>NC_090928.1:600068604-600374984 GCF_040938575.1 Ambystoma mexicanum | reverse complement strand
CATTCCCCTCCGAGTTACTCTCAGAGCCGGTGGAGTAAAAAATGACTTCTTTCCAAGTTTCAGCATCCCAGTCTATGCCTGCCATGGCTATTACAGCTGCCACTTTCTGCTTGTTCACATCCTGTCGTCTCTTTTTATATTCATATCAGACAACCCTTACCATGACCCACACTGCTACTCTCTGGTATCTATCAGCCTTGTCCTTAAAAGGCTGAATTTTCAATGGCTTTATTAGTGCAATCTGTCTCTCTTCAGCTAACCCTTTTTCCAGCCATAAAATATCGTCTTTCAAATCAGCATTCCTCTGATGTATCTTTCTATAGGCATGTAAGAGGACCCACCCCCTTTTGCCTAAAGCTGCACATTCCTTTCCCTCCTCGACTGAAACCTAGCGTAAACAAAACACAATCTCTGCGGGACCAACATCCCCTAAACTCTCATTGCATGGCTCATTCAAGTCCGCACCACATGCCCAGACCTGTGCCAATTTATCATATCGACTCTTGGCCCACCCTGGGATCATTAACTCAGGACATTCTCTGCCAGCGGACAGCCCTTTTCTCTTAAACAAACTATTCATATTTACAATAATTTACAATCGTCTTTTCCTCGTAACTCCAATGAACTCATGCAACATGCACACACACACAACACTGATTAAAGCAGCCTGAATGCTGCTGCCACGTTGGGCAGGGAAACAAAGCATATAAAAACTCAATTTCACTATAAATCTTGCCTACCAGCGTTCAAGCACAGATTCTTTGATGCCTGGAATTCTTCATCACAAGGCTCCCTGCTCACAGTGCTAATTATGCTTTTCAAAGAGTGCACAGACAAATCTTATTTCTGTCACCAATACACTGAATTAAAAACTGTGAAGGCAGGGAGGGAATGATTCACATATGCGCACTCTCAGCTAAATGATAAACTGGCTCTTTATATAGCACTTTATTCAGAAAAAGCATACATGAATGAATAAATACAACACAGAATAAATGAAGCAAAGAAGTCTAAAGAAAATACATCACTGTTGGCTCATCTTTAAGGAATGCCCTTGTTGCACCAGAATCTGCTGAAAAGCCCTGAAGAAAACAGCCAGAAGAGAGACCTCAGCAGCCAACAGGCCCGGAGCAGGATGTCAACCCTCCGAGGTGAAGCTTTATGTCTATTCCTTTCAGTGACTTGCATTTTAAGCTATCCACATAGGTTGTGTGGCATTTTCTAGAAACTTCTGGCGTGAGTCTCTGCTCGTTCACAGTCCCTGTATCGGCCAGGCCGTTATTACCCACGGTAACCTCAAGGAGAAGAACCCTTCCTTTTCTCAAGAAAGAAGAAAAAACAACTCTGTAACTCATCCTCAGCTTTGACAATGTCCATGGCAACATTATCAGGTACCGGCCGTCACCTGCGTATCTCAGCCCTTTCGCGCACAGTGTCCTTGGATGAGCAAGGCAAACCAAAATAAGCAACGAATAACGTTGAAAACATATTTTCCAGTGAAATAGTGCGAACAATGCTGAAAATATGTTTATAGTTCACAGCAAGTCCAGCTTTCACTGAGGCATGGAGCGAATGTCCATTATGGTTCCAAGCGCACCAGAATGCACTGCACACCAGCGCAATGTTTTAGCTCAAAATATTACAATCCCTCACATGCATATCGTAACATTAAAGTAATTTGCCACTGTGATAGTATGTTCTTCCTACTCTGTGACAAACTGACAAGTCCTACTAATTCTGCCATATTTCCTTTGAGAACTCCCAACCTCAGAATATGTCTATGACTATGAGCTTGCTTAAAGTTCCCCTATTGGAACATCCAGGTCCACTGAGGCCCAATTAAGCACAGTAAGGTTTTGGGACATCTTCAGAGGCTTGAGCCAGTTAATAGATGTTGACTGTATTGAAACTACAGCATGAGGGAGAGACGTGGGCTCACTTATTAGGAAATGTGGAGGAGCCATGCTCATAGATAAAAAATCTTCAAGCAAAAGTCCTCAACTCATGGGGCAATAAGAGTGGAAGGAGGCACATATCTCACTTAGCGATAAGCAATGAGAAGTTTGTAATCCTCAACATGTATGTGATCTTCAGAGTTCTGGATCGTGCTATCTAAACTGGCCCTTTCTTCTTTGAGGTGTACCGTCATCTGCAACAGATTGGCTTTTTTTGGTAAATGTTTTGCCACCCCGAGACCCCAATACTGGACTTCATTTACAAAGAAACAATGCACAATGGCAATCCATCTCTGCTGGGCTGGTCCCTGGACATGACAGCATGTTTGGACAATATTGGGAGTCTTTTCGAACAACTAGTGGCTAACCCCACGTGAGTCAATGGAAACTCAGACTGGATCCTAACTACGGAAGCCACCAGTGGTTATCGATCAATAACGCATCTGCCTCCAGAAGGTTGGAAACTGAACACTGTTTGTCCATATTTGAAACAATTTCCGGATAAAAAAATAAGGGAACAATTTCTGTGAGCCCACCTGAACTTATACCCCACAAACGAGATCCAGGCAATCTGAGGTCTGTTTAAAGAAAACCATTGTCGGTTCTGCAGAAACTTCAACGAGATCGAAAACCTTAGTCCAGATTGTGACGGGGTGTCCTGGGCTGAGAGATCTACGTACTAAATACTTTAGACCTCTCTTTTCTGAATTTACAAGCTCAGATCCCTCGGCCTGGTGGAATTTGCTAATACAAGGTTCTCGAACTAAAAACGTAATCGCACTTGTTCAATTCCTTGATGAAATCCCTCTCGAGTAAGGCCCTGTGAGCTGAACTGGAATCTGGCCTGAATTGACCTGTTAGTAGTAGCCAATCGTTTTAAACTTTGTTCTGTACTTTAACTCAAAACACATTGCTAAAAAAATGTTGTACAATTTAAATGCAATAAATAAATAAAAAAATAAAAAAAGAATATGATCTGGTAGGGTGACATGCCAGTGAAACTTGCACAGTGTAAAAGTAATACAATCACATTTGTGGATGCCTGTAATTAAGCAGGCTGTGGCATCTTCAACTGCCTTCAAAGGGGCCAGGTGTACAGCACAAATTGAATAAGGAGAACGTTTCCCCATTGATGTGTGAGATGACAAGAGTTTGGCCCACAATGCAGATGTCATGTGGGGAGATGTAGGGTTTGCGTTTTGTTGAATGTGGAGATCTATAGCTATATGGTTTGCACCTTTTTGGCTGTGCGCTTTTGCTACTGTCAACAGTGAAGCCCAGAGAGTTGACTGAGATTAACAGGTGTGGGGTGATTCCTTCCAGGCACATCTTATCCAGCCATTGTTGCATGAGTTGTTGTTTGGTGGGGGACTGACTGTTTGAGGAAGGAATTTGGCATCTATGTATGGAGGGTAACCAGGCATTGGCAGAGCTGAACAATGTTCTGGGGAACACTGACCATAAGTTACAGCTAAGTGTCATGAGTGTATGGATGGATGGCAATGTTGGGGTTGTTTAGGAGAGTTCCCAAGGGTTGCATCTTAGTTTGAAAATGATTGGGAAGAGAATAGAACCTTGGGGTCCGCACACCTGACTGGGAGTTGGTTGGATCTAAATGAGTCACACATCCTCCACCATTTACATGATGTTGGCAGACTCCTTGCTGCATTTGGGGTGGAATCCTGACTGGTAATCACAGAGAAGGCCAAGTTGGTCAATTTTGGCAAGTAGTTGGATCGGAACTACTTTATCAATAAGCTTTGTAAATAATAATAATAATAATAATAATAATAATAATAATAATAATAATAATAACAATACCAATAATAATGGGAGACTTGTGTTGGCTATATGTAGTTGGCTAGGTCCTCAGGGTCAAGCAAGGATTGTTTGAGAAGGGGTTGTATGAAACCTGTTCTCAACATTTCTGGGAATTCACCTTCATTGAGGGTGGCGGTCACAATATTGAGAACAGGGGAAAGTGAGTTTTTTATTGAGGGAGGCCATGATGACGTTGTCAGTGAAAGAGATATTTTTAAGGGAAGCGATTGTGTCTGAGAGATCCTTAGGAGAGAGGATTGTCAAGTCGGGCCAAGAGGACATTGTCCAGGGGGATGGATAGCTGGGATTTGTCTAGTTTTGAGGTGTCAATGAGACCTCTGATCTTATCAATTTTGTTAATGAGAAGATATTGATTCTGTCACTTTTATCTTGTGAAGCTGGCACTATGGGGACAGGTGTTGGTTTGGCAAATGTCTTGCTTATTTCAAAGAAGGCTTTGCTCTTGTTAAAGGCTGCCTCAATGGTAGAGATGTAGTAAACTGACTTAGGGCCTCATTACGACCCAGGCGGTAAGTTACCGCCTGGGCCGTCACTTTACCACCATGGCGTAAACTACGTTTACGCCATGGTGGTTGGCGGACTTACCGCCCCATTCCGACCTTGGCAGGGCGGTAAGTCCCCAATCCCCATTTACCCTTCCCCATTCCCATTTTTGCCCCATAGGGCATAATGGGAGTGGGGAAGGCGTTAATTACGCCACCGTAAATTACGGTGGCGTAATTAACTCCATGGTCCCTTAGCGCCATGGATTTTAACACCCGCTAAAAGCGGGTGTTAAAAGCTCCATGGCGCTAAGGGACCTCGTAATTGGCGGTAAGGGGTCGGCGCAGCTAACGCTGGCGTAAACCCCTTACCGCCAGGGTCGTAATGAGGCCCTTAGTCTTGGAGATCATGTATCTGCATTGGGCACACATTAATTCCAGGGATGCGAGAAGCTCTGCTCTGCAGTCCTTGAACCACCGCTTTTCACAGGATATGACTGAGAATTTGTTCAGGTGTGCAACAGGGTGCACAAGGTTTGAGACTGGAGCAACTAAACTTTACAGGCATTCACTAGACAGGGCATTTAGCTTTTTGGGGAAGCTTTGTGTGTGAAATGAGAAAGGCAATGCAGCGTGGTAAATCTATTTGAGGGGGTCAATCATCAGAGAAGCAAGGAGGATGTGAAGGATAGGTTGAGTGTGTGGCATGTTGACATGCTCGTGGACCGTACAATCTGTAAAAGATCCATTGCGTCAGCCAGGGACACTGAGAATCAGATACGTGGTTTGCTGTTTGTGACTCAGGGATGTTGAAGTCTCCCAGGAGGATCTTCTTAGAGCGGGAGAACATTGTTGAGGAGAGAAGGTTGCCGAGATTATCGATGAAGTTACCATTCTCCTGGGGTGGCTTGAAAATAAGGTGGAATGTAATCAAATCATTTTTTGAAATGAAGAACTGTCATACGAGGGAATCTAAGGAGCTGTGTGTTGCAGTCAGGATGACCATGCAAGGCCAGTTGATCGTACAGATGACTGCCACTCCAACTCCAGCTTTTCCCATGTAGTCATTATGTTGGATAGGTTGTGTGTCTTTTTATAGACTACAACGAGGTTGATGGGACTGCACACCCTCCCTGCAAAAAATGTATCCCTTCATCCCCTTCTGCTTTTCTTTTTACCACTTCCCCAATACCCTCACTGGTCTCAACATTTTAGGGAGAAGCCTCTGAAATCCCCTGTTCTACCCCATTTTGCTCCCCTAGACACCCCCACCCACTATTCCTGTGTTTGACCACCCCCTTTAACCCTGCCCCATCTTACTCTGTAGATACACTGCTCATCACTAAGTTGTAGAACTCTCAGACAGGTCAACCTTTTTAAATGTTCTACTACTCCAACCGGTCGACAACTTAATGAGGAGCACTACCTCAAGTGAACATTTGGGGGTCGAGCAAAAGACCTGGTATTTTTGGATACTGTATTGTAGGAAGACATTGAAGATGTAGGGGAAGGACTGTGTAAACCATGTTTCAGCAATTAAAAAAGGGGTGTTGAAATAGTTGTTGGTTAGGAGGTCAGTGAGGGCAGCCCGTATGAGCATTGAGTGGGCATTAATCATCATAACTGGTCGAATGCCAATAGTAGGCACGTGTTGCAGGGGCTGAATGGAGGATATTGATAAGGTTTACCAGGGTAGCATTCTAGGGCTGTTTTGAGCATTTGGCCATGAGATTGCTGGAGAGGCTGGCAATGGGTTGAGGTGAGAGGATACACATGGTGATGTATAACTGGCATACAATGGGCAGAGCCAATGGCTTTTTGTCCTTTCCAGCCTTAAAAGGACTCAACAGGAATTGCACTTTTCTTCATCAGCACTTTGCTTCGGACACCAATGTGAGAGACACATGTGATCTAACAGTTAAGAAAGGAAAGGACTTGGCAGGGCTAAGCAGGTAGGTGGGGCAGAGGCTACATGACCTAGATCTGCTTGCACCTGCTGACTAAACGCAAAAGAAGAGCGGCTTGACAGCTGCTTTAGAAGGGAAAAAGAGAGGCAATACAAGAAGCCACCAAGAGATTAGCAATGATTAACAAGTTGGTGGGGAGAGGTCAATTGACTTAGATCCATTTAACTTTAATGAGCTAGTAACTTAAACTGCAGGCACTTGTATTTTCCCCCAGAACCAGAGGACTGCAGGTCAGTATTTTACCTGGAAAAGGAGAAATATATTGATTGGGTGATAGATCAGACCCTCGAAATAAGTGGTCAGATTTTTTCATCTGGTGAATCGTGTGCCACTGCACCTGTGATTGTTTCAATTGGTAAAGATGTGAAGGCACATGATAGCTGAAGAGGTCAAAGATATTGAAAGTAGCACCGGGTCGAGGGTACCTGCTACTAGATGGATAGGGCACGCCAGTGAGGATTACTTTATCAAGTTTAAGGTTCGTACAGAAAGGTATTCAGTTCTGACAAGACAATTACAACCCCTCTTCTGATTCAGGTGCCATCTCTGAAGATGGTGAAAAAAGGAGGACATATGAGTTTACACCCAGAAATGTGAATATAATACACAGTAGACCAGAAGATTATTGGATTAGGATGGATTCTTCGGGCTAAAAGGGAGGCATGTATTGCTTAAAAGAAACCAATATAATTTTCTAATGGATAATGACTTTTAGTCAATGTATCAACCAAACACTTGTAATTCGGAGGTGGAGCCAGAGAGATTATAAACATGAAGTTAAGTGTTTAAGTCAAGAGGAGTAATTGAAAATTAACAGGAGAACAATATTCTTGATGAATGGACAATGATCTTCCAAGTCACATCCCATTTGGTATCTCAGCACGCTATATATTGCTTCCTCTCGTGGACATGCAGTCCCGAAACCAAAGATCAAGAGAAACTGTGTTGCTTAAGAGATGAAGAAGACCCACAAGCACAAATGTTGAGTCCCAATGTGAATTTGCCCTTGGTCCTTGCCTATTTTAATATTATTCGCTATTTTATTCTCTCTCTGTTTTCGCATATTATAGTGTTTTAGGAAAACACTGCATAGGGACAGGGTAGGAGTGTGGCTAGTTGTTCACATTTATAGGGAACATGACATGATACACTGTAAATAGGATTTTCAATCAAGTGTGTTTTAATTGCATATTTAACAAGACCTATACAGGGTCTTTTTAAATTGGTAAGTAAGTGGTGGATCAGGGTGCAAAAGACAGGTGTAATGTCTTTATGTCTTGATTTACGTCTCTGGTCCATTTTTAGGACTGACTAGGTGGCGGTGGGGCACAATGCACAGCTATGATCTCCACTGTGCTACCCCCATTTAAAATTGCATGCTTGGGACCCAACAGCACTTATTTCTTATTGATGCTTGTTTTTTTGTTTGTTTATTTATTTTTGTATAGTGCTCCTGACCCAGGGGTATATGGGCGCTTAAACATCAAGTTACAGGCAAAGGTGAGGAACATTTGTACATGCGCAAGTCTATGTGGAGAATTATTTAAAAAAATAATATTCGAGTTACATTTTGATCTCAATTGCAAAGCAGGGGCTAGTTGGTAGCTAACACATCACCTTAAAACACATTAAAATACATTGATACCGTGGGTCAATAGAAGCCAGGTGGTGGGCCTTACAGGGTGTGAGAAAGTAAAAGCAAACTTTCACAGGATCATTCCAATCCAACAATTCTGCATCAAATGGTGGGGTTTGCTAGCTATGTAAACTAAAACACATAGGAAGACAAGCATTGGCAATGGCAACAGTTTTGGCTTTTGTATAGGCATGCAGAAGACTTGCCTTGCACAGCCACTATGGTATTAACTGGCCAGTGATGGTAGCAGGTGAAAATGTATTTGGTACATCTAATCAGTATCTAATAGCAGTGTCTGGACAATGCTTAATACGTGTACACAAGCTTGGGTATGCCAATGCTTGTTTTTAGCAGAACTTCAGTGAAGGACACCCAGAGTGCTTATAAATCAAGTAGCTGAAGGCAGACCTGGTAAGACATTTTTATTACACCAGTAGTGGGTTAACAACTCCAATTAAGTTATTAACTCTCAGAAGACCGCTTTGAAAAAACACTGGCAGGCACTTCAAGTGCAAGGTTTGATGATAAGCTTGATTAAATGGTTGGGAAGTGGGTGAGAATGGCCATAGGGATTAGCATGGTCATGGCAGTCAATGGGTGGGCTAATAACAAAACAACACCTTAAAGCTTTGTCTTCCTCCTCACATTCAATTTCTCCCTATCTGTACTCTAATGCAATAGTTTCTGCTTCTAGGTGCCACAAGCGACACCTAATAGTCCAAACTAAAAAAAGCATTATCTTGACCCATGAATAGAAATATTATTCAAGTTCTAGTCCCTATGACTTTCCCTCATATTAAATGCAATTTCGGAAATACCCGGAAGTGCCCTGGAAGTGTCTTGGCTGTTTGGTCTGTCGTGGACCTGTTTTGCTGCCAGATTCTACCCGCCAGAAGTTGCATCCGCAAGAGGAAGCCCTTTGTGTGTGGAAACACTGCTGCCTTCAGCTTTACTGTGAGTGCTCACTTTCTGATGAAATCCCACCCACTTTGCTCCACCCACTTCTTTCCAGCCTTCCTACTTTAACAGGCTTCCCGCGCACCACGCTTGCGCATCCGTAAGTGCCACGTAAGTGTCTTGGCTGTTTGGGCTGTTTGGGCTGTTCGGGTGTGCGGCGTGCAGTGGGCGGGGTCCCTCTTAGCCAAAACATCACACGGTATGCTGGTAAATGTTACTTCACTTATGATTGTTATTTAGGATACTGTGAGGTCTTAGATCCGAGATATTGGGGGTCATTACGACCTGGGCGCAAAGGGATACCGGGCACTGGTAATGACACCGGTGACAGTAATCCCTTTGTGCCCTATTCCGAGGTCCCTTTGCGGGTCCCTCCCTTAACGCCTGGTTTTACCAGGCGTTATGGACGGGAATCTCAAAGGGATACCGGGGTCAATAACGGTAGCGCAATTTCCGGTACTGTTATTGACGCCTTCCCATTGAGCCCTATGGGGGCTCAAATGGGAATGGGGAATGGCTTTTCAAATGGGGACTTACCAGTCCCGCAATGGTCGGAATAGACTGGTAAGTCCCCATACCACCAAGTCGGTGGAGGTAACAGTATTGGTGCTAGTCATGGCACTAATAGCGCCATGACTAGCACCAACCTCGGAATGAGGGCCATTGATTTTCAGACTCTGCCGCCAATCTATATATAATAAGTGCAAATCCTGCAGGGTGGGAAGGTTTTCTAATTTAACATTGTGAACCAGTGTCCACTAATAGCACATTTGCACATCACATCGCAAATACACTGTCCAGTATGGCATCAAGCACGTTAAGAAATGGCAAATGGCTGAATTCGCAAGTGGCAAAATCACAAACAAGTCCAGCCGTCATGGTACATCCAGTGCCACATTCTGAACCCAATATATTATTAGTAGTCAAAATGCTCCATGCAGCACCAGAGTCATGTGATCTCAAGGCTGCCCCTGATTCGCATCTCGCGGTCTTAGATAGCAACTCTGCTGTACCTAGTGAGGAGCCAAACACATCCAAACAGCTGTTAATTGAAAATCTTCAGTGCATTGCTGTTAGTGACAACTCACTACTTGGGATAGCATGTGTACCCAATGGAACCGCAACCGCAGACACCTCGATAGTTGCACCTGCCATTATGGCGGAACTACATAAACGTGTCAGACTATCTAATGGGCCCTCAACCCCGGCCTCGAAATGTCAAGGCCTGCGTGAACAGGTTAATTTCCACCAAACACCATTAATGACTGAGCCACCCCCTAACTAAAAAGTGGTGGCGCAAGAATATAAAGGAAAAACTCACAAACAAGTCAATGCAAGCTCTCCAACCTTAGTGGCTGCAGCTTTGATTCTAGAGCCCCTACCCTTGCATTCTCCGGTGGACCTAACAAACTCCACCTCACAAAACATCATGGGAGCTTTTTCTTCCTCCACACTCCAATCTTCCATTTTTTCCTTTGGAAGAGTCTCTAATAGACTTGAATGAGCATGGACTGCAAAATTTTCCAGTTCTTACTCGTATACTAAACCTACTAGACAGAGGACATGAACATATGCAGCTTTCTATTAATGCACTCAATGTATCCACCTCAGAAATACTTATCAAATTAAGCAGAATTAAGGGTTTCATGTTGGCAAGTGAAAACTCCCATTTATCCTCTTCTCATCAATGCTGTAAACATGCACTTGCCAGCCCTCAGAATCACGTTCCTTCTGTAAAAAATGTTATGGAACAAAAAACTCAAACACCTTTGGAACCCGAACAACTGTTCCCAAAGCCTAAACTAATGTTTCTAATGACGATGTGTTGCCGCCAATCGATTATATGACGGTGGCAAAGCTCCAGCATGACAGAATCGTTTTCATTGAGAATATACTTCTACATGCAAAACTTGTTCCTATTGATCAACTACATGAAGTATTTTCTATGTATGATAACAAAGTCCCCGCGGTAGTAGCTTTCTCCCCACCAGACAGTCCCTCAGCTCTAACAGAAATTCTGGAAGCTCAGGATCCAAATTCTGCGGATCGCTGTGTACAAAATGATGACACAAATAACCAGAAAGGAAACCAGCAAATGGTACAATTCAGGTCACGCAAAGTAAAAAAATCATACTTAAGAGCGATCAAAAGGAGAAGGACAGCTATGGCGCGAGCCAACACAGAAGCAGACACACAAGGTATGGCAAAAAATCAGCCAATAAAAAAAATAAAGGGACACAACTCAGCTGTCAAAAAACTCTCCAATATGGCTCATGAAGATGCTATTATTGACCTGAATCAACTTGACTCAGAAAGTAAATTGCATCTTGATTTAAATAATCATGATTCCTTGGTACCACCTAAGGCAAAATGCAAGAAAACTTCTGCTGCTATCTTACCAGACCCAGCTTTAGATAATGACGGGATATCGGCCTCTCTTCCATAGAAGGTTTTATTGCCTAAAACAATTAGTGTCATTAATCGTTTAATGCAAACACAGTTGCTTACTTATTTCCAGGCTACTGAAAATAAGAAAACTTTGGCTTCTAAGCAGGGTGAGTCTCTCGTCAATTCCATTATCAAAGTGCCTAATACAAATCAGATAGAGATTGAAACAAACACTGCACCACCAGTTACATCAAGCAGTTCAGTCTCAAATAAAAACATTGCACTTAACAATGAACCACTTGCTCCGAGAGGAGCACTCTCCTTCCCGACTATTGTCAACGGGAATGCTCAAGTTGTGCATACTTCCACAAACATTACAGAAAAGCACACTCAATGTGATGATGAAAGAGATAGACTTATCCCGACCGAAACACATGTTCCTCCTATGAGGTTTGAAGATGTATTCCCAGATATGAAACTAATAGTGGATTGGTATTCAAATCCCGCTATCAACAGACATTCCAGTCTTAATCGTTCTGCCTTAATGAAACTTTTCCATCGAATACTGTCACTCCGTAGTTTAATCTCAGATGATGTGGAATGGGTCAAATTACCCTTAACCAAAAATAATCGTATGCTGTGCAAAGTGCAATCTCATATAATAGCAAAACTAATATGGGAACATAGTTTTACAAAGGTAGCGGGCGCCCCTCTCTCGAAAGAACAGACATGATAACCTGTTCAGTGGTTATTAACCACTTGAGAGTTCGCAGCCACTGCTTTTACTCACTGTGCCTTTCACAGATGGGAAATATCAATTTGCATATCAGTCTTTGTCCTGCCCAGGGGCAGTCCAGCACCGAAATACAATGGCAATTCCAATCTGAACGAGAGTACCACCAGCAACCCCATACACGTGTTTCACCCTTGTTGGGGATCATCAGTGAGGTGAAGCTGATGCCTCTCTAAGCACAGTGAGAGGGAGACCACGTCTGGTTGCCCCCAGGAGACCTAGGGTTACCAATCCCAGGTTCCTTAAAAAATAGTTTTACAAAGGTAGCGGGCGCCCCTCTCTCGCAAGAACAGACATGATAACCTGTTCAGTGGTTATTAACCACTTGAGAGTTCGCAGCCACTGCTTTTACTCACTGTGCCTTTCACAGATGGGAAATATCCATTTGCATATCAGTCTTTGTCCTGCCCAGGGGCAGTCCAGCACCGAAATACAATGGCAATTCCAATCTGAACGAGAGTACCACCAGCAACCCCATACACGTGTTTCACCCTTGTTGGGGATCATCAGTGAGGTGAAGCTGATGCCTCTCTAAGCACAGTGAGAGGGAGACCACGTCTGGTTGCCCCCAGGAGACCTAGGGTTACCAATCCCAGGTTCCTTAAAAAATAGTTTTACAAAGGTAGCGGGCGCCCCTCTCTCGCAAGAACAGACATGATAGCCTGTTCAGTGGTTATTAACCACTTGAGAGTTCGCAGCCATTGCTTTTACTCACTGTGCCTTTCACAGATGGGAAATATCCATTTGCATATCAGTCTTTGTCCTGCCCAGGGGCAGTCCAGCACCGAAATACAATGGCAATTCCAATCTGAACGAGAGTACCACCAGCAACCCCATACACGTGTTTCACCCTTGTTGGGGATCATCAGTGAGGTGAAGCTGATGCCTCTCTAAGCACAGTGAGAGGGAGACCACGTCTGGTTGCCCCCAAGAGACCAATGGTTACCAATCCCAGGTTCCTTAAAAAATAGTTTTACAAAGGTAGCGGGCGCCCCTCTCTCGCAAGAAAAGACATGATAACCTGTTCAGTGGTTATTAACCACTTGAGAGTTCGCAGCCACTGCTTTTACTCACTGTGCCTTTCACAGATGGGAAATATTCATTTGCATATCAGTTTTTGTCCTGCCCAGGGGCAGTCCAGCACCGAAATACAATGGCAATTCCAATCTGAACGAGAGTACCACCAGCAACCCCATACACGTGTTTCACCCTTGTTGGGGATCATCAGTGAGGTGAAGCTGATGCCTCTCTAAGCACAGTGAGAGGGAGACCACGTCTGGTTGCCCCCAGGAGACCTAGGGTTACCAATCCCAGGTTCCTTAAAAAATAGTTTTACAAAGGTAGCGGGCGCCCCTCTCTCGCAAGAACAGACATGATAACCTGTTCAGTGGTTATTAACCACTTGAGAGTTCGCAGCCACTGCTTTTACTCACTGTGCCTTTCACAGATGGGAAATATCCATTTGCATATCAGTCTTTGTCCTGCCCAGGGGCAGTCCAGCACCGAAATACAATGGCAATTCCAATCTGAACGAGAGTACCACCAGCAACCCCATACACGTGTTTCACCCTTGTTGGGGATCATCAGTGAGGTGAAGCTGATGCCTCTCTAAGCACAGTGAGAGGGAGGGTGAAACACGTGTATGGGGTTGCTGCTGGTACTCTCGTTCAGGTTGGAGTTGCCATTGCATTTCGGTGCTGGACTGCCCCTGGGCAGGACAAAGACTGATATGCAAATGGATATTTCCCATCTGTGAAAGGCACAGTGAGTAAAAGCAGTGGCTGCGAACTCTCAAGTGGTTAATAACCACTGAACAGGTTATCAAGTCTGTTCTTTCGAGAGAGGGGCGCCCGCTACCGTTGTAAAACTATTTTTCAAGGAACCTGGGATTGGTAACCCTAGGTCCCCTGGGGGCAACCAGACGTGGTCTCACTCTCACTGTGCTTAGAGAGGCATCAGCTTCACCTCACTGATGATCCGCAACAAGGGTGAAACACGTGTATGGGGTTGCTGGTGGTACTCTCGTTCAGGTTGGAGTTGCCATTGCATTTCGGTGCTGGACTGCCCCTGGGCAGGACAAAGACTGATATGCAAATGGATATTTCCCATCTGTGAAAGGTACAGTGAGTAAAAGCAGTGGCTGCGAGCTCTCAAGTGGTTAATAACCACTGAACAGGTTATCAAGTCTGTTCTTTCGCGAGAGGGGCGCCCGCTACCGTTGTAAAACTATTTTTCAAGGAACCTGGGATTGGTAACCCTAGGTCTCCTGGGGGCACCCAGACGTGGTCTCCCTCTCACTGTGCTTAGAGAGGCATCAGCTTCACCTCACTGATGATCCCCAACGAGGGTGAAACACGTGTATGGGGTTGCTGGTGGTACTCTCGTTCAGGTTGGAGTTGCCATTGCATTTCGGTGCTGGACTGCCCCTGGGCAGGACAAAGACTGATATGCAAATGGATATTTCCCATCTGTGAAAGGCACAGTGAGTAAAAGCAGTGGCTGCAAACTCTAAAGTGGTTAATAACCACTGAACAGGTTATTAAGTCTGTTCTTTCGAGAGAGGGGCGCCCGCTACTGTTGTAAAACTAATATGGGAACATGAGGCTGATTTGGTGGCACTGGGTCAAAAGTTATTTGCCTTCAAATTGACAGTAGATTCTATGATCTTTATTGAAAATCAACTTCCCATTGTCTTCCCATCTTCACAGACAACCCAGTCTGATCAGCAAGTACATGTAATTAATAATGCCTTAAAAAACAACTTGATTCCTTTTCGAACATCATAAAGGGCCTGGCATGGCTAGAACCGCTGATCGAAATGCTAACTACCACCAATATACAGGCTCCCATGTCATAAAATGCAGACATCACCATCTGTTGTTGGAACTGTTGTGGCTTCAAGAACTACCATGCTTGGTTCAATTCTCTAAACTCGGTTGACTACCCATCAATTATTTTATTACAAGAAACCATGTACACCAAAAATCTAGAAGCAGATGGTTACAGCTTATTCACAACTTGCTGAAAGAGGGCCAATTGGCAGACCATTTGGTGGGCTAGCCATTCTAATTCTAAACAAAATTTGAGTTGCGTCTAAAATTATTTTTTTATCAACTCAATTCTTAGTCATTGAATTGTCCTTGGCATCTACCTTACCTGTTACCATCTGGATCATTTCATTGTATTGGAATCCAGCATCTTCTCTGATAGAGACTATTATCTCACATCTTAACACCATACTTACAGATGCATATATTGCAAATTCCAACTTAAAAAAAAATCATTGGTGGTGATTTCAATGCTGCTCTAAATTCATCTTTTGACTGTTCTCAGACTACTCAAGCCTATTCGAGAGGTCTATCATGGGCTCACTTTCTTCACAATTGGGATTTTCAGTTAATTGCCCCAGAGCAACAAACATCTTACTTCACATGGCAGCGAGGCCCTTACAAATCCTGCATTGACTATCTTCCATTATCATATGGTCTTGCAAGGAAAGCAGGTCCACTTAACTTAGTACACTCAGGGACCAGCGATCATTCCCTACTATTTTCTACCATGCATATTTCTTGCCAAACTCACTTGGCATACCCGATTCTTATTTTACCGGTCATGGATAAACATATGCAATTGGTGAGATGGTATTCAGCGACATGCACAAAGGTAAACAGCATGATTAGTCGTGATCTATGGAGATCCAAATATTTTCCCATGAGAGGTCAGATTGATAGTGTAATTGATACGTGGAATCTAAACATGATTCGCACACATCTCTCTGAGGTAGCACTGGAGGTAGCGCCCACCCTGGTAAATGTGCACTTAAATTCCAATAATAATTCCATCATAAGTGCATTAACAAACTCAAAAAATGTGCGATTAGACATCTGAATGGTACCAGAAGTATGTGCACAAATTACTTCTAAAAAATCAATTCTATTAGGTACAAAAATGATATAAAATTTTTTAACTTGAAATCCATTTGAAGGCAAATCAAAAAATGATCAGCATGATATTTAATAAAAATACAAGACAAATTTGGGAACTTATCAGAAATCCAACTGGTAAGTCCAAATCGGCTTTTCAAACAATCATCTCGGGTGCCACCTGGTCACAATTCTATGAAAAATGTTTTACCATACGCCCGGTTTTTGCGTTTTCAATGTACAGGAATATGCCAGATTTATGTTACCCATCTGTCCATGGGAAATAAAAGAAATTATGGATGCTCTATCCAGGCTCAAATTTTCAAGATCGGCAGTTCTGGATGGTCTACCACCCTGTGTCTTGAAGGACGATCCACACTTCTGGGAGCCAGTTCTAAAAAGGCGTTACGGCATCCTTTTTCAATCAAGGGTTATTCC
This sequence comes from Ambystoma mexicanum, assembly GCF_040938575.1. Classification (NCBI taxonomy): domain Eukaryota; kingdom Metazoa; phylum Chordata; class Amphibia; order Caudata; family Ambystomatidae; genus Ambystoma; species Ambystoma mexicanum. The sequence continues at coordinate 600,358,603 of NC_090928.1, read as the reverse complement.
AATTTCATGGCTCACATCCATGATTATTCCACTGTATAAAAAAGGGTTGATGGGCATGCCTTCCAATTATCGACCTATTGCTATAATAGATGTCACAGCAAAAGTCTTTACCTTTCTTATACTTCAAGATCTAAACCATCATTTTTCTTCAAATTTAATTATTTCTCGTTTTCAGATCGGTTTTAGGAAATCAATGGGCACACAATTAAATGCAACGGTCTTAGCTCATCTGTTGGCATCATCACATCAATCTATCAATGGACCCATATATATATATATCATTCCTTGACTTATCATCAGCCTTTGATAGTGTAATCAGAAGTCTCCTCTGGGCCAAAATGCAAAAATTCGGCATCCCATCACATATTATTGCTATTATTGCATTGTTACATGAGAACACTAACTACCAAATCAGAATTGATCGTACTGGATCTTTAACCGGCCTAATACCAAAGGCTATAGGAGTTAAACAGGGTTGCAACTGAAACTAGGTAGTTAACGTATTAACTGGCTACTTTTGCTGATGATGTGATTCTTTTTGATCGTACTCCATACGGTCTTCAAAAAAAAATGCACCTCTTCGATGGGTTTTGTATGCAACACAATCTAATTACTAATTCCGAAAAATCAAACATACTTATATTCTCAAACAAAAAAAGAACTGTGGACTATAAGTGGACCTCAGGGGGCAGAGCAATACAAAACATGAAGGAGTTAATTTATCTAGGCTATAACCTAAACACCACTAACTCACTGACAAAATGGTACAACTTTTTATCCATTAAAGTAGCCCCCTTAATAGCTCAAATGCCAATCATTTCCATCAAGTTGTGCACATTTTCCTTAGTTCCGTTGATAGATATCTACCGACTCAAAATAGAGTCTATTCTATTGTATGGAGGGTTGTCTAATATGATTTTGTATTATTTCTTATGGATTGTGTAGGAGCTTTGAATGCAGTTCCATTGATTAATGACGGAAAAACAGAAATGTCACACAGTTATATTGTTGCAGATTCCTTATGTTGATTCTACATCAAGTTCTGAGATTTCGATTTTAGGCGTGCTTATTCTTAGGATCGAATTATCCTTAGTGGTCAGTAAGGCAAAGTTCCGGGGTGCCAAACCGGTGCAAATCTACTTAGTTTCGTATTAGCTGCTCGCTGCTGTGTGAGCTCTGAATTGAGTATGTGGGCACCTTAACTATTCAGAAGTGGAGCAAAGTCGGACGCCGGTATGCTAGCCGAGCTCTATGCAAGTTTTTAGATCGCCCGGGCACCCCAGAACTTCACCTTAGTGACCACTAAGGATAATTTGATCCTAAGAATAAGCTCGCCTAAAATTGAAATCTCAGAACTTGATGTAGAATCAACATAAGGAATCTGCAACAATATAACTGTGTGACATTTCTGTTATTTTGTCATTAATCAATAGAACTGCATTCCATTTAGTTGGAACAACAAACAAAGCAAAGCTCTCACACAATCAAGAAGAAATAAATAATACAAAATCATATTAGACAACCCTCCTGAGGAACCAATACAAAGCTTTTGGAGAAACATGTGTCAAAGGAATCAGGCATTAAGGACCATACTATGAAGCAATGAGCGTATTAGGCATTAAGGACCTAACTTTGAGGCAATACTAAGGACCCTGAGGATACAAATAACCACAAGGACCCCTTTCTGTGGAAACAACACTAAGGACAACAATTAGGCAACAAAATCTACAAGGCCATAGGACCTTATCATTAAACAATACTAAGGACCTCTACAAGACACAAGCAATCACGACGACTTCTCTTGGTGTAAGCAACACTTTGTCATTTTCCCCCTTTGTGAACATAACATTAGGGACCTGGATAATCACAACCTGATGTAGCCAATTAATAAATATCAATTCTTACTCATATTGTGCTTCTGCTCGTTATTTCTTAATATTTTCACAAATCTGTAGCGCAACCTTAAAGGTAATATAATTTTTTCATTTACTTTTTCCAATCATTGGGCAACCTCAAAGGCAATATTACCTTGCAGCCACAGTTACTTTACTACAAAATACTAACAGCTAAAAATAGTGAGCTCGCTTTTAGGATTGCAAATAGGTTGCAAACAATTCTTACAGATATTAATCGGTGGGGAGCTCAGTGCCCCTGTTCTCGTGGATGCAAATAAAATGTTCAAAGCGTTTTCTATGTTTTAGTTCATCTTCACTCTTGACTGGTTCCTGCTATTGTTAACTGTGTTCCATCAGTGATCTTGTCATGAATATACCACTGCATTGTCTGCATTGCACATAGGCAAATTAACTTACCACCTGGAACCAAGGTACCCATCTGCCCCATCTGTTGTGCTTACTTCTTTTATTCGTGTATGCTTTCGTAGTACACATTCCTGTGTTGTGGTCTCTCCTATGTGCACTCACTGCAGCTCCAGGTCAGCTGATCTTTTGAAGAAAGGAAAACCCTTTAACTTGGGAAGCTGTCCGGTTTTCCTGTTGTGAGTGTACTCATCTGGTTCGCTGTAATTTATTTTCTTTATGCTGAATGGTATATTTTACTATATATTTTGGAATTCTATACATTTCCTGCCGAACCCATTCAGTGGCCATTTTGTTAAATTACTGGTTTTCTATACTGTGCACTTCTACCATTTGCATGGCATCCAGGTGTTCTGCAGATCTGAAAGGAGGGGTGTGTTAGGTAATCGGGGAGAGAGAAAAAAGGCAAAATAGCTTTGCAGTTGTTTTGATGCATCTGGTTGTGAGGTGCATTGCTACCTTATGTGACTCTGTTTCTAGGTGGTCTACGTCGAGGGCATAGATGCTTTGTGTCCAGATGGGAGCCACGTGTGCCAGTCCCTTGAAGCTAGGGTGTAGCCCTGAGAGCCACTGTCACATTGTAGTCCTACTTTTATGTTGGTGGTCCGTCTCAATATTTTATTTTGAAGATCTGCTCACCCTATAAAAAAAACTCCCTTTCATGTCTTATTTTCCTTCATATCATAGACGAGACTTTATTCAGAAAGCCATGAGTGGTGCTTTTCTTTAAAAGTAAGAGCAGGCATAAAACTGCATCAACCTTTTACTCCACTGTGTTAAATCATATTGCCTTTACATTGCTTCTCTGAACATCTGGTTGGTGAGAATCCAAAACGTTATGCTGTTGCAATCTTTTCATCCTATTTTTCATCTGTTTGGGATTTTCTGCATATTAGCACATGAAAGGGAGGAAGTTGATTTTAAGCCCGAAGTGCAATTTCAGGGAAAAAATTAAACAATGCAACAACCTTTCAAATTAGGTGGAGAAGCAGCCATTTCAGGTAGAGGATAAACATCAAATGATGTTTCAAGAAGGCAATTAAGACTACAAATGGCCCTGGTCACTAAAATAAACAGCAGTACTGGGAAACAGCGTGACTCACTGCAGTCCTTTCCATTTGGTTGTAATATTCATTTTTCACCGCTTTGCATTCCGAAAGTATTGTCATCCTGTGATTTCAGATTGGTAATTTATGACCCCACTAAAAGCATTCTTACCGAACTTGCCATTAAAAGACTGCTTAACATATTAAAACAGAAAACATCCAATAACAGTTATGATGGCCAAATGCTTTCCAAGCACTTTGCAGCTTATTTCAGCAAACACTAGGCCTGATATTGAAACTAAACGCACCGACAGCCATATTAATGAATTGCCACACTTAATTCGGCTATAAATAATACATCTAGGTCACATCTGATTCCAAGTAGGAAAGGTTCCCGGCAAGATATACGTTGTAACCGTTTTCATCTAAATCTCCTCTTTAGCGTGAAAACGTCAAAGGCTTAAACTGCTCCAGAAATCTGGACGCATTTGTAGCCAGGCCAAGCAATGCACACGAGCAATCCTTGTGAAAGCAAACACGCTGGCAAGCCCTCACTCTGGGCCGCCTGCTCGCCGCTGCTATCTGGACACGATCTGGTGTTATGAGCCGATCTTGAACGTCAACTCTTTTCAAGGACGCCGGATCCGTTTGATGAAATTCTCGCCTTTTCTCGCGGGGCTTTTCGGCCCAGTGGTGTTACTCAGTTTGAGCAGGGATTTGGAAAGCGTGTGCAGCCATTGCTATGAAAACAAAGGATATTTCTGTGATCAAACGCTAGCTAGACTTCCTTTGAGGTGGATTCGAGGTTTAACTCTTGCATTACAGGGAGTTTCTAAAATGTTTTGCCTGACTTGGAATACACTTTTTTTTATGGCCTCTTTGTCGTAGAACTGCTGCCAGTCATCGGGTCATGGTGCAGTGGATGCTTCAGAAACTGAAAAGCAAAGAGTCGAAAATGTAGACCATGTGTTGGTCATTTGACCTAACATTTGTATTCATATTACAAGTACCAGCATTTGGAAAAGAAAGGTCATCTCATTAAAAGCACAGGGGAAGGGATATCTATTTACAAAAAGACCTCGATATTGTAGAGAACAAAACTAAAATTATGGCGGAGTTGATTCCAATACACAGACACAAAGAACAATTGCTTAAATCATCTGTAATTCTTTGTTGTAAAGAATATGTAAGATGACGCCTTCGTAAAGACCAGGCGGTGCTGCCACGCAGAAAGCACTAAACCCGGTGTGCTGCGCATAGATTAAAGCCTGCGCCACTGAGCCATACAGGCAATGAGTGGGTGGTCACCCCCACGCTGGCTGCTCCTTTCTCCGTGGTGGTAAACTCAGCATTTGCTGACTCAAAGGAGATATGTCGCCCCATCCTTAGCCTGGGGACTGGGGGTTGAGGCCATGAGTTATGGCACGGGGTCCCGCTCTGACAGGCAGCTCTTTTTAGGTGATTGCGCATCCCATGGACAACGAAAGCACGTTTTTCATGTGTACTTGCAGTTTCTGCTACATATTTGTGGAATATCCTTCCTGGTGCTGCTATACTCAATCACTCTGATGGGGTCACACTTCGTCTTCCGGTACATATCCGTTCCTCAACGTGCCAGGACATTCCCTTGCCAGTGAGATACCTGAAGTCAAAGTAAGTGGTGCTCCTTATTCCCTTTGCCAACGGGAATTATGGCTGGAACGTTTAGAGATATTTTTCCTGGCAAATAAAGAAATAGATGAAGCGGTCGATTCTGCAATTCCAAGCAGCTACTGTTGGCTATAAACTGTTTAAAACGCGTCCACAAGGGGCTGGCTCCTACAAGGCCACAAAATATGGGCTAACATCACACATGTTAGGCCCCTTGTCAATGGTGATAAGTGATTTAAACTTCATCACGATAAACAAGAAGCTCAAGAATCTCTTGATGCCTATCATGCCAGGCTGAGACATGTAGCTCTCACATGCACACTTGCCAATAAAGAGGATTAGGTAGCAAAGGCTCAGGGATGTCATTTCACCAAAATACCAGAGGTAGCGGAAGTGACATCACACGGCCCTCGGCCTCCGATTGTATCACCGGAAGTGATGTAATTTGACCCACCCCAAGTGACAACACGGGAAGTGATGGCACACAACCTTCAGATTCATCTAACACCCGCTCTCTTTTCGGCCGGATATAAGAAAAGAGGCGCAGAGGGAGGCAAGATTTGTCCACCAACACACTTTTGGGTAATGTCATTTTCCCGATTGGACATGGAGCCTATAGGCCTCATGCTGACCTTCCCAGTCCAGAAACAATGGTGCCGGTAAGCTTACCAGCACTGTTATTTCTGGCCCAGCAAAGCAGAAGCCTGGTGGGTGGGTGCACCCACCCGGCAGGTCTGACTTGCTGGGTGGACCAGCACCCATCCACATACTTTCAAGGAAGCACCGGCTCCCTTATTACCAGTGCAGTGTTTCCGTGGTCTCCATTCCCATAGAGTTCTATTGGACTCTATGGGAATGGGGAACAACATATTACCGGTGCCTGACGTTCCGGGCGCCGGGGTTTTAATACCCCGTTGTTACCGTCAAGCCAGGTGCCAATAACTGTTTACGGGTCCGGCGGCTACCTGACGGTTTTACCAGCGTGGTTTGTGGGGTGCATTTAAAGTCCCCAAACAGAAGTCCCTTTCACATGAATAGCAGGCATTTAAACACTGCAACCAAAAATGCCCTGGCTTTTGCTTTCCCTGTCACATGAATGGCAGGCATTTAAACACTGCAACAAAAACGGTCTGGCTTTTTCTTTTGTTTCATGTAAAGTTTGAGACCCATGTGGAAAGGGGCCTACCTGTCATTATCAATGGACAAGGAGCAGTGTAATTCACACAAGAAGGAGGAATCAAAGAATCCTGTGACAAGGAAAACAGGATATTTAAACATAAAAAGCAGAAACGGCCCGGACATGTGTTTGCAAATAAAGCAGATTTAAAAATCCACAATGGAAAAATATATCACTGCTCACAGAAAAATGTCAAGAAAGCAAAACATGATGTGTGGGGTTGACCAAAGCACATGCATATTATGTTTCACCCCCAAAACTCCAGTAACATGTGAATAGACACTTACTTCAGGAAAAACCTGTTCTGGCTGAGGTCAAAACTTCACAATGAAAAGCCCCACTTCCAGCCCTGGATGTCACATCTCCCATCAAATGACGCCCTGCAATCAAATCTGCTGCTAAAGATGTTCAAATCCCACTGTTCCCCACACTGGCTGGCCTTGAAGGCAGTTAAAGCAGGGACTTCAAGGAAAAGTCACCCGTGGCTGAAGCATGATAAAAAGGTGAGAGTCCTTGTTGCACCTGCTTGAATAGAGCCCACACTGACTTCAAAGAGCCTCATAAAAAACTCTGGTCACAGGCGAGCCCAGGGGGACAGATGGCTGTGGGGGATGAAGCCACCCTCCCATTTGCTGAACAGACACTCCCAATTAATTTAAAAGACTATTTTTGTTTTAGGTATTTTGCGTAGCAATCAGACTGAGGATTTATTTCATTTTTATGCCATTTTTCATGTAATTTCTATGCGGTTTTGAGGGTATACAATGCATCTACCTGTGACTCTGGGAACTGTAATGGCCAGTTAACCTAGGTTTCTGGCTGAATTGAATCTGTGACAATTGTGAGAGTTGGTGAAAAGATGGGAAATGAAATTAGTAATATGATTGATAACTTACATATTCATAACTTTTGTACATTTTATGAAAATGACAGAAATGTGACACATGGCCATACTACATCATATGGATTTGACGGTTGGCTTATCTAATTCCCCATGATCCGCTTAAACAGAATATTTATTTCATATGGCAACTGCTAGTACAATTATGAAGTTATGATACATAACTAGTCTTTGCCAAACAGTTGAAAGGAGAACAAAGGATGGTGGTAAAGAGGAAAAGACAGCTGGTGCTCCAAAGTCCCTAAACCAATCCTGACTGGAGCTGGAGAGAGAAATGGTAACTGTTGAATCCTGGTGGCAGGGATTATTGCCGCATACTTCCCCTAGATTGTAAAATTAATGATGTCATTTCTGCTATATAAGGGGGGCTGTTCTAGGACTCAAGACACACAACCACCAGGGAAGACAGAAAGAGGAGGACGCAGAGAAGGCTGCTGAAACTTACCATCTTTGAGAGTGGAATGACCAGACCCCCTGGCCTTTCTTTCCAGAGTGTCCTAAGATGCAGCTGGCTTTCCTGAAACTTAAACAAAGGCTTGTTCTGTAAGAAGCAATAACTCCAGCCCTAAATTGCATAAGCCCTTGATTTCTGTAGCAGTGCATGCAATATTTCCCCATTGAAAACCCCAATTGCCAGTATAGTTCAGTCATCTCCCCATAGAAAAATCTCTTGTTGGCCTGTGTATGTTAGCATATCCCCATTGAAAACCCTCTAATTTGACTGTGTAAATCCTTAGTATTTTTGTAAGTAAATTAATTAATTCCCCCATTGAATTTCACAGGATACAGATTGTTGGCGTTCGAAACCAACAATTTTTTCCCAGTGTTGTTGTTAATTGTTATAGTCATTAAAATGTTGCCCAAAAGAATGAATCCCATTGTGAGCTGAAAACCGAGTTTGTCCCTGTGTCTAAATCATGCCCTGCTAAGCGAATTTTCATTCGCCAGTGTCATTCCTATTTGCATTTGTCATATTAAACCCAAACCATTGTTTCCAATGTGAGTAATCTCTTTGCCCAAAGCCTACCTGTTAGTTGCACCTGTCATTTTCACTAAAAACCGATTTCCTGTGTAAATTCCCCATTGTTGAAAGTGTGCCTGTGATTTTCAGCCCCAGTAAAATTATTGTGATTTGCATTTTTGTTTTTCTAAATATTTAGCTTCACCTTTGAAAAAGCATTTTTCCTAGAGTATTCCCCTTCCCCCATCATATTCTGAGCGCGGATTTTGAATTGCATTTCCTTCATTTTTCATGGCTTAGAGCTTGCCTGTCATTTCCAGCCCCAGCAAAAATTAGGGTGATTTCCATTTTTGTTTTTCTAAAGATTTCACTTCACCTGTTTAAACCCATTTCTTCCTACTTTATCATTCTCCCCCTACTGCACCCTGATCACAGATTTTGAATTGTATTCCTGTTTATTTTTGTGCCTATATTAAAATTTCATTTCCTATGTGTGCTAGCTTGTCTGTTTTGAAGCTATATTTGTCTTCTAGTGTAAGCAGGCCGAAGTTCCTTGTATGCTGTCCCATAGCAGTAGTATTAAATCATTGAAAACCCATTTTTCCATTGCATTCCACAACGAAATGTCCCCCTCTTTACTGGTTCCCCATCTTGAGTCTGTGGGCAACACCCCAAAAACGATGTGTTCCTTGTATTCTTACCCCACTCCCTTCCATTCAAAGGGATTCAATCCAATTGTTGTTTGGGGGGTGGAGTGTTGCAGAGAGAGTGCTTAACCTTCCTGCAATCATTTGAGTGGTATTGTTTTGTATTGCTTTTCATAAAACAAAATAGGAGTGGCATCACGGTTTCTCTTATCCTGGTTAGTTTCTGTGCATTTGTGTTGCCAGAACATTAGTGGCTGCTGTTATCTATTTGCTCTGATTTGATGTTAAAATAATAAGTTAATAAAGTATTCATTGACAACACCAGCCTGGTTCCTGGTCTATCGTGACAGGGAGTGTTGGTGGAGTTTCGCGGCGAGACGGATTCAAGGCCTACTCAAAAAGAATCCATAGTATACTAAAAATAAAAAGCGTTTTATTGTGGGCCATATTCACTGTAGGGGAAGGCGTTCCCTGGCTGGCGTGTGCTGTGTAATAAACCCTGACAGGTTATCGGTGGACCCGTAATGAGGCCCTATATCTAAAACATACATGATGCAGTACTTGTAACAGGGTCACTGAAATCTCCAACGCACGCTACAGCTATTGTATGAAACAATATTCTATTCATGCAATTTTTTGCACTGCTGAAAAGTGACTTTGCACTGCCGACACAAACCCTCATTCATGAAACTGTGCAAAGTGTATTTTTGCAGTGCAAAGTCCAAGCAAAATCATTTTGTACTGCATAAATGAATATGCACTAACTTAGCACACACTTTGCCACTGCAAAAATACACTTTGCTCAGTTCCATGAATCAGGGTTTGTGTTGGCAGTGTAAAGTCACTTTCAGCAGTGCAAAGTCACTTTGAACGGTGCAAAAAATTCCATGAATCATGCCCTTTAGATAAATGGGTACAGAAGTACTCGTTATCTGTGGCATTGATGTAATAAACAAGCCAAAAAAGCCTGACCCCGGGGAGGTGTGCGCTGTCCGTTTACCCATGAGCAAAATGCTGCATGGGCAATGCCTGAAAATGTATTCATTGACCAGGATTTAGTATCAACAAAATTCTGGTTATAAATGTATCTGAGTCAGCTACCACTACGATAGAAGAAACCTATTATGAAGGTGTAAACAGAGTCCATCTGTCTCTGTGTGCATTTATCTTTAAGTTATGTGAAAAACAATCACATGTTGTCGCCCACAACCCAGAGCCGAACATAACACCTTAATATCCTAGGCTTTGATACATGACTCTTCTTCAATCATTTTTAACAGGATGAAGTGTGGAGAGGTGGGGCTGCACTTCCCTTAAGAGTGGGGCTCAATGCATCTGCGATTTTCAGAGTTCTATGTGCAAAGGGTGTTATTCAATGACCCTGCCACCCCAGGACTGGCCTGTAAATGAAGCTTACACATAGCCCTTTTCAGGAAGTAGTTTGAGTGGGGAGGTGTGTGGGTAGGGGTGGCTCTCTCACTTCTGAAACTCTGTGCCCAACACTTATTTTCTTAAACAGTGTTGCACCAGAACAGGGTCCTGGTCGAGTTTGCTGCCCCTCGCAACCATTCATATCACACTTGAATGCGTTCAAGGTAAGCAGAGCCCAATCTGCAGGCCATGCTGAGGGGCCCACCCCAAAGCTCCTTAACAAAGCACAGGGCACACCATACACCGAGCCGGCCCTGATCACCACATGTGTGAAATGTCTTTGATTATGCTGCTGCCAGGACATGCACTTCTCCAAGTGAAAGAAGTAAATGTTTTTAATTGAAGCTTAAATACCTCAGTGAGTGTAGAAAGAAAGAGGCGGTGCCTGGTACCAAAATATACCAGCCACCAGTGGCGGCTGATAAGTTGTTTTATTGGATGGTGTAGTATTTGCACAAATATGCGATTGCGACCGAGCATAGCGGGGGGGCCCGAACTAACAAAAATGGGTTGGGGACAACCCCCTCCCATGAGAAAATGCTTTGAATAATGGGTTCAAATGGTGCACTAAACAGCACACTTTCTGTGAAAATTTGGGTAGAAGGCCAGACAGTTTGCAATCGATTTTGTAGGGTGTAGGGTAACTCATGGAAAAAATACAATAGATGCAAGTTACCAAAAGTGCACCAGTGCATTTCGTAATGCATTGTCATGCAGGTCCCTTCAATATATGCCAGTCTAAAAAACAGTTTCATGCTGGCTGTGCCCATACATTTCCATTCTAGCTCCACCAGCTAGTATTCCCATATAAGAAGATGCTTATGTTCACTTTGAAATATCATTACTGGCAGCAGGCACAAAGCTGGCTCTGCCAATATATTCCAGTACTCCCATGTAAGTTAATACTCCCATTGGTTTGGCCATTAAAAGTGACTTGTGACAATAAGAAAACATATCCAAACTGGTTCCAATGTAAGCCAGTATAAGCCCATAAGAACACTTACCATCCTTGCTTCATCATAGATGCTCAGTTAATAAAAAGTCATGCTACTGTAAGAAATATACAGGCCACTACACCAAAACATCATTCTAGCGAGACAATACTACTTATCATGCTTGTTTTATGAAAGATGCCGAGTAATAAATGTCATGCCACAGTAAGCAATGGCTAGACTGGCTGTACCAAAATGCCAGTCTAGCCAGGTAATTACAGGCATCAACCTGTTTTACCTGAAAATACCAGTAAAACATGTAAAGTGAATAAAGGATGTGTCAAAAATGCTCTGGTGATCCCAAGTATCCCAGGACCTTACTCACACACACACCCAACCTCCCCTCCACACACACACAGGCATCCCCATTCACCCACCCATACATCTCCTCTGACAATCATTCACAGTGCAATCACCACACAGGCATGCACACACCCACCCACGAACCAACACACACACAATCACATTTATACCCATTGACCAACCAGTCATTCATTTATATACCTTCTCTCACATACACTTACACTGGCACCTACCCACCCAGAACATTTACAATTTCCACACATACACCCACACACACACACACTCACATTACTACTCACCCACCATTCACGTGCCCATAAACCTCTAATGTCCACTTGCACTGCATTCTCAACACAGGAAAACACCCACTCACACAGAACATGCAAACACACACTATCACATTCCTGCTCATTCACCCACCACTCACTGACCCATACACCTTTTCTCACGTCCACTCCCACTGCATCCTCCACACAGACAAATACCCATAAAGAACATTGAAAGACACTATCACATTCATACTCATTCACCCACCACTGACTCCTCCAGTCTCATTGCATTCTTTATACAGGCACACACCCACCCACCTAACCAGAACATTCAAACACACACTAGCACATCCATACGCATTCACCTACCAGTCAGTCACTCATACATTTTCGCTTACATCCACTTGCACTGCATTATCTACACATGCACACACCCACCCAGAACACTCAAACACACAGACTATCACAATTCATCTCACTCACCCACCACTCACTGACCCATAGCACATACATACATCTAACATGCACGTCACAAATGTAAAATAAGCATCACATTAAAAAAAAGCCTTCTTACCTGTTTTTCCAGCTTCGGCCCGTCACTCCAGGCCACCCTTGGTTCCCCCTTGCTGCTCACAAACAGGAACCAGGAAGCTGGGAGAGCTTCCTCGTTTATGTATATGAGCTACAAGGAGGTCAGGGGAGAAGGGGTTGGAGATGGACATGGCATGTGACATGTGCCACATGTCATGGTTAGCTTCAACCCCAACTGAGCTCTTCCTTCTCGCGCTGCAAGCCAGATGGGTGAATACTGTTCCGGGACACCCTCAGACCTGGTGTGGCAGGGCCCCTGCACTGCAGGGGCTGAGAAGGACCTGGTACACCAGGAACTTCATTATTTTATTTTTATTTTTTTACAGGGGTAGCATGGGAGATTGCAGGGGTAGCAAGGGAGAACACATGGGTTGTGGCTGCAACCCCTGGTAACCCCTAAATGACATCCCTGGAAAGGCTTCTCATAAATGTGTGCTTTTACACAAAACGTAAATGCTTGATCCTACAAGAGCCAGGCATATATCTCCAGAGAAATAGGAAGTTCACTTGAACCAGCATAGGAACCGTCCACATGAAATAAGCTCTGAAATCCATCAAAACAGAACAAGTACAAGCTGTACGAGACAGACCAGCTTACAGAAAAATTTCAGAGGGAGAGGTGGTCAATGCGCAAACCGAAAACCAACCAAGTCAAAACAAAGATCAAAATGTGAACATTGTGGAGGGTCAGTGTTCTGCATCAGGCCTTACTTGTAGTTAATATCTAAAACAGAACAATTTTGCCAGTGTATGCAAGGCAACCACTCAAGCCTTGCTGTCGCAAGCCATGGCCAGGGTTCTTCGGCAGGGATTAAGAGGAGCTGCAGTAGTAGATTCAAATGATCTAATGCTCTAGGACCCCGATGAATACAGTGAAGGTGTATTCCTTATTTTCTCTGTATGCATGGCCAAATGAAACAATTTCCGAAAACCGAAGTGCCATTAAGCATCCATTTGTGGCCCATACTGTCAACATGATGACCTCACATTATTTGAACTATTTCTGACTGAAACCAGAGGTAGTTAAGCCAAGAGTGAAAATATTCACATATGGTGGCTCAGCACGGTATGCCTGCGAGGTTCATGCCCAAACATGCCAAAACCTTGATTATGATCAAGGAAAGGTTACAGCAATCATGCTCAAAGCCAGAGAAACCTAGAAACCTAGTTAAGTTCCAGTACAGCTGAAACTTTTGGTTTTGTGACTTCACACTTAGGGCCTCATTACACGGTAGGCGGTAGGGATTTACCGGTACCGGTAAAATACCGGTACCGGTAAATCCCTGCCGCCTTACTACGAGGTCCCTTAGCGGGTTGGAGTTTTAACGCCTGCTTTTTGCAGGCGTTAAATACCAACCCGCTAAGGGACCTCGGAGCTAATTACGGCACCGCTAAATTGCGGTGCCGTAATTAGCGCCTTCCCCATTCCCATTGAGCCCTATGGGGCAGAAATGGGAATGGGGAAGGGCAATGGCGGAAGGGGGATTTACCGCCCCTCCAACCTTGGGATGGGGCGGTAAATCCCCTTTCCGCCAAGGCGGTGCCGGTATTTTACCGGCATGAGCCATGGCGCTAATAGCGCCATGGCTCACCGCCTACCGTGTAATGAGGCCCTTAGTGTCTATGAATATGAAATTGAGCCGTTGTTGCAGAGCTATTCCAAGAGGATTGACTGCCTAGAAAATATGCATGTGTGACTACACATTGACCAGTCCATCCAAATGGTGGCCCTGCACCATAGACAGATTGCATTTCTCCTTCAAAGAAAGGGGAAAAAGAGCTGGTCAACCTGCACAGTGAAGGCATAAAAGAGAAAATAAAAGGTTCAACGCCATCTGTGTCTCCCATTGCAATGGCGGGGAAGACCAGGTAACCGGACGCAATTTGAATTTATTGTAGACATGTGGTTGCCTAAGAAGGCAATAAAAAGAAAAAGGCACTGTACAGCAACAGTGGATGATCTAGCAGATTTGCAGGGCACAACTGTGTTGCTGAATGTTGACTTTAAAGCTGGGAACCACCAAGTGCCACTGCATATATCATCAAGATACATAAGACCATTCACCTCTCATATCTGGGCGAGGAGGATGGCTCATTGGCAACGTGTTTCTCTTGGAAGCAGGGGTACTGTTAGGTCTGAATAATATCCAGTGCTTCGCTAATGTCGGGCCTATCTGGCTAGCTAGCCTTTTGGTTGTATCCCCTGAGCTTCTATCTGGGGCGTCAACCAAAAGACCCGGGCTATAGCCTCCTCAGTCCCCTCCCTAGCAATGCCTCTGCTTGGAAGCAAGACAAGGGAGAGCAACACACGGTTGAATCCCTGCCCCACGCTTAGAGATTGGTGTCTGATATCAAGCGTGCTATAAAATAATGCATTAATTAATATCAGGCTATTCAAGTGCCTGAGCCGCAGAATATTATCAGTTGTGGAAGATTTCCAGCACAAGAATCTGAAAGTGTTAACAGGGCTGCCAAGTGTCCTAAATGTAAAAAACGATATTCTAATATATTCATCATCAGCAAAGTAACATTTAGACTCTTGGCAGAGTCCCAAAGAATGAATGAAAATGGATTGACCTTGAACAAAGTAAAATGTGAGTTTCTACGCTCACAAATTACATTATTTTGATATGTCTTCCAGGCTTTATGGATGTGTGTGGATTCAAAGAAGGTGATTGACATCAAACAAGCTGAAGCTATTTCCACCCATTCAGAAATAAGAAGCTCGGTTTGGCATGGAAAACCTCTGTGCCAGGTTTATACCAGACCTGATCACCCTGACGAACCACCTAATTGGCTGACAAAATAACAATGTCCGCATGGGTATCAAGTGAGAAACAGCAGTCAGCATTTGAGACATAAAAACGTTGCTGACAGCCAAAACCACTGTGTCCTTCTTTCATCCAGTGCAGGACAAAAATAAAATAGCTATAGACACCAGACCCTGTTGTTTGGGAGTGGTGGTATCTCAAAAAGACAGTGTTGGAACATGTCTGCCAAACACTTATTGCAGCCATTAAATCACAACAAAGCAACTCTACTGAAGCAATGCCCATGGGGTGACAGTTGCACACCTGAGCAAAGCAAGGGATTTGGTGTAGCCCTGTGGACATTAGCAGACTGGTATTGCCAACCACTGAGGGTTCTATTGCTATTAGTACCCCGGTAAGTCATACCAGGGTACTAATAGCTTTTTTCCTCTTGAGCTGAGAAACAGCATTGAAACGTTTCTCGACTCGAGTAAAAAAAAGCAAAAATAATGGCCACCAGCGATCGGGCAGAAGGTATTACACGTAGTCCCTTCTCCCTTTCCATGGTGGCCATTGAAATTAATGCTAAAAAAATAAACAAAGAAAATAGCCACTGTGAAAATGGAGAAGGGACTACATGTAATCCCTTCTGCCCTATATCTGGTGGCCATTATTTTTGCTTTTGTTTTTCTCGAGTCGAGAAATGTTTCAATGTCAATGAAAAGGTTAAACAAACAAAATGGTCGCCATGGAAAGGGTAAAAGGTACTACATGTAGTCCCTGTTCCCTTTCCATGGCAGCTAATAGCACGCCGGAAATGAGCTGGGAACAGTCCTGTTCCCGGGACCAGTGAGGGACAACGCTGTGGAAGGTAAGTGGGGAGGGGGAGGAGGGGACTTACGTATGTGGAAAAGTGGGGTTGGGTGGGGAAAAGGGAGCACTAGGAGTGGGGAGCGCACTTATCTGATTCCCGGTGAGGGAAGATGGTGGCCTCCCACTCTGAGGAGGAATGGAGTGGGGTCTTTCCCTGTGTGGTAAGGATAACCCCCCTCACCGGGTACTAATTAAAAATAGCAAGATACCTGCTTGCTATTCTCTGAGCTTGCATTTGCACGTCACCGATCCCAAGCCCATACTATCGGTCATGACCAGTACTGAAACATGCACTCTTTCAAGGTGTGGTGACAACTACAACTTCGTGATCATGCATGTACACTTAAGTTCAAAACAGGAAAGGACAATCCCACAGATTTTTTCTTACCACCCATGCATGCCTGCTGGGATGATGGAGGTAGTGGAAACATGGGTTGGACTATGTGAACTGACTCCCAAAAGCAGATACTCTTATTTCCATATCCCTCAAATTCATAGACGCTGCAACCCAAGAAGATACATGTTTTCAAATCTTTGAAGACACAATTCATTTTGGCAACTGGAAACACCTTTTGCACAAAATACTCATCACACCCCTTACATGAAAGAATCACTGCAAGTTCAGTGGCAAGTTTAAGATGAACTGTCAGTATCAAGTGATGTGCTCCTAGTGAGAGGCACACAGATTGGCATCCCAGCTGTGCTGGTGGACCAAATAATAGAGGTGGCCCACGTTGGTCCTGAAGGAAAGATGGAAACGAAGTCCTGCTTGCAGGAAAAGGTATGGTTCCTGACTCTAGAAGCAAAGGTGGATGCCAAGGTACAGAATTGCCTTGTGTGTCAGGATATGGGTAATAGACATGCTCAATCCCTGTTAGAGTCATGTATGAGATGTGACATGCCATTGAATGCCAACAACGTAGACTTCAGAACTGTCCTTAATGATCTGCGTTTTCTGGAAATACTATATGAACATTCCAGATATCCCAAAATGGAGTTTATACTGTCCACAGTGGCTGAAGCTCAATAACATATTTGCTGCATATGATCTACATCCAACAATGGTCCACCATCTTAGAAACTACCATTTACACAGTTCCTCAGAGCATCGGGTACAGAGCACAAGCGCATAACCCTTGCTGCCCTCGTGTGAAGATTGACATTGAAGATTTCATGCAAACACTCAACAAGATGATCAGAATAGCTTGTGGAACAAGGACACTGTTCAAAGGCACTCTCATCCAATTCCTGGCAGTGTACATAATGATTCCACATTCCTCCACAAGAGTCTCCTAAGCAGAAGAACTCTAAGGCAGGAAGATTAAGACATGTATCCAGCACACACTACCAGAAAATTACCTGATGTAGACCACTACTTAGTACGCCAGAGACAAATAACAGCAAATACTCAATAATCCCAGGGACAGAGAATGAAAGATACTAGATTAGGGATCAGTGACACAGTGCCCGTACGAAACTGTTGCTAGGCTCACAAGCTCAGCACTCCATTACCAGATCTCTCCCTGGAAGGTGACAATTGTAAATGGTTCAGTGGTTGCAGCACAGCGGGAATCTCAACCAGTCACAAGAAATGAAATATGTTTAAGAGAATACCAGGTTCGTGCTCTGAAAGAATGATGAACAGCACAATACCTGAGTGATACATCAAATAAATGACATAGAAGAGACTCCCTCTGAAGATGATCTGACAACCCTTCCCATTGTCATTCAAGAGACAGAAGGAAGTGTCAAGGTGTAGTATCCTCATAGGACTGAGACGAGGACACACCCTATATGTGTAGAAAGATATACATGTATATATATATATATATATCAATAAAACAAAACTGGATCTATAGTGTTGTAACTTTGTTATAGAGTTTTGGGAAGGGATGTTGTGATGTAACAACCATGATGACTGTTACATCCCTGTACACTTTAGATAAAATGAAGAACACATAGGAAAATGCCTCATCAGAGTGGGGAGCAGTACCACACAAAAAGCACAAACATCTGGTGGGCTCTGCATTTATTGAAACATGTGCCCCTGAGCTGAGTGGCTCAAATGTAACAGTCAGCAGAACAAAAGAGGTGATGGCTGGAAGGTTTAGAATTTAACTTAACCTCTGGCATTACTCTGGGCAACCCTTGGTTGCACCCCAAAAGGAGCTGTGTAACAGCCTCCAGATGTTTTTGTACTTATAAAAATGGTGTATGTCCCTAAATGTATCGGGAAGCAGATATGGCTTCATGCTCTCAATTAATTCCTCTTCTCGGTGACATCACAGGCAGTGGCTCCGGCTGGTGACCTCGGGCCATTGTGCATCGTTTTCAAACAATCCCTACATAACTGCTTGATTAATCTTGTTAAAAATCACTGATGTTTACTTTTCCACAACAACCATCTTGAAAACCTAGCTATAGTTGAAATCGTTCTTACTTTAAAAGATAAGTAGAAGTACGTTATGTTACTATCCATTTTTAATGCACTCATTCACCACCATAGTAGTTTCAAAAGGCCAAATCCTTGCCCAAGACATATGGTGGTGCAGCCCAGGATCTTCCTAGGAAGAATACCTAAGGTGAAGTAAGAGGAAGGGAAAGCTGGAATTGAGTTTGCAGACACATGCAGGGAGCTAGGCATTGCCAAATGATTGTATTGCCATGGACTATCTTCTGCAAAGCAGCATCACAGATGAGTATCTATTGAGTATGTATATGCACTGTAATTACAAGGATGTTTGTAGTATTAAAAGATAGCGATCGGTTGATTAAATCATGCTTCATAAGCAGTCTGCAGGGGATACATGCTGCAACAAGGCTATGCAGCATTTGTAACCAAGGCTATCCCTACTTCCTGCACATTACTTTTTAGGTGTTGGTTCATATGTATCACCATATCAACCCCTAATGCAGCCAGAATCTAATGCTAAAAAGGTGATTAGCGGACAATCACATTTTGGGTGAATACATCTATCACAGTGCTCTGTATATATCTGAAACCTGTCCAGACTCATGACCCACACCACAATATAGCCTGAGCCTCATTTGCCATTGGCTCTTTGATGGTGTCATTGAGATTTTGCTAGTGAAAGCTATTTAAGGAAGCTCTTTTTGGTGAGGCCTACCTGTCACATTAAATCAATTTGTGTCCAGCTAATGGACTGCCGATGTGTGACCAGTTTACCTGGTCATCTGACAGCCCTGGCAAGTAATACATCTGCATTCTTATTGCTTTTCTGTAAATGATTATATGTATTGCCGTTTCTGATGGTTTTATGTATTCTATAATTTAGGTTCTCAGTTGGAAAACAGAACAGCTGCTGGCATAGCGATGTGTGGACTCCTTCTGAACTATTATGAAGTTCAAGTAGGGATATAGGAGATCTATAAAATCTGGGGGGACAGGGGACACCATGGGACTTTTCTTTTTTTATTTATTTATTGTTTTTTAGTTTAAAGAACTCGACTTTTTGCAAAATTAAAATAGCAGTACGTATTAAATCACATATATCATCACTGTATAAAACAAGAGAAAACACAGCATAAGACCACCAACCGCGCTCTAGCGAAGCATAAAGCGTATCTCTTGATACAAATACATCAAGTATCCTTGACACAAAACACATACAAATATACTAGAGCCTGCATGCATCAATACATCATCAAAGCAATCTTGCACTGTTTCATGCTGTGAGTGTAGAGGAGGTCGCAAATATGGCCTGCACACCAGACACCCATTTTGAAGTACCAGGAATGTTCACACCGAGATATGTGACGTATGACGAACAAATAAACCAGCAGAGAGCCGCGTTAGGACTCTGTCCAGTACTCATCAGAAGAGCAACACCTATTGAAATGCCAATAACCAGACAACTATGGACACTAAGGTATCCGTTGAGGCAACCCTACCAGCAAATGACACGAAATAAAGATTGTTTAAACACTGTCCCAGAAGAAACTGAAAAGGCCTTAATTGAAGACGAATGGTGAAGATAAAAGGGCCTGGACAGACTCACAGATGGATGAAACGACAACCAAAAGATGACACACAAAGACGAAATGTCATGAATAAGGATATCATGAACTTAGAAGGAGAAACGATGTTGAAATATCGAGAAACTTAAACTGTCAAACAGGATGAAAATATTCAACCAGCTAACGCCTGTACATATGCTTGTAACGCAAGAAGCTAATAAAAGAGTGCAGCTTGCTATTCTTAGTAGGAGAATAGAGCGGCAAGTGCCAGAATATATATCAACCTCAACGAAGCACACTACATATGCGAGTCCACGTTATACAAAAGCAGAATTAACCTAGGTTACTAAGGGTCAAACAGGACAGGATTCTTATTCCAGCTAAAACAAGAAGAGAGACAGCAGAATCGAAACTCAGCAAGGAGCAGGCCATGCCTGGGAAATCAAGGTAAACCAAGAAGGGGAGGCGGACAGAAATTTTGGAGAATCGAAACTTAAGAGCAGAGCAGCCTGCCCCGTGGAGGTCGAGATAAGGAGGCCCAGGCAGGTGGCAGACCGAAATGAGAATTAAATGCAAAAATATAAGGAAAACAAAGTCGATTCACGGTGTACTAACACGTGACCAACCAAGCGTGAAGAGGTACCAACGTCTGATGTCACCCAAAACAGGAGATACCATAACTTTTCCTGACAAGAAGCTACAGTTTCGAGGCCGACTACATGTCAACTAATTGACACATAGCACTAAAGTACTGATTGATGGAAGGGAGGCTGGGTGAATCTTGGGGCATCCTGCAGACCTAGTGCTCAAAATGCATTCAAAGAGCCATAAGTGAAAAACTAGCCTTTAGACGCTGTTAAATGACTCCAATCAAGCGTTCCCACTAAGTCAGTGCCTTGTCTGGGATTGCTCAAGGGAAGCCCTTATTTATATATTTTTATGTCCAGTTTGTGTACTCTGGATGACAACCCTTATATAACACCCCTCTCTTAGAATCCCCCTAACCCCACTGAGCCAAGAAGTAAGTTTGTTTTGCAAATTTAAAAGGTTTATTTGAGAATTAAATAATATATATATCGCACTTTTATAATAAATTAATAATTGATATCACACTTGTGAATATGAGCAGTAATCAGCACTAGGTAATCCTACAATAGTACAGTTCTGGTGACTTATGACTAGGAGCAGGGGAATAAGTTATCAGAGAATGCTTTATGGTTTCAAGGAGATGCAAAGATGAATAAAAGGCAGTACAGAAATAAACTTGATATGATTTCAGCAAAAGATAATATGATCACTTTTTCTCGGACAATTCACTCCCCCCCTATGCAATGTAAGGAGATGGAAGTAACACACACAGTCTTCAGGAATACAATCACAGTACAATACGTATTCAGTTCCCCCCTAGCAAGCTTAGAGAAACAGGGATGATTTTAAACACAGGCAAAGTACTTTAAAGGTGGTATGCAAAGAAGGGAAAAATATGCTAAAAATTATTTTAATTCCCTCTAGAGGTTCTGGGTGAGTGATAGCTACTTAAATTAGTTCAGGATCACTTTAGCAATGCTCTAAGAATGATTGTCAGGTTGCAAACGAATTTCAGCAAAGGAAAGCAAGGAGCTGCTATTTTGACACGTGAAGAAATTTGAGCCAAATCGCAAATCGCGGTCCTTTTTCCGAGTGCGTCGATCCCAATTACGGAAAAAAAGTATAATGAATAGAAGTTCAGGGTACGTTGGAAAGCCCAGAATCTTAGCTTTAAAATGAAAGTTAAATTTCGTTCCTAGGACAAACGGTTCCGGAGATACGGACGATTTGTGAAGGTCATTTTTCACAAATGAAATTTTAAAGTTTCAGAATGACAGATGACAGGTGTGCAGCTTTGAATTAAAAGAAGGGACACGATTTCTATGATGCAGTTCTTAATAGGTTAAAATAGTTTGAGTTAGATTATTTTAAACTAAGAGATTGGGTTTGCACAGGCCTCAGGATACTCACTCCTAATTTTGGAAGGACTGGGCCTCGTCACGGATCTGGTCAACGGGTTGGACTGGACTTCTGGCGATTTCCGGTACTGGTTCTCTGGTTCTGGTCTGTGGCTCTGGATTCAGCACTGCTTTCTGGGTCTCTGGTTCTGTTCTGGATACACGGGATTCTTAGCAAGCAGCAAACCGCACAGCCCGGCGGTTTTATTCTGATGTGCCCCTTGGAGATCTGGGGTAATCAGTTTGCAAACTTGTAAGGCCAGCTGAGAATACTTTAGCTTGCAGTAGGCCTTCTTGGTTCAAAGTTCTGTAGTCTATCTGGAGTCTGGAGTCTCTGGATGTGAAGTCTGAAGTCTGGATGTGAAGTTGTCTGTCAAAATGCTCTGCAGAAAAAGTGAAAAATGAATCTCCTGCCTGTCCTGCACTGTCTCCTTTTATGTGTTTTGAAAGTGGGTGGGTCGGCTCATCTTCTATGCCCAACCCACTCAGGGTTCTGATAGGTTGAAGAATTTTCTGTGCTCTCACTGGAGAACAGAGTTGTGTGTCAGAGAGGTGTCATCTTTATGGCATACAGAAAGAACACTCCTCTTTGCTTTTACCTTAGAAAATAATTTTTCATAACTACACACATTTCCCAGATAAACAGTTGTTTGACATTACATGTACATATTTACAGATTACTTATGGTCCATGCTTGTTCAACTCTGATCTTTCTAAGAGCTTGCATTCAAAAATGACAACTTATTTTCATTTTTGGTAGCTTTTGCAACATTGGTTTTTCATCAAATCTTTACACAGAACTGTACCCTCTTCCTGAGCATATTAATCTAAGTTATCATGTCTCTAGCATACATACAGTGTCAGTAGTATTGATAATTAGCGGGGTTTTACCTCAGAACATGGTACAGAGTTGAGTCTAGTCTTAAATTGTGGGCACATTTCTTAGATTAAGGATCTCCAAATTGTACATTTCTGTCATCTGGTTTCAATCAGTTATCAGTGTTCTTATAAAACATATATTTGCTTTCAATTCAATTCACTTCAGTGTTTGGGTCCGCCCCCAGAAACTTGGGAGTCAAGGATCACATGTCTCTTCTTGCTGGCAGAGCTCTGTTTACCGTCCACACCCAAATTAACATACCCCATTCAATTGCAAGAGCCTATTGTGTTGGGTTCAGCAGGCTGCAGGAAGTCCCCTCCCTCTCAATCACCACGGCCACGTGATATCCTGCCTTCTTGTGTGTAGTTCTGAGGTGAGAAGGTTTCCCAGCCTCTTGCAATGTTAATTGAATCAGCCTGTCTTCAGGGAACAGCAGGTGTTTAAACATTTTAATTAACCAAAAAGGCTTTGAAGTTTCCAGCTGTCTCAGGAGGCTGATTAGCTTCTGAAGTAGCAGTTCTCCTGTCAGAGTTTAGACCGTTAGCGCTGGCTTGTGGAAAATGCAGGTACTGCACCCATTTTTGAGATCTGTCTTCAATTAATGCATTTCAAAAAGGGGATTTTGCTTGATAGTATATAATCCTTGCTTAACATGGCATTGGTGTTTTTCCTTTGGCACCACATTTCACTCATGGCACTTCTGACCCAGCACGCTTGCACTGGTGGGTGGCAGGTCAGGCGACCATTTTGGTGTGAGCAAAAACTGCACGGTTTTCCTGGATTCTGGCGCACATGTGGGCTTTTCCGCCATCTTGGATTTCCTAAACCCACAGCACCAAATGTTGTAGCATAATGACTCAAACGTGGGTCATGACACCCAACAACGCATAGGAGGAGAGAGGGATAAACTAGCTCCGAAAAACACATACACGTGATGCTCAAAATGCATTGAAAATGTCAGTCTGAAAACTACAATAGAGTATGCACACTTTTTGAATGGATCAACGGATGGTAAATACAAGCTCCAAAACACTCAGAAAAGCTTAAAATGCATTGAAGATTTCATCAGTGAAAACGCCTGTAAATAGCAGTACATTTTGATCCTGCCTTGTGTGGGAGAGGAGAGTTGTTAAATATATCAAGATTTGAAGTAACAAAGCATGGAAACCCAATATAAAATGGGAATCCACCAGAATTTGCATTTACCAAAACACGACGGAATGGTGTATTTAAGGTGTTTTTATTGGTCTTTGATACGTTTCAATACGTTTGTTCCTCACTAGTAGTTTACAGGCTGTATGTTGAATAATGGATTTTTCAATGCATTTTGAGCACTTATGCGTCTGTTGGAACTAATTTTTTAAAGCTTGGACTATCAAGAGGTGGTAATCCTTCCTTCTTGTTTACAGGCTGGATTTTGACTTTTGAATGCATTTTGGCGTGTTTCGTACCTGTTCTTTTCCTTCCGTTTCAATACATTTTGATCCCGACTTGTGTGTTTCTAACAACAGGAAGTGTTAGAAATACATCAGGATTCGAAATTGCAAAAAGCACAGAAACTAAATGCATAATGTGACTGTAGAGTTGTTAGAAACCTTCCAGAATTATTTACCAAAACGCGATGACATGAAGGAAGAAGGCAGCGGGAAGAGAGAAGGCAGGGGAGGGAAGGGAAAGGACACAGGATCACTAGTGTCTACATCTCTAAATCAGAGAGCAGGGAAGCGAGTGGTTGCAACACGAGGCAGTGGAGTTGTTAGAAACCTTCCAGAATTATTTACCAAAATACGATGACATGAAGGAAGAAGGCAGTGGGAAGAGATAAGGCAGTTGAGAGGAAGGGAAAGGACACAGGATCACTGGCATCTAAAACAGAGAGCAGGGAAGCGAGTGGCTGCAACATGAGGCAGTAGAGTTGTTAGAAACCTCCCATAATTATTTTCAACACAAGGCGGTCATTAACCAGTGGAAATACAAGTACGGGGTCCACACTTACGGCACTCAGCTTTCTACTAAATTCACTGGTAAAGTCTTTGAGTCTCTAAAGATTGAGGTGCAAACTCACTCAGGCATCTTATTGGAATTGACAAAGGAGGTGGGGCTGTGAATCATCTCTGGTGGGCCTCAGGGGCGCAATTAATGTACCATTCATTGAGTCACTGAAGAGCCTGAGCATAGTAAACTTGGAACAGACAATAATAATAAAAGAGAACTTTAACAAATTGGAAGCCTGACTGGATCACTAGGAAATAGAAATAAAAAACAGGAAGGTCCCTGATAAACGCAAAACTCCGGAAATGATGAGGTTGAGGTCCTAACAGACTGGTTGGATGATACTCCGCTATCAAAGTCGATCATGGAATAATATATAAGATTGGTGCAAACTATGGATTACATTGGAGAACAAGGAGACACTGAGAGGGAAGTGGTAACTGAGACAAGCAAATCCCTAAAAAGAGGGTCTCCTCTATGCCAACCATTGTGGTGGAGGATGACTACATATAACACAATTGCTAAAACGGTATTACCGAGAGTCTAAGAAGAACGGAAAGATAAAAAAAAGGTGTAAAGAAATGACAAAGGTGAATACTGAATTTGAGAAAATGTCTAGTGATTTAAAACGTAAAAATGAGAGAAAGTAAATCATGGAAGAAGAACTACTTTAAAGCCCTAATAAAATTATGGAAGAAAAAGACACCCAAATCAAAGAGCGAGGTAAAAAACTAAATCTTCAGTCAACAAGTAGATATGGACAAGGAAGATTGAATAGGGGAAGGATTGAGCAGGGTGAAAAAGTAGAGAGAATTAGTTTAGGAACTGATCCGAAATCACCAACTAAAAGCAGTATTGGATTAAACAAAAGGACAAATATTCTCTCTGTAAATAAGCCCCTTTGAATGGCACCAGTTTTCTGTAGAGAGCAAAGGACTGTGAATGGTTTGAATAAAGAAACAAAAGCGTTGGGAATAGAACTAATATTAACGGGAATGCTCCATCGTCAGCAAGCATTGTAAACACTCTGAGAGTAGAACTAGAAGAAGACCACAAGGAACAATTTGTGGAGGAAAGGGTAAATACCAGGAAGTTAAGAAATTACACGATCATGCCTTTTTCAATACCAATGATCTGGCTAAAACAGCTGGACAATAATGAAGATAGCAGAGCATTACATCATGTAACAATTCTTTCCTTGGTTAAGAAAGTCCCTGATTTGTATCTTTTCTCTTCACACGATATTGATCGGATAAGCTTTCCCTTTGATGACATGACTTATACAGTGGAAATTGTGCTAAAAACAAAAATGGGAGCACAAGCTCTGTTAAGCTCAGATGTGGATTTGAAAAAGCTAGGTATAGAAGTCTTCAGTTCTCTTTCCACACAAGAGCTGGGGAGATGTAGTAAAAAGAGGACATAAAGAAATTAAAAAGCTGTCAGAAATGTCAAAGAGAGCCAGAATGTCAATGAAGGTAATCAGAGTAAGACAAAGAGAGATCAAGGGGATGTAATGGACAATGGGAAGTCAGGGATATGGTCATTGCTCCCAGACATCCTGACAGAGGTTTTTCAAAAGCTTAAAGAATGTGATGACTTAATTGTGTAGAGGAGCAATGCAAATTAATTAGTTTGAACACACAAGGTTCCAGCTCCTTTATAAATAAGTCTACTAGTAGATTTCTCTTTCACAATCATGATCTAGTGTGCCTACAAGAGACATGGCTCCTGGATAAAATAACGTTAGATGGATTTGTAACATTTGAACAGCTGGCAGTTCAGCAGAAAGAAGGAAGACTATCAGGGGCCCTTCTTATAGCAGCTTGAAACTCCTCTTGGTCTTGTTCAGAATGTATTTGCCATGAAATTCCAGGAATACTGGGAGTGAACTTAATGGACAAGAGAAAGAAACTATTAGAGAGACTGATCCTAACAAATGTGAATTGGAATCAGGCTAAAGTTAATCTGCATGGAGTTCTAGACGATCTAGCTGGATTACT
Source organism: Ambystoma mexicanum (assembly GCF_040938575.1). NCBI lineage: Eukaryota > Metazoa > Chordata > Amphibia > Caudata > Ambystomatidae > Ambystoma > Ambystoma mexicanum. The sequence goes on along the minus strand of NC_090928.1, from coordinate 600,331,859 downwards.
AACGGAGTTAAATATTAGATTTGGAGATGCTTCTGTATTCTGTATAATACGCCTACGTTTTTGAAGGGAAACGATTATGGTGAGGCATGGAAAAGATGTTTCACAGACGAGAACTTACAGATTATTAATGGAAACACAAGGGGGGATATAATGCCGGCAGTGACAACGTCAAATGGGAAAGTAAAATTCATAATAGACTATGTGGTGGTCTCCATGACTCTGTTTCAATATTGAGAGAGTTTAACGGTGAGTGATTTAAGTACTAGTGATTACCGCCCAGTACAATTCTCTTTTGTAGTGGTTCAACAAAATAAAAGTGTAACTTACACACAGAAAATAAAAACAAACATGAAAGGTAATTGAGCTGCAAGGTTCACAAGTGAAGGCATTGACTCCGAATTCAAAATTGAAAGAAATAATGTGCTCAGAGGCCAGCACCCATTGGGAAGTTTGTTCTGCCCCAGGGAGCTTTCTGAAATTTCTGTGGGACTTGGATGCACCTAGAACCATGTCAAGAGTTGGTACTAAGAGAATTGGAGCAATGGGCAGAAGCAAATAATATACTGTCGAAACAACAGCTAGGCTGCAGAAAAGGATTATCAACAGCACTAAATAGGGCTGTAATGACTATAGTCACTGATAATATGGGGAAGAGAAACCCTAAACCGATGTGTGCAGCTTGTATAGATTTATCCAAGACTTTTGACACCATTGATAGGGGAAAGTTGTGGGAAAAGTAAAAAATATGGGGATTACCAGAGAATCTACTAGCAATAGTTATATACCTGTATGAAAATATGAGCATTCAAGTTAGGCCTGACATGTAGGGAAATATATCCCCTGAGATTCTGATTTACAGCGATGTGAGGCAGGGTTGCATGAGAGCTACCAGTTCCTGCCTTGCCAGTCCCAAAATATGAATGCGTAAGATCAATTGGTTGGCCTACGCCGATGATAGAGTCTTGTTAGACCATACTCTGGTAGGCCTACAACAAATGATCACGCCCTTTGAGAAATATGCAGAGACAAATGCAGAGACACATGCCCTAGCAGTAAACCCAGAAAAACAACAATTACGATCTTCTTTAGCCCACTAAAAAAGATTTAAACATTTGCCTGGAGATTGGGTAGTCTACTCCTCCCTGTTAAAAAGAGGCTAAATATCTGGGCCTCCAATTAAGGTAATGTCCTTCATTAAAAAAGTAAGAAAAATAATTGGAGAGTAAGATATCTCAACTGACTGGTCAAATGAAAAAGATCATGAACAAATATTGTAGATTCTCAATGCTGCCTCTTATTAAATTTTATAAGGGAAAAGTAATCCAGACAATTTTGTATGGTATGGAGTCTAACCCTTTCACAACTAGGGTGAACTGGGTACGTTTGGAGGGCGCTACTGTGGAAGAAGGTACTGAGTGTGCCGGGTCCCTTCCAATGGCCCGGTTACAAGATGAGTTGGAATTGCAATCTTTACGTGTGTGGAAGTTGCTTTCATTCTATAGAAAGGTGGTGCTATCAGGAGAGAATTTGCTGTATAAGGATTTAAGAGACCACATGAATCAGGGTAGTTGTAGTTACTTGGTAGATTTGAAAACTGATGTATGTGAGATTCTTTTAAAATATGAGCAATTAGAAATGATCCTCATGGAGAATCCAGATAAAGTAAAGCGTGCCTGTTGCAAATGCATTGGATTTTGACATGGGCAAGCGTTATAGAAATTAAATCGTGTATGGCCCTGCCAATTAGTGATGCATCTAGAGGGTTTGTCTTGCCATATCTAAGAAGATTCCCTGACCCCAGGTGAAAAACAGAACTCCTGAGGTTCTGTCTAAATTTAACAGTGACTAGGGAAATTAGAAGGATTCGGCTGAAGTTGGAACCCCAGGATGGTTACTGTGACCTCCTGGGGAAGAAATACCGAAAGATTTAAAAGATTTACTCAAGACTTGTAGTTAGACCCAATCACTTAGGCAAAAATAGCTTGTGTGCTTTGTAAATAAGGAAGAATTCCTGAATACAGAAGATTTGTGGGTGAGACTAACGGCAGGGCACCAGTTTTCTGTAGAGAGCAAAGGACTGTGAATAGGAAACATTTCAGTCATTGGAACTCCTAAGATTATTAAATGAATTGAAGTTGGTGAAACTAAAGGAATAATAAGGGCTTTGATGTATTGTTTGAAGATAATGTTTTTGCTACCTATTGTTTTATACCGTGTTTTGATATGTAAAGACATTTTGTTGACTATAACACACACAAAATAAGAAATTGTGCTTTCATTTGCATTGGCATTTCTATATTGTTGTTATCTCTTTCTGTTTTAAACTTTTTAAAATGGGTATATTTTGTTTTTTGACAGAACTGTTAAAATGTTTTAATTTTTTATGTAAATGTACACATGTGCTTTTGTTACCAATTACTTGTCATTTATGATAAGGAGATATGGTATTAACAATGTTGATTTTATATTATCTTGTGTTTAGTGTTTAATAACAGGTTAAACATTAATAGCAGTGTTACAACAATTGCGGATTTTTACTTTCAATACATAATAACCTCAACGTTAAAAGATTTTAAAAAATCCCCACTTGTTTCTTCATTTTGTAAGGGAATAATGTCTAATTTGCATGGAGTTAGAAGCTTTTATTATGTGGATATACTCTTAATGATTGTGTTTCTGTTGTTTTGTTGATGTGTGTGTGTGGAATATGGTTTATGAATAATCAGTATTTGGGCCATGTCCCCAACATGCAGCAGAATCGGCTGGACTTGATGCCATGTATTGATACAAATGATTAACATTGTAACACATTAAGATGATTGATGTTTCATATTTTGTTGATGTCGTGTTTGTCATTGGATTAGTGGGTGGATTGTTCTAGAAGTATGCATAGACTTTAAACTGCGCTCTTATGTGGTATTCCAGGTGTTACAATAAGGATGTATAGTTGCAAACATTGTGTTGATTATTTTAATACCTTGGTAATTTTATATGTGAACCTCAGATCACACAACTGATGTATTCCTTGTGTGTCTGTTATATCTACTTACCCTGAGGCTATGTGCTTGTTACAATGTATTGTTAAGTTGTAATTGTTAAGCAAGCAATGTCTAAAAATGTGTGAGCTGTTTTAATGTATTTTCAGGTTCTGACAATGTTTTGGGAGCAGGCCTTTAAATTGATTTGAAAGTGTCACCAAAATAAACATGGCAGTCCAGGATGAGTAGTGGTGAATAGACACAATGTTACATGTGTTTACATATAGTTTTTAGAGTACATGAATATTTGCCATACTATTTACTTGTACACCTTTATAATGTTTAATATTTCATGGAATGACATGCAAAGCTCAATTTATAAAACTATGTTCAGCAGTTTTTGAGGTGAAACATGAATAACCATTCTACATAACTCATGAACGTAGCGCCAAATGGATAGAGGCTCTGGATCATACACCATAAATGCATTTCATAATCCCAATCAATAATACATATACACGATGGAAGTTCAAGCTATGAGGGAGCTCTTACATGTGTTAGGGTAATATGTTTTAAATTGTATCGGCACATGGCCTTTAATATCACTCATTCTAGCAATTCCGCTATGTACGTTTTGACATATATCCTAAACACTACTTATCCAAGATATAACACATGACTGATGCTCTATGATTAAGCAATTGACCAACTGATGGCATACTTTATGTTTCATTTATCTCTTCTGATTCATTGACAGATTCTCTCACAGTTAGATATGCTTGTAAATCTCATATCTTTGACAAGCAGGATGAAATAGGGCCTGTGGAAAATTCAAGTGATTGGCCATGATGGTGTGTGTGCGGTTAACTCTGAAGGTTTGACCCTAGCCCCCACTAAGTGATGTGGGATCCAGTGACAGTATCAAGAGGATCTCCTGGTCCCTCCCATAACACCAACGGCTTGGGACAGGGCACCGCCAGATTAGTTGTACTACTACTACTCGCCCTTTAAATCCTCGCCTATTTAAGATTTTAAAAAACAGGCACTATGGCCTACGTTTATTCAGGCACATGGATATTAGAAATTTATGAGAAAGACATAATTATAAGCTTTCATGATTGATTGTATTCCAACAAATGCTAGAGCCTAGAGCAGACCAGAGAACATTGTCTGGCCCTGTTGCAATCCGTTGCAGACGTTACAGGGGCACTCCACAACACATGAGCTTAATAGAGATTTTTGTAGATGAATCAGAGGCTTCCTAAAAGTCACAGTTCATTGACAGAATATCCTGAGGCAAGAACAATGACTGCACTTAAGTTTCCAATACAAAACAAATTACAAGAGCAGAACAATTACTGATCACAAGTGCAGCCCATACACCATACACCACAGTCCAGTTCAAGAGCATGGGCTGAGGGTCTGTAAAAGCCTGCAGAAACCAATACAGAGGGAGGAGTAGCAGAGTGACAAGATGAAAAGCAGCACAGATGCTGATAGAACGGAAGGTGCAGGAGGAGGTGTGGAAAGAGCAGACAATGAAGGAGAACACAGTGCAGAGAGAAATGAGAAAGGAGAAGGTGAAGGTGCAGAGTGAGCTGAGGGAGCAGATACAGTACAGAGAGAGGTGTCAGAGCAGAAGGAGGTGGAGGTGCAGAGAGAGATGAGTGAGCAGGATGAGGTGGAGGTGTGGCGAGCGCTGCGTAAATGAGAAGGAATAGAAGTGCTGAGAGAACTGAGGCTTCAAAATTCCCAAAGTTATAGGACGAGAACATGATGGAGGTTGTGCACATAAATATGCAGCATGGACTGAAAAGGATGCCAAGACCATTCACTTGGTCCTCAGGGAGTAGGGAGTTGGTATCACCTCTCTCTAATCTGTTATTCTGGGGTCAAAGGTTTTTGGACCCTCTTCTTTCAGAAGGGAACATGGGATTTCCAGGAACCTCTATCCCGGGGGTAGTAAAAGTACAAAAAAGAGCTAAAGCCATTGAGCTGCTGTCACCAGTGCAAGAGGATCTTGAAAGAGCAGCCCCTTGATCACTTTGGCTACCCAAGAAGTCCTTTGCACCTCCTCATTAAAATGGTGGCACTCTCCCTGCCACCCTCTTATTACTCCTCCGATTATCTCGGCCTGCCTAGGGTTGACACGCGTTGCCAGAATGTGCCTATTTTGGCTGGCTAGGACCTGATGCACCTCCTGATGACTCCTGTTCCTTTTTCACTATAAGTGTCTCTCCACATCCTTGTCTCACTCTCCCCTAATGTCACAGTGGTATCTGTATCACTCCAACACTCTAGAGTTGTTGCCTCCTTACTACTCTTAATTATTTATATAACCTCTACATTTCCTTTTTCTTCTGCCTGTGATTCCTTCCTCCATCCCACTCTTAACCTTGCCATTTCTTAAGACTCCCCACATCCTTCACTCCTCTGATCCTCCTCCATGTATAACATCCTCTTCCAACTTCTCACCACCACTTCCTGGTGTCATCTCCTCCTTTTCCAATATGCTACCTCCTTCGGCAGATGTTAATTCCTCCACCACATCAGTCTGCCAAGTTCCTCCAACTACCACCTCCTTCTTCTTCAGATGTAATCTCCTCCAACACTTGTCCTCTACTAATCAGATCCAACTATCACCTCATACTTCACCTTCAGATGTAATCCACCTTCATGACCTCTCCTCTGACAACACTCTATAAATATTACTGGCTCCTTCTACAGATGTAATATTCTCCACCATCTCTCTCTACACCCTATCTCCAAACTTCTCTTGCACTCCTGTCACATTCAGGATATCTTCTGCCTTCCACTCTGGAGCCTCCTCCTCTAATTCTGTCTCCTGGTTCTCCTCCATCTTCTACTCTTGCTACAACCTTCCTCCTCCTACAACAAGCTACATCGGGGTTGCGTGATGAATCATGGGGTCCATCCCTTCTCCCCAGGGGGGACCCTTTCCATGTGAGGATATGGAGGTGAGCCCACTCTACAATACCTTGTCCAGGGGTAGAAGCAAGCTGGACCTCACAAGCAGAGACTCCACCTCTGGGGACAAGGAATCCTGTTCTTATGAGGAACTCCCTAAGCAACGTACCACTAACCTACCCTGAAAAACATCCAGTGAAGGAAAATATGAAGAACAAACCAAAATATGTTCTTGTCATCGAAACACTCTAATTGTGCCTATTAAGTAAAACATATATTGTACTGAGATGAAGAAAACCTCTGGAAGAATACAGAGTGGGAACCAAACAGAGAAGAAGGACATTGCACCAGGGAAGTCCTATAGAGGAGGTCCCAAATAAGGCCTGCACTCCAGCCACCCATTTCGAGATACCAGACGCATACTCACCAAGATACGTGCTGTATAAGGAGCAAATGAACCAACAGAGAGCCACAGTGGGGCTCTGTCCAGTACCCATCAGAAGGACTTGTATACCTATTGAAGCACCAATAACCAGACAACCATGGACTGCAAGGTACCCATTAAGACAACCATACCAGCAGCTGAGGCGAAATGAAGACCACTTACAAACTGTCCCTGAAGAGACCCAAAGGGCTTTTATTTGAGGCGAATTGTGACGACACAATGGCCCGGACAGACGGTCGGATGAAAGAAATGACAACCAAAAGGGAGATAAAACAAAGACGAAATGTTGCGAACCATGATGTAATGGACATAGAAGAAGAAACAATGCTGAACTTTAAAGAAACGCAACCATTGAGACTATACGTAACCATTGAGACTATATGTCTACCTCAAGAAGCACATTATACAAGTGTGACTCCATTTTAGGAAAGCAGAATTAAGCCCAGAATGGTAGGGGCCTAACAGGCCAGGATTCATGTACCATCACAAGGTCGGACGAAAGACTGGAATCAAAACTAAGCAGGAAGCAGCTCATGGCTAGTAATTCAAGGTCAACCCAAGGAAGGGAGGAGAGCAGCAACTCAGAAGAACTGAAACCTAAGAGCATAGAGGCCTGCAACCTGAAGGTCAAGATAAGGAGGCCCAGGCAGCTGGCGAGGCTGAACAAAGAATCAAGTACGCAAATAGATGCAAAATGAAGCAGCTTCGCAGTGTACTGACACGTGACCAGCCAAGCGTGCAGAGGTACCAACGTCTGATGTCACCTAAATTTCCCCGATAAGAAGCTACAGTTTCAAGGCCATCCTCAGCCAGCTAATTGACACATGGGCCTGAGGGTAGTGATTGATGGAAGGGAGGCAGGGTGAATCTTGGGCCATCCTGCATCTTGGCGACCATTCTGCATGCTCCTAATTAAAGTGAAGATGTATACCTAGGGGTGTAACCCGCCCAATCACAATGGACCAAATAATCTAGGGTCCTATAGCTAGTAGAACCAATGAGACGTTGTAATTTTAGTGACGTCTATCACAAGTGATTTAGAGTGATGGGCATAGACGCCCACCCAATAAGAGTTATCCAATCCCCACACTCTGGTACCATATACAGATATAGTACCTATATTTAAGTTACCTTTTCCGACCAATAGAATTGCATATCAAATTTATGAGTTTTACACGTCAATGATGACGAGAATTTGCTATAAAAGTTACTGTTTGCATGAAGAATTGGGAAGTTGAAGCGAGACAGGCGTTCGTTGATTCCCGGTTTTCTGTACTTGTCATTAAACGACTTCCCTTTGCCAAAACATTGACTTGTCCTTATTGAGTGGTGTTGGAGTAAGAGAATCCAGCACCCCATCCTCCTCAAGGTGCAGCTATCTCGACTTAAGGTGCAGGAGGGCGAGCTCTGAATCTCACAGGCCCGTTCAGAGGTTGCTCCACCCTCCAGTACACTTGGTAGCAGAGGATGGTTTTGACCATCAACTATTGAATTTAGATTATTGATAAGCCACCTATTGACCGTTGACACGAAGTAACTCTAAGTCTTCGGCAATATCATGAGTCCTTCGCCATTTCGGCCGAGTAGACTGTGAAGCTTCCTGTGGACAATGATAGCGTAATACTGTCCAAAAGAACTGCAGTGGGTTGAAAGCACCCGTTTTAAAAACATAAACCCTTCCATTCCTACAGGCAGTGAATCAGACGAAAGACCAAAAGAAGGTGGTAAAGAAGGCAGTGATCCCGAAGACACAGAGAGGAACGATGCGATCGGTGAGTGAAATGAAAATTGATGCTTTGACAAATGTCCTTAAGCAATGGAACAAGTAAGGGGAAAGGTAAGGGGAAAGGTAATGGAGGGAGGTGGAGAAAACAAAATAATAAGAAGTAGAGAAGACTGTATATATATAGGGGGATAATGACTCGAGAATAACTGAATAAATAAAGAGAGAGGATACCGGGGAGGACACCCGAGATAAAGAGAGAGGATACCAGGGAGGACACCTGAGATAAAGAGAGAGGATACCGGGGAGGACACCCGAGGTAAAGGATACGCCTTGTTCCTGTACTTTAATATAGCGGTCAAAAGCAATGTGAACTCATAGTCCCACATAATAGGGAAAGGTTAGGCTACTACGACGATTAAAGACTTTGTAAAAGGAGTTTGTTTAAACTCCATGTCGGGGTATTGATTAGAAGGCAGAGATATCTGTGTCCAGCTAGTGTCTGTCTAGTCTGTTTAACATGTTCTGTTGATGTGTCACATGTAAGGAAATTTGTCTCCTTGTTGTTTGAAATTGATCAAGGGATTTTACGCCATTCCATAGTTGAGAGGGAATCGCACATGAATTGATGTTCTTGAGTAAATTGGTGATATAAAATTTGGCGGGAAAAGATTGGATTGGAGCTTGCGATATTTGGTGCTTGCTCATATTGTGGGGTTTGGTGAAGTTGCATGAAAGTATTGCTAGAACAGATTTGAGCATGGAAGATATCACTCCACTAGCACACTTATGTAAACAATTGCCTAAACATGCACCTAAGCTTAAGAAATACAGTACATAGTGGGTTAAGGGTACCACCCACAAGATGTTCATGCCGTGGACACAGAACGGGTCCTTATCTAAAGCCGTCTTGCAACATATGACGACTTATTTGCATGCCACATATACAGGCAAGAAACTAGAGAAACGCCTCGCTGTTCTAGAACTTTGGAAAATGTTCAAACAGTCGAAGGATTAAGAGCCACCATCAGACTGGATATTAAATGTATGCACAGAGGGGGGTGAGACGCCTACCGTGCCACCTGCCCCGCCTGTAACAGAAACCGAGGGAACTAAGTCAGAGGGACTTTACCCATTAAGAGAGGTCAAGGCAGCTGCGGGGTACAGCAACCCCGCATATGAGTCACCTATGTACAGTAGTGACGAAAATAAAGGGAAGGATCAGGATAAGAATCTCACCTGCGCAGTCCCGAAGGACAAGGAGAGATGCGATGATGAGAGGAAGGATCAGGCACAGACAGGTGCACCTCTCGATAAGGAGAGAGAGGGAACAAAATGGAAAGGAAGCAAAGACAGAACTGATGAGATAGCATTCGCGAAAGACGAATGGATGGGAGGACAGATACTGTTGAAACTCGATGGTAAAGGAAGTGACGATGTGAGACTGAGAGAAAAGTCTGATGAGACACAGAGAAGGGAGAAGAAGAAGGAAAGGGAAATAAAGGACGAAAGAATAAGATCTTTATATAAGCAGCTCAGTCGCAAACAGAGTGCAGCCTATGACCAGTGCAGGCAGAACCTGGAAAAACTGGAAGAAGAGCAAAGAGCATGTGAAAAAAGGATAAAGAGGCGAAAGGATGAGGAAGTTAGAAGGGCAAGTGAACGTAGAAATGAAAGGAGAAGGGAAGAAGATAAGGTCAGAGAAGAAACGAGGAAGCACAAAGAATTCAATGATGATATTGAACGTAAGCGTAGACAGAGGGCACGCGATCTCAAATATCTAGAGTGGGAAGTTAAAAAAAAAATCCTTTTGTAGAATGGGAAGACATTGAAGAATTTTTCCCTGCGTACGATTCAGTACCAGGAAATAGTGGGACGAATATTTAGGATGACTTCGACACCAGAAGCATCGGGGAAGCAATCGATAAAATATATGATGAAATGGGGTTAGAACCAATATCCCAAGGGGAAGACGAGTGCTTGGAAAGCACTCAACTGTATGACACTGAGGATGTCACCCGAAGTAGTGGGAGCAGGAGACTGTGCCTGGATAGGCTAGAAATCAGTAAGAACGACGATGACACAAGGAGTTGCGTGAATTGGAAACAATCACTGTCCGACTCCGGAGAGACTGAGTGCGAGACAAATGAAGAAGGGAGGCAGCGCAAAAAGCGGCTCCCAAGGGACAAAGGGGTAAGATGGTCAGACGCTAGTGAGTCCGCACCAAGGGCATCTGAATCTACATCACAGTCCGACCAACACGAAGGAACACTCCATGGTCATAGGGGGTGCCGACGCCCACCTATGTGGACAGGTTGAGGACATTGCCAGGCAGACGGCGATGCAGGAATGTTACCCCAGCTATAGACAGAAGAACTATGGGGAAGGAGAAAGAAGGTTGCGCTTTCCAACTTCCGCTGCTAGAAAAGGGGGGAGCAAGGCCGCAATATATTCCATGGCCACACATGGATCAAGAAAACCTGAAGAATAAGCTTCCAATGCTGACATTGGGAGCCGGAAAGTGGATACACGAGTTAGAAAAGATGACAGGAGGTGTCACGTTAGCTATAAGGGACATTAAAGGTCTCCTGATTGCCATACTCAGTGGGAGAGCAGATGATGTATAGGCATGGGCTGGGTACCCTGGTGTTACCATAATTAACACTAGTCACGACGGAGCACCATTCAACAATTATAGAGCAGCAGTATGGAAATTGCCATGAGTGTTTTACCCAGACACATCCGATATGGTAGCTATAATGACTCGCAAAATGAAGGAGTCAGAAGATTCATTAATTTATATCCAGAATTTCCAAGAAGCGTGGGTGCTCGAAACGCATGAATCTTGGACAAAATCCATACCTGTGTTTTACCACATTTTATGCCAAGGATTGCCAGAACCAGTGCAGAAACAACTCAAGAAATTGGTAGGAATTGAGGCCAAACCTTGGGCTGAAATACAGCAAACTATTGCACATTACTGTAGATTGTTGCAGGAAAAGAATCAGAAAAAGAGGCAACGCGGAAAGGTGAGGAAGCGAAGCTGGTGCAAAAATAATTATCAAAGTATGCTCTGGAAGGAGCCATGCTGACTAGCCCAGCTGAACAGAATGTACAACAGGTGTCTATCCCACAGCAGAACAACCAGGGTAACGTAGGATTGTACCCGAGGGGAAGGGGATTTAGAGGAAAGGGATGGCAGAGTAATCAGGGAGGTTTCCAAGGGAATCAAGGAGGTTTTCAAAACGATCAAATGGGCAACACAGATATGGCGAATGGACAAATAGCCCGACCACCGCCGGTGTGCTGGTTGTGTGGAATGACGGGGCATCTGGCGCACTCGTGCAGAAGCCTAGGTGCGTGGCAAAATAGCCAAGGAATGGGAGCCGGCACGGTGATTCCGCCTGCAATCTCCCAAAAGGGCGGTGCACAAAATCACACAGTGCAGACATGCAGCAGGGTGTGCCGCAGCAGGAGCTTCAACCCCCGAGCATGGCGAACTTGCTGCAAGGGCAATTCTAACAGGCACTAACGCAAATGTCTCAGGGCACAAACTCCAGAACCGGAGGCAACCCTGGAAATGGAGAGAATCCACAAGTGTACAGTGGACCAAACTTATATATGAACTAGGACTGCTACCTGGGAACCCTGATGTGCTCTATCCTATCAGTGACACCAGACCCTAAGAGGGAACCTAGGGTGAATGTCACCATGGGGGGTAAAGAATATTCCTTCTTAGTTGATACGGGGGCAACTCGCTCGTGCATACGAGAAGGCAAGTTTTCCTTGTCTGGCGAGGCTATAGATACTCAGAGTTTTACAGGAGCTCACAGTCAAGTTCCCTTTACAGACGCACTCCCAGTCTCCATAGGGAAATGCAAAATGAATGTACCTTAGTTGTATTCGCGTCAGACCCCAGTAAACACTCTGGGTCGAGATTTAATGACGAAATTGAATATGACCATCTCATTTATAGAAGAGGGTATAGTATGCTCTACTCCAAGAATGCATTATTCGAACGTATGCGATATGATCAGGGCCTATTCAGGGCACAGAGCCATGAGAGCTATACCGCTGGAACCTGAGGTTTTCACATATGGCATACGTGTACTTATGGCAGGATTACCAGGCCTTGCAGACAAGGCCAGGAGAACCCCTGACGAATTTCTATTCAGGCCGAGAATAACACTGCATGAAGAGGAGGGACAAATATTTCCCTTTATGATACATGTTGCAGCAGTGCGACGTTAGATAGCACTAGTTGAAGGCTACGATGATGAAGGCAGACAATGGTGTGTGATTATCGTCATTGAAGAAGGGTATTGAGTGACTGACATCACCGATGACGATCTGTTTGAAGAACAACCAGACTCAAAGGAGACAAGGGTGGAATTGAGTCTCGTATTTTGGGTAAAAGTGATTAAAAGAAAAGTACCTCAGAGAATGATGTTGGCACCGGTACGTCCTGAATACTTTGATGATGACATGACCCAAGTGCCTGTCTCAGTATGGACTACAGGACCTTATGACATAGGCCTCCTGAAGGGGGTGGGAGAAGTAACAATTAAGCTGAAACCAGGAGCAATTTTACCAAGAGCAAGACAATATCCCATGTCCAGGGAGGGGGATGAAGGGATCGCCAAGACCATTTCCGCCATGATGGAACAGGGCATCCTAGTGACGTCAGAGTCACCATGTAATACAGTGATTTATCCTGTCAAGAAATCAAATGGAGGGTCTTGGCGTCTAATCCAAGATTTAAGAGCATTAAACAATATTGTTGAAGCCGAGTTCCTTCTAGTCCCTAATCAATCTACATGTTTATGGCGTATACCAGTCGAGGCAAAGTATTTCACAGTGATTGACTTGAAAAATGCCTTTTTCTCAATCCTGTTGCACCGTGATTCACAAGATCTGACGTCGTTCACATTCAGAAAAATGCGTCTGAAAAGCACGAGTCCGCCAGATGGACCTGAGCAATATTGCAGTAGAAAGTGTTGTCTTGCAGTATGTGGATGGCATTCTAATCTGCAGCACAACAGAAGAACAATGCAGGTGCGATTCAGTTCAGCTACTAACTATACTGGCTGAGAAAGGTTATAAGATTGACAAGGAAAAACTGCTATGTTGTCAACAAGAGGTGCTGTACATAGGCCAGCTAATTTCGCATGAGGGGACAAAGGTAATCCAAGAAAGGGCTGAAGCTATCTTGAACACGGCAAAACCACTCAGGAAAAAGCAAATGCAGAGCTTTTTAGGCCTGTGCAATTATGTTAGAGCATGGGTCTTCGATTACAGCTCATATACCAAGCCCTTGCTCCAGGCCCTAAAGAAGGCACGGGCGACAAATGAAAAGATTGAATGGACTGAGACAATGGAAAAAGGGTTTACAGAACTTAAGAGAGTGATTTGTATGGCTCCAGTTCTCAGAATTCCTAATTATGTAGAGGAATTCTACCTTATCTTGCACACAGATCGCAGCGTTATGACGGCAGTGCGCGCTCAGAGAACCTTGTTTGGGTACAAGCCCCTAGCACATTACAGTGGGAATCTGGACCCAGTAATGAGGGGCCATTTCCCATGCGAACAAAGCTTAGCTGCTGCAGCAGTCGCCATAGAGAAGGTGCCAACCATTGTAATGGGATGTTCCATGACGTTATACGTTGAGCACTCAATATTTGCCATTTTAGAGAAACCAAATGGTACATTGACATCTCAAAGAGCTTCTGCCTTTGAAGTGATTTTATCTAATCCATCGATCAAAATAGTTTGAGGTAAAACAGTAAACCCAGCTACGTTCATAGCCGAGCCAGTCACTGAAGGAGAACCAATACATGACTGTGCAAACTATGAGGAATTCTATGATGAAATCCCCAGGGTGAAAGAAAATGCCCTAGCAGGAGGAGAGATCGTTTTCATTGACGGTTCTTCGAGAATCGACCAAGAAGACGGACACAGATACACAGGCGTAGCTGTGATGAAACACATAGCAAACAGAGAATTTCGAGTACTCGTCAGTGCACGAATACCATCTCATTTCTCAGCACAGGCTGCAGAGTTATTGGCGTTGATACTTGCCGTCGAGAATCACGCAGACCAGGAAGTAACGGTATACAGTGACTCCGCCTATGTGACATCCACAGTGCACGCAGGCCTAGCGCACTGGAAAAGGAGGGGCTACCTGCGAGCGGACGGCACACCAGTGCAGCACGCAGCCGTATTGGACAGGCTGATTAAGGCACTACAGCTCCTAGTGGGCATAGCGGTCATGAAATGCGCTGCCCATACCCACGGGACAGATTTTGTGTCACGCGGAAATCACCGGGACAGATTTTGTGTCACGCGGAAATCACGCAGCAGACACGGAAGCCAAGCATATGGCAACCAAAAATGAGACAATCATGGAAGTGGAAGCGGCGTGCACCCATGAAAGGATGATGGTAGCACAAACCACACAAGAAGCCTATAGTAATATGGGGCAGACACAACTAATGGAACTTCAAGGGGAGGCACCTCAAGATGAAAAGAACCTTTGGAAACATCGAGGGTGTTCTTTAAACCCCTTTGACGGATTGTGGCGGCAAGACAGCACTGGTAAACCAGTCATGCCTGTAGCCCTACTAAAAATAGCATTGGAGCAATTACATTACCCCATACATATGACAAAGTAAAACTTAGCAGCAACGCTTGCGGAAGACTGGTTTATACAGAATTTAGCAGAGCATGTTGCATTCTTTATGGTGAACTGCATAATATGCCAGCAATTCACCGCTGGGCACACATTAAAAGTAGTGAGAGAGTGAGAGGAGTCCTCCCCTGGCCAAATGGGCCTTTTCAGCAATTACATATCAACTACATCGACATGATCCAAGTGTGAAACGGGAACAGGTACTTAATTGTAGTGGTGTGTCCATTCTCTAGATGGATAGAAGCAGAGCCATGTACACACCCAGACTCTACCTGTGCGGCCAAATTCCTGGTGAGGTAAGTGTTCCCTAGATGGGGGGTATGCGAGGTGATGAGGTCAGACAACGGGGCTCATTTTGTTAACGCAGTTTTTGAGCAGATCAGCTTGTTGCTTGGTATAAAGCACAAGTTCTCATCAGCGTATCATCCGGAAGGTAATGGTATTTGCGAGAGGCTCAACGGCTTGTTAAAGGAAAGGATAGCCAAGATGAAGCTTACACTAAAGAGGGGATGGTTGCACTTCCTTCCACTGGCATTGTATGCTCTTCGGAACCAACCAGGCTCCGACCTTCATCTTACACCGCACAAGATAGCCACAGGATGGAGAATGAATACCCCACTTACCCCACGAAATAGTGCTAGATGCGATGTCCAGCCAACCCGAGAGGTCCTGGGAACCGAGTTACAAGAGTACCTGAACTGCATCACATCCAGCCTTACTGTAATTTCAGACCAACTGCAGCAATGACAAAAAGAGTGCAGCACAGCACAAAGCATTGCAGAAGACACTGCAACAGACCCAGCTCACAGTCTTTGTATTCCACTTGTTTCCCCTGGAGACACAGTCCTAATCAAGAACCACACAAGGAAAAGGTGGGACAAGCTGAGATTCAATGGTCCTTTCATCGTAGAAGACTGCACTCCATCAGCAGTAAAATTGAAGGGCAGGAGAGCTTGGATTTTTCTCAATGACATTAAGCACTGCATCGGAGAAAGCCCTCAAGCTGCACCCCACCGCAAAAAAAATACAGACAACGGGTAAGAACCTCAGCACGTGCAGACAAGATCCATGACGAGGAAGAAGGGCACATGAGCAGCAAAGACAAGACAAAGAACTCTTTTGCAAGTTGTGGCTTAAACTAGACAGTTCCCTGTCACCCAGCAGAAATATCACAAGGGATGTGCTGTGCTGTTTCCAATTAGTGCTGGAGACACATCCATCATTTGTAGGGAAAGTCACCAGTGTCACAGACTTCATCCGAGATCCTGCCAACAAGAAAGTAATTTGGCAACTGCTCACTGTCATCGCGGAAGCCTTCATTGCGTTGCCAGAATACAGTGATAAGGACACAAATGCTTCCACCACAGGCAATTATAGATGAACTCATACACTTTTCTTTTGCATAATCGGCTCTTATCGGGAGAACCACAGACACTCTTACATTCATCAGAGATCCAATGAACACTGAACATTTGAACCAACTGTGGGCTAAGATGAACTACGTGGTCGCAATCCACATGGCAGGAAAGTGTAAGGACTGTGCACATCAAAAGAAGGGCTTGTAATCTTGAATCCAACGAAGCAAGACAAATGTTGCTGTCGCCCGAGGACAGCCGACTGGCACACAATGTCCTGTTTCGCCTAGTCACTGACTTTCCGGAAATGGTGGGGAGACCTGTTGAGGTTGATGTCCTCACTTTCATCAGAGATCCAGCTAATGTCGTACAGATGGGATCATGCTGCAAGTAGAGCTGTCCAACTTTCAGAGAGACTACATGAGGAGATTCCAGTGAAACTGTCTGCCGTGGGACAGATCCAGGAGACAGAGTCAAAGCACTTCATCTTTCCGCCGTGGGACAGATCGAGGGAGCAAAGACAAGAACTTCACCTGTTAATTTTTAATTTTGATTTCGATCTGATTTTTGATTTTCCATGTTTTCTATTTTTTCACATTAAACAGGTTCCAGCATGTCTTCAGGGCTGAAGCAGATTCAGGGGGTGGACTGGGAATTTACCTATTTTGAATATATAAAGTAAAAGTGACTTGTCTAAGTGTTAGTGTAACCTATTCTCCATAGTCTAGCGTGGATACTGAATCCTGTATGAAGAGACAATCGTCACCCGCAAGAGGGGGGACACTTGTGAAGCAACAGACACTTTACGAAACAAACTGTTCGAGAACAAGTGAATTGGGGAAAAAAGAATAAACATTACCATTTTGTGATGATTGAAATGGGGGCCCAGAACAGTAACCTGGTCATCCCGCTTCCCTGGAAGGAAATGCTACCACCTTTCATACCGCGCGATTATATGTATATGCATGGTGATTATCATTGTCTTTCTGTCATTAACAATCAGAACTGCATTCGTTATTGGTGCACGAAAAGGTCCAATTGCAGTACATCCACCTGATGATGTACGCATGAGTCCCACAAAGGCACCCAGACCCTATATAGTCATTCCAGTCCCTAGAAAATCTGATGGTAAGGTAAATGAACTAAAATGTAATGTAATTAGCAGTAATACACACACAGGTGAGGTAACGAATGAAGAGAAAAGCTGGAGACAGGGTCAGCATGGAATGAATGAAAACATAGCACTAAGAAGCACCCATACACCAAATGCACACGAACTAGGGCATGTGTCAATGGCTGCAAAACCTCAAGCAAAGACAGCAGAGAGCATGAGACTGCCTACCGAACAATCAGCCCCAGAAAACAAGGAGAGAGACCGAAAGGAATCTAATGGAAGGCCGACTAATGCAGACATAGCAAAAGCCCTCGAGAAGACAGAAGTGGCTACGAGGGGATTCATTGCAAGGACACAAATGTTGATAGATCATTTATTCCCATTCATAGCTAGAGAGCAGAAACTACATGAGGAACTGAAAAATAAACCCACAGAGATTGTACTGACAATCACACAAGTTCCAACACAAGGAACAAGTACCAGGCCCATGATGCAGCCATACACGGCGCCTGTGACAGTCTGGTGGCTAACAAAGACACTTATAGAGGGCAGGAAAAGGATGCAAGAAGAGAAGGAGAGAATTGCAAAACCTCCACCTACCACATCGATGCAGAGAAGGAAACCTGCTCCATCGACCAGAATGCCAGAGAATCCCTCAGCGAGGAAAAGCCACACAGACGTGTTTAGAGATATAGTTATAGCTAACTACAGGAAGACACTAAGGGCCTCATTACGACCCTGGCGGAGTGGGTTTACGCCAGCGGTATTCGCGGCGGACCCGTCCGCCCTACTACGAGTTCCCGTAGCGCCATGGAGCGTTTTCCGCCTGGTTTTTCCGGGCGGAGAAATCCATGGCGCTACGGGACCTTGTTGTTAATTACGCCACCGTATTTTACGGTGGCGTAATTAACGCCTTCCCCACTCCCATTATACCCTATGGGGCAAAAATGGGAATGGGGAAGGGTAAAATGGGGAATGGGGATTTACCACCCCGCCAAGGTCGGAATGGGGCGGTAAATCCGCCAACCCCCATGGCGCTATCGGCAGCTTTCCGCCGTGCTCCATGGTGCATTTTGCGCCACGATTTCCGCCAGGGTCGTAATGAGGGCCTAAGAATCAAGAGAAGCCTGCATGAAGATAACAGTGAACTGAACGACTACCTAGACAGCACAGCACATCTAGGAAACAACATTTGGTAACAGCACATGAAGGAAGTTGGAAGAAGAAATCAGAAGGAGAGTGCTTTGTTTGTGCACTTCTACCATACAGCATGGGGAAATCCAAGATCTTTGTGGCTGTAGAAATGGACGTCCCAACAGCACACTGTCTTTCACATGTAGCAATGTGCAACACCAGAGGACAGTTCATGGGAAGAGACGCCTCATTGATATGGGCAACCAAGACAAATTACCCCGATGAAGATGATTATATACAGGACATAAAGACGAGAAACAGAGCCCATACAAGGAATCATGTGATCAGGTACGAGAAGCCTAGAGTTAAAGGAACAGCAATCAGATGGGAAGTGAACCCAAAGCTAAATGTCCAAGGAAAAACTCCAGAAGAGGCGAACAATTGCAAGAACAGAGGTCAAATGCAGATTTGGGGAACAGTGCTTTCACCAAACGGATGGGAAGAAGGAGTGGTGATCTGCCGAGCATGGATGGTCTATGGAGCATATAAGGAAGCAATAGAGAACTCAGAGGTTGTGCAAACCTTTATGGCCGAAACTCACAAGATTACTGACATGGGTCGAAGACAGAGGAGGACCCTTGCAGAAAGTGCCACTGGAAAGCCCCATTTGTGCTTCAGGAACAATGGCATGAGGAAGATGGTAGAGAATCAGAACTGCGGACAAATCTTTGAAGCTCCAGGAATGACTCACGGAACCGCAGTAATTATGGATCATTACTGGGTGTGTGGATCCAAAGCATACATAAGACTGCCAAAAAATTGGGGCGGCAGATGCACAATCAAATAGTCAAGAAATTCGATTAATGACCCTCCAGAACAGGTATGTACTTGACATGATCACAGCGATGGATGGAGGTGTTTGTGCAAAGATCGGAGAGAATCATGTTGCACATTTATACCATCGCATGATGAAGAAAATGGAACCTTAACAGAAGCCATCAGTATACTGACAAACCTACAGGATTAGATGATATAGGAAACTGACGAGATAGATGATGACAGCTGGTTTGTAACACTATTCTCATGGGTCCAACAATGGATGGCAGATGTATTCAAGTTTCTGGGAGCCTTACTATTGATGATACTACTAGGGTTTTGTGTTATAAAGATGATCATCACACAATGCCAGAAAAGTGCGAAGGAAGCCATTGGGATGAAGATCATGATCGATGTCAAACCAGGATGGAAGCCCAGAGACCTGACTGATGAAGAAATAAGAAACTTCATGAAGGCCAACGAATTTGCACCAGAAGGAACAAAATTTGTGTATCCCAGAAGAAGAAAACATTATGAAGGAAAATGGATCTATTGCAGCCCAAATGGACAATGTCAGTTTATGACCTGGAACAAACACAAACATGTTAGAACAGCAGGAAGCCTGAAAGGAGTGATAAAAATATGGACTCCAAAGAAACACACGTTCACATCATCATGTACAAACCCAGAAGACGAAGAATTGGATATAGAAGAACCAAGTAAGAGTAATCTAAAGGAGGAAGAAGAAGTGGTCGATAAACCAACCAGAGGGGTGTGTGCAGAGGAGGTCCCAAATAAGGCCTGCACTTCAGCCACCCATTTAGAGATACCAGAAGCATACTAGCCAAGATACTTGATGTAAAAGAAGCAAATGAACCAACAGAGAGCCACAGTGGGGCTCTGTCCAGTACCCATCATAAGGACTTGTATACCTATTGAAGTGCCAATAACCAGACAACCATGGACTGCAAGGTACCCATTAAGACAACCATACCAGCAGCTGACGCGAAATGAAGACCACTTACAAACTGTCCCTGAAGAGAGCCAAAGGGCTCTTATTGGAGGCGAATGGTGATGACACATTGGCCCAGACAGAGGGTCAGATGAAAGAAATGACAACCAAAAAGGAGATAAAACAAAGACAAAATATTGCGAACCATGATGTAATGGACATAGAAGAAAAAAAATGCTGAACTTTAAAGAAACATAACCATTGAGAGCAGGATGGAAATGTGGTCAAATGCTTGTAAATAGGTTTGGAACGCAAGAAGCGAGGAAACGGTACTGCTTGCAATGCTTAGTAGGAGGATAGAACAGCAAGCGGCAACTATATGTCTACCTCAAGAAGCACATTATACAAGTGCGACTCCATTTTACGAAAGCAGAATTAAGCCCAGGATGGTAGGGGCCTAACAGGCCAGGATTCATGTACCAGCACAAGGTCGGACGAAAGAGCAGAATCGAAACTTAGCAGGAAGCAGCTCATGGCTAGGAATTCGAGGTCAACCCAAGGAAGGGAGGAGAGCAGCAACTCAGAAGAATTGAAACCTAAGAGCATAGAAGCCTGCCCATGAAGGTCAAGATAAGGAGGCCCAGGCAGGTGGCAAAGCCGAACAAAGAATCAAGTACGCAAATAGATGCAAAATGAAGCAGCTTCGCAGTGTACTGACACGTGACCAGCCAAGCGCGAACAGGTACCAACGTCTGATGTCACCCAAAACCGGAAGATGCCATAACTTTCCCCGATAAGAAGCTACAGATTCGAGGCCATCATCAGCCAACTAATTGACACATGGGCCTGAGGGTAGTGATTGATGGAAGGGATGCAGGGTGAATCTTGGGCCATCCCGCACCTGGGCGACCATTTTGCATGCTGCTAATTAAAGTGAAGATTTATGCCTAGGGTGTAACCCACCCAATCACAATGGACCAAATAATCTAGGGTCCTATAGCTAGTAGAACCAATGAGACGTTGTACTCTTAGTGACTTCTATCATGGGTGATGTAGAGGGATGGGCATAGACGCCCTCCCGATAAGAGTTATCCAATCCCCACACTCTGTTACCATATACAGATATAGTACCTATACTTAAGTTACCTTTTCTGACCAATAGAATTGCATGTCAACCTTATGAGTTTTACACGTCAATGATGATGAGAATTTTCTATAAAAGTTACTGTTTGCATGAAGAATTGGGAAGTTGAAGGGAAGTTTGTTTCCCCGTTTTTTTTTACTTGTCATTAAACGGACTTCCCTTTGCCAAACCATTGACTTGTCCTTATTGAGTGGTGTTGGAGTAAGAGAATCCTGCACCCCATCCTCCTCAAGGTGCAGCTATCTCGACTTAAGGTGCCGCAGTCCCACAGACTTGTACTAAAAGATAGTGTCAGAAACATTGAGAGACAGTGAACCAGGGAATGTCTAATCTACTTGCAGAAATAACCTGAAGGAAACCTGGACATGCAACGTCCGATGCCAAAGAGAAGCGCAAGTGCAGCTTCTGATGCATGGCATTGGAAAGGAGAGGAGAAATGAGATTCCGAGGTGGATGCAAGGTGTCCTGATGACGAGCAAGGAGCAAGAGTAAAGTAGTGGTGTGTCAGTGGGCCCATGATCAATGCTGATATCATGTCCGTTGATGTAACCCAAAACGAACCAACCGAAGAAAGAACGGAAAAACCATATGTGATACCACAGAAGTTATATGAAGCCAACCTGACAACCAAAATACAGTATCCTAGCCAGTTAGGATGCCCGGTGTTGTTATCCCTGAACAATACAGGTAACAGGGAAAGCGAGAGACCCGCAAAGGGGACTTAAGATTATTACTGGAGGTTTATATTCGTTCCAGTCGAGATAAAGTATCAGGAGTAAAAGAAGAGAGTGAGAATCATTACTGGAACATTCATAATCATCTCAGTCGTGACAGAGTGTCAAGAGTGAGTGAAGAGAAAGAGCATCATGACTGGCACTGTCATGCTCCTCCCAGTCATTGCAATTTGTAAAGAGTGAGTGAAGAAAAAGGATCATTATCGGCCCTCTCATACTCGTCCCAGTCACGACGCTGTATCAAGAGTGAACAAAAAGAAATAGAATACATTTTTGGAATGTTCATACTCACCCAAGGCAGGATAAAGTAACAAGAGTGAGTAAAGAGAAAGATAATCCTTACTGGAGGACCCTGAGATTACAGAATAGGATGCAGTGTGAGAGGGGAAAACCAAAAGAGCAGATTGAGATAATAAAACAGGGATAGACCCAAAGTGAAACCAAAGACTGTAAAGCACTGACTAAAAATCCCAGAATCAAGTGAAAAGTTCTAATTGCTGAATAAAGTTGTAGGGTGGTCTGGAGTTTAGAGGAAGGGCACTTACAGGTAACTTCGATAGGACCCACACTGCCTGAACTACGACGCACCCCCTGCCTTGTACTTGGGGCCTGCCCAATAGGCCAGTCAGCGAATATACTGTCAAGAAGAGACTTCACAAACCTTCCATCCGGGCACCAGTGTCGCCACGACTCTCTCTAATCCCACACGCACTTATTAACCCACTGCTCACCACCCTCATGCATGGGACCCAGAAGCAAGCACCCATCACCATGGTGAGCATTGGCACTAACCCTTAGCTAACAACCCTCACAAAAGGAACACTGCCCAGCAGCCTGCACCTTCGTCATGTTCAAACGGTTGTATACAAATTGTTTGTGTTACAATTGCTTGAATTACAATTGACCTTTTCACAATTGACCGAATTGTGAAGGCCAATTGTAACATATATGCAGGGGGAATCCCCCGCAAGCCCCCACCCAACGCAAAACCCCCCAAAACCCCATATATCTATATATATTACCAAACTGATATATATTACATGGACGCAGTAGCGTCCATGTAGTTATGGTTAAGTTGGTGTTTCCATAGGAAGAGCATTTTTTGGGTGGCTTATAACTTCGCTCCCTCAGAACGAATCCTCAACAAACTTTGCAAAAAAGTATATGGCCCACTCTGAATTTTTTTGCAAAGTTTGTAGAGGTTTGGTCCAGGGGGGGCAAAGTTATAGGGGGGGTCCCAAAACTTTTGTTTTTTTCCCATAGACATAATGGGAAAAAACTTTGAGCACGCCTAAAGCCCAAACCGCTGGAGGGATTTACACTAAATGTGCGGCAGGAGCGGGGGCTTGGTCCCGAAAGCGTGCTTTTGCAAATTTGGTGTAAATCCGTCCAGTAGTTTTTTTTTAAAATGAGCAAAATGTAAGGCAAAAAAATGTGTGATATCTCTGTTCGCTTCGCGGACGGACTTCCCGGTTCGCTCCGCAGACAGTGCCCTGATTGGCCGAGCGGCTTGCGCGATGTCTGTGGACATCCGACGTGTTCGCTGGTTGGATGGCGTGGGGCATGGAGCGTGTCAGATTTTTGGTGGCGCCCGACATCTTGCATTCGCGGACGACCGCGGACAGCGAGGTGAAACTTGGTTTAAAAATTGTATTTAGTGGAGTGTGTTGGTGTGTAAGAGTGTTTGGGGAGGGTGGGGGAGTATGAGATAGGTGCAATGTTGTATTTTATTTATGTACTAGACGCTTTTGTTGTGTTCGATTTGTCTGCGGACAACACGGCTGTTCTGAAATGTTCGTAAATAAGCAGAATGGATTCGGTGTGAAGTTGAAAGTGTTCTAAGAAGACTTGTGGGGTCCTGGAATGTTCGCAGGGGGTGTCCTGAAGACATTGTCTGTATTGTTCATTGTCAATCTGAAAGTGTTTTAAGAACACTCGCGGTTTCCTGAAATGTTCGTACATAAAGAAAATGAGGGTGTCCTGAGGACGCTGTCCGTATCGTCCTCTGGCAAGTTGAATGTGTTCTAGGAACTTCCTTGTGTCTGCGGACATTAAAATGGTTGCAATGCTTGAATCTATGGGTGTGATATGCTGCGGTGGTTGTGGCCAGGGTATAGAATGTTGGGTGCATGGCCATTTGGCCATGCACGCAAGACTCTATGCCCTAGCCACAACCACCGCAGAATATCACACTCATATGCCATGCACCCAAGAGTCTATGCTCTGGCCACAAGCACCGGAGCATATCACACTCATAGTGGCTTATAACTTTGGGTCAAAAACAAATTTATAAGGAGCATTGTTATAAGCCAGTATGGGTGTGATATGCTGCGATGGTTGTATTTATCATGTTATACTTACTATTTGGTTTAGTAACGGGAGTCCATGTTTTTCTTGTTAATTTCTGTGATAAAAGATAATAGCATGTTAGTATTAGTATTTTATAAAGACTTATTACATTGTACAATCAACATTTTCTTCTTTTTTTGACCCTCATATTTAGTAGATGACAAACCAGAGTACTGTGTAATTTGCTCAGTTTCTGTGTTTGTTGCTAAAATCATTGGGTCTGTGGGAGAAAAAAAATCCATGTTGAATTAAAAAAAAAAAAACTTTTTGTGTTATGCTACAGTTTATTTGTTTGTTTGTTTTCAGTGTTTACTTGTTGTTTCTGGTTAATGCTTTATATATTGGATTGTTCCAGTTTTTGGGAGCAGTAAGATATTAGGTATTTGTTTGGATATTGTAAAATTTTGGAGCAGTTAGATACCAGTAGGCGTATTCTTACTGTTTATTTTTTTATATAATTTCGTGGTATTGATTTATCTGTTTGGATATTTCTAAATTTTGGGACAGTTAGATACCAATTGGCGTATTCTAACTGTCTGTTTTTTTCTCTGTTTGAGTGGTATTAATTTATCTGATTAGTTGTTGTAGCATCTATGGGCAGTTAGATAGCTTTTGGAATATTGTGGCAGTTTATTTTTTTTACTACAAGTGTACTTAAGTTTTAAGTACAGTTTAGTTATCAAATTTTGGTTTTAACAACATTAAATAAGCGTTTGTAAGATTTGATGGTAATCTCTGCTTTAGAGTAATGGTACTATCATTACATTCAAACCATCCACATTACTTTTTTATATATGCAGTGTAGTGCCCTTAATTGGTTGTGGCTCCTGCGTGGTAGATTTTACCTATTGTTGTGAAGGTTTTCCTACCAAGTGATATTTGACCATGTGTGAATCCAGTCAGCTTTCAGTTGTTTTTGGTACCATCTGCATTGTAACGTAGAAGCATTAGTATTACGTATTTACTATGTGTTTGATTACTAACGTGGAGCGATTATCTGAATTGCAGGTCGAACATAATCTACCATGGTTTGCACTTTGTACAAGTTGCTGAATTGGAACGGATTCACAATTAGGTATTGAAATATACACAAAGCGTTCATCAGGGATTTGTTCTTGTGTCACATTGTTGCAGAGAGTGCATGTATGTTTCCACATGTATGAAATCTGGAAGATTTCATTTATAGGTATGTTTTTGTTTTCCAGTACTAATAGTAAGTACATTAGAAATTCTTGTGGATCTTCCTGTGAGTTTCCATGTACATCTAGTTTGTCTGTGGCGCTAATTTGCATTATTGGTTGCATTTCTTTACTTAACATTATTTAATTGAATTTGAAACAGCTTGCAAGAGTTGGCATGAAGGCCATACAATTGACATTTTTGTGGGCTAATTGTTCCATAACATCTGTAGCACATGCATTATCATCATAAATTGCATGAATGTGCAGGGTTTTCAATATTGCTTCTGCTTCTTTAGAAAGTATACCAACTCTGATACTTTTTAAGATGTTGGCATAAGTGAGATCTGCAGATTGGCGCATGTTTTCTGTTAATTCTCTGTATTGGAAATGTTGCCAAAGGTTGACATTTCCAATGCTGCCAACAGTTTTGCGGCAGAGTTTGTGTCCTAATGTTTTAAAAATAGGCTCACCTTTTACTGGTGTCAATTGAAGAAGATCTTCGAAAACAATAATGTGTTTTCCTGCAAAGAGCTCTTCATGGTTTGTTTTGAGTACTTCTTGTAATCTGAGGTGAATCAAAGCCAACATTAGGTTGGACACCATGCTGATTTCATCTATTAGTAGCATTTTCATTTGTTTCAATACTCTGTGTAGTTCCATTGCAGCTTCTGCAGAAAGTTTGTAATAATCTAATTTGTTTTGGTGTTCTACTGGCAGGAGTAGTAATTGGTGTAAAGTGACACCACATCTGTTGTAGGCAGCTAAACCTGTGGGGGCAGTGACAACAGCTGACAGTTTATTGTTTATCAGTTTTTTGAAGGAACTTACTGATAATTTTGATTAGGAATGTTTTGCCAGAACCAGCTTCACCACTGACATACAATAGTATAGGTTTGTAATTTTGACAGGTGCATTCTTTGTTTTCATGTTGTACACCATGTGCAATTTCTTTTGTTACTTCTTGAAAAATGCTATGTTGCTCATTGTTTAGCTTTGATTGTAGTATAGTTAAGTCTTCTTTATCTTCATAATGACACATGGTGTTTTCTACTTCTATCATAGCTAATTCTGCCTCATTTGTTATAAGTGGGTCTCCCAGTGGTTCTTGGCTTCCTGTGACAGAAGGTTGACTACTGTCAGGAGTGTCCTTATCTAGTTGGGCCTGGAGTTCTTCTTCGTGTTGCTGTTCATTGTGCAACATTGTTTTGTACTGTGCAAAGTTTACATCAGTTATACTGCTGTCATTTGCTTTGAAAGCGTCTTCATATGAGTCATAGTTATCTAGTATTTCTTCTTCTTTTCTCCATGGTTTAAAGAGTTGTAGCAGGGATATGTAATATACTTCTTTATGTTGAGGAGTCTTTAATGACAATTTGATATGATTAATTAAATTTGGTTTGGTGAGTTTTACTAAGCTGCCTTCACAGTTTGTCACTTTCAGGCCGATTCATGGAATAATTAGCGCGGCGCAAGTGGCCAAAAACGTGCGAATCGCAGTGGAATAGCGAAAATCGCAGTGCAAGTGCGAAAATCGCACCTAAAGCAGCGCACATCGATTCATGGAAGGCCCTGCGCGAGAAAACCATCGGATGGCGGAACACGGGGCGTAACATTCGGAATGGGGAACAACTTGCCAAAACGTGGG
The DNA here is from genome assembly GCF_040938575.1 of Ambystoma mexicanum. NCBI lineage: Eukaryota > Metazoa > Chordata > Amphibia > Caudata > Ambystomatidae > Ambystoma > Ambystoma mexicanum. The sequence continues at coordinate 600,304,673 of NC_090928.1, read as the reverse complement.
CGTCACGGGGGAAGTACAGGGTGCAAGTGCGCGGAACGCCCACACGTTCGCCTACAACCCGTATTCATGGAATCGAATAGGGCAAAAAAGCGCACGGTCAAACCACCGCACAGGCACAAACACGACCGCCACAAGAAAGCAGGCGGTAGCGTCTCTGCGCCTGTAATAAATGTGCACCAAAAGGTGCGCCAACAAATAGCACCTATATACAGCCGTGATGAATGTCCTATACTGTGGCCCTCCAGGACAAATGACGTGCAAAGGGGTACCCACAAACACGGACACCCGCTGACTGGAAAATAACGTGTGCGTGTATTCTGGGGTACGCGGGAAGTCTCACACGTGATTTGGCAGGGTACGTGGATTTCAGGGGTGCGCGGGAAGTTCCACACGCGATTTGTCCGGGTACGTGCGCGGGAATTTCCACACACGATTTGTCTGGGTACGTGGATCTCAGGGGTGCGCGGGAAGTCACACACGCGATTTGGCAGGGTACGTGGATTTCAGGGGTGCGCGGGAAGTTCCACACGTGATTTGTCCGGGTACATGCGCGGGAATTTCCACACGCGATTTGTCTGGGTACGTGGATCTCAGGGGTGCGCGGGAAGTCACACACGCGATTTGGCAGGGTACGTGGATTTCAGGGGTGCGCGGGAAGATCCACACGCGATTTGGCCGGATACTTTCCACACGCGATTTGTCTGGGTACGTGGATCTCAGGGGTGCGTGGGAAGTCTCACACGCAATTTGGCAGGGTACGTGGATTTCAGGGGTGCGCAGGAAGTTCCACACGCGATTTGGCCGGGTACGTGCGCAGGAATTTCCTCACGCGATTTGTCTGGGTACGTGGATCTCAGGGGTGCGTGGGAAGTCTCACACGCGATTTGGCAGGGTACGTGGATATCAGGGGTGCGCGGGAAGTTCCACATGCGATTTTTCCGGGTACGTGCGTGGGAATTTCCACACGCGATTTGTCTGGGTATGTGGATCTCAAGGGTGCGCGGGAAGTCACACACGCGATTTGGCAGGGTACGTGGATTTCAGGGGTGCGCGGGAAGTTCCACACGTGATTTGGCCGGGTACTTTCCACACGCGATTTGTCTGGGTACGTGGATCTCAGGGGTGCGCGGGAAGTCTCACACGCGATTTGGCAGGGTACGTGGATTTCAGGGGTGCGCTGGAAGTTCCACACGCGATTTGGACGGGTACGTGCGCGGGAATTTCCACACGTGATTTGTCTGGGTACGTGGATCTCAGGGGTGCGCGGGAAGTCTCACACGCGATTTGGCAGGGTACGTGGATATCAGGGGTGCGCGGGAAGTACCACACGCGATTTGGCCGGGTATGTGCGCGGGAATTTTCACACGCGACTTGGCTGGGTACGTGGATCTCAGGGGTGCGCGGGAAGTCCCACATGCGATTTGGCAGGGTATGTGCGCGTGAATTTCCACACGCGATTTGGCTGGGTACGTGTATGACAGGGGTACGCGGGAAATTCTACATGCGATTTGGCTGTGTGCTCCCAGGTATTTCCTGTACACCCTCCACGGCCCCTGCAGGCAGCCGACACCACTGGGGACTACCCTGCACACCTGCTCATGTCACCCAGCACCCCCACCCCCCAGCAGTGCAGGGGCAGCCTCCACCAGGCCCCCACTCATGTCTCCTACCACCCCCACCCCCCAGCATCCAGGGGCACCCTCCACCAGGCCCCCACTCATGTCTCCCACCACCCCCACCCTCCAGCATCCAGGGGCACCCTCCACCAGGCCCCCACTCATGTCTCCCACCACCCCCACCCCTCCAGCAGTGTGGGGCACCCTCCACCAGGCTCCCACCCATGTCTACCACCACCCCCAGCCCCCAGCCACCATGGGCAGTCCCCACCAGGCCCCCACTCATGTCCCCCTGCACCCCCACCCCCCAGCAGTGCAGGGGCACCCTCCACCAGGCCCCCACTCATGTCCCCCTGCACCCCCACCCCCCAGCAGTGCAGGGGCACCCTCCACCAGGCCCCCACTCATGTCTCCCACCACCCCCACCCCCCAGCAGTGCAGGGGCAGCCTCCACCAGGCCCCCACTCATGTCTCCCACCACCCCCACCCCCCAGCATCCAGGGGCAGCCTCCACCAGGCCCCCACTCATGTCTCCCACCACCCCCACCCCCCAGCATCCAGGGGCAGCCTCCACCAGGCCCCTACTCATGTCTCCCACCACCCCCACCCCCCAGCATCCAGGGGCAGCCTCCACCAGGCCCCCACTCATGTCTCCCACCACCCCCACCCTCCAGCATCCAGGGGCACCCTCCACCAGGCCCCCACTCATGTCTCCCACCACCCCCACCCCACCAGCAGTGTGGGGCACCCTCCACCAGGCTCCCACCCATGTCTACCACCACCCCCACCCCCCAGCCACCATGGGCAGCCCCCACCAGGCCCCCACTCATGTCCCCCTGCACCTCCACCCCCCAGCATCCAGGGGCACCCTCCACCAGGCCCCCACTGATGTCTCCCACCACCCCCACCTCCCAGCATCCAGGGGCACCCTCCACCAGGCACCCACTCATGTCCCCCTGCACCCACACCCCCCAGCATCCAGGGGCACCCTCCACCAGGCACCCACTCATGTCTCCCACCACCCCCAACCCCCAGCATCCAGGGGCACCCTCCACCAGGCCCCCACTCATGTCCCCCTGCACCCCCGCTCCCCAGCAGTGCAGGGGCATCCTCCACCAGGCCCCCACTCATGTCCCCCTGCACCCCCACCCCCCGCAGTGCAGGGGCACCCTCCACCAAGCCCCCACTCATGTCTCCCACCACCCCCACCCCCCAGCCACCAGGGGCAGCCTCCACTAGGCCCCCATTCATGTCTCCCACCACCCCACCCCCCAGCAGTGCAGGGGCAGCCTCCACCAGGCCCCACTCATGTTTCCCACCACCCCCACCCCCCAGCATCCAGGGGCACCCTCCACCAGGCCCCACTCAGGTCTCCCACCACCCCCACCCCCCAGCAGTGTGGGGCACCCTCCACCAGGCTCCCACCCATGTCTACCACCACCCCCACCCCCCAGCCACCATGGGCAGCCCCCACCAGGCCCCCACTCATGTCCAACTCATGTCTCCCACCGCCCCCACCCCCCAGCAGTGCAGGGGCACCCTCCACCAGGCCCCCACTCATGTCTCCCACCACCCCCACCCCCCAGCATCCAGGGGCACCCTCCACCAGGCCCTCACTCATGTCTCCCACCACCCCACCCTCCAGCAGTGCAGGGGCACCCTCCACCAGGCCCCCACTCATGTCTCCCACCAATCCCACCCACCAGCAGTGCAGGGGCAGCCTCCACCAGGCCCCCACTCATGTCTCCCACCACCCCCAACCCCCAGCATCCAGGGGCACCCTCCACCAGGCCCCCACTCATGTCCCCCTGCACCCCACCCCACCCCCCAGCACACAGTAACAGGCATGGTGCATGCCATGGACATTTCCATACATGTCCAATGGACTCTTGAAACATACAATGATATTGAACTCACATGCTTCATGGGTCATGCCTATCACATGCACACACTTCACCTCAGTCACATCCATCTGGCCTCATACACCCCAAACACAGCGGATACAAGGGTAACTAGGCTGCATCAGTGAATCTGTGCATTGTCACACACATGTGTCTTGCATCCATGGCATTCACAAGTCACAGACACGCAGGTCAGGCACACAGACATGGCTACCATATATGTACCTGGCATCAGCACCCATCCCTCACCCCCACCCATGTCCAGGAACAGAGACTGGCATGCTCTCATGTGTAAAATCTGCATAGGGCTCCCCATGTGGCATTTAAACACATGCAACAACCATGTGGTTCACACATCACAGGTCGCACATGCATTACCATGATGTCCCTGCACACATACATGCATACATGGCCTATGTCACACATACAGGCAAGTATCAGACAACCAGCACACCGCAACATGCCCTGTCTCACACAGCAATGCTTGGACACTTACCGCTCAACTCCAGACGGGTCTCCCTCTCAAGGATCTGGGCGTGGAGCGCTGGGCGTACGCGTTCCAGGACCCTCATCTGGATGGAACTCATGCGGCCCCGGCCCCCCTCCACAAGGCGCCGGGCCTTCACGAGCGTCCTGGACCTCAAGTCCTCCCAGCGCTTCTTGATCTTCTGGACGTCGCGGGTTGCCACCCCCTCCGCGTTGATGGCAACCACACAGTCGGCCCAGATCCTCTCCCGTCCTTCCTTGCTGGCGCGGGACGATCCAAAGAGGGCATCATACTGCCCCAGGACATGCTCCACCAGGACACCAACTTCGGTGGCAGTGAAGCTGGTGCCCCTCTGCCCCTCTGGCCTGGGGTTGCCACTGGTGCCAGATGTGGAAGTGCCCGACATGGCAACCCCAGAGGCAGGAGTGGGTGGGCAACTGGGTCCTGGGGCTGGGCTGTGGAGCGATGTTATCCCAGTCGGGAGTCTTCAGTTCCAGCAGGGGTGGACACAGCAACTGGACCCCTGCAGATGGCTGATGTGCAGGCACCAAATGGCAGGGCACGGTGGCAGCAGGCAGGCAGACAGGCAGGCAGCAGGAGATGGCACGTGGGAGGCTGCTCGGGGCACTGGGGGGCAGTAATTCGGCCTTCTGGGCAGGAGCGTGGTCTTCCGTGTGTTTTCGCGTGGCCAGCTTGATACGGAGTGATTTGGCACGTGAAAATCCTGCAAGTCAGCGTGAAATTCGAGGAAAGGCCCTTAGCTTGTAAGCGCGTCAGCACGCATACGCGATTCTATTGGACCAAAGGCCCTCAGCGCGTAAGCGCATCTGTGACGTGACCCGCACGGGTGTTTCCCTCATAGCACGTGATGACGGAGCACACAAGGAAAGACTGCACGTCAGAGTGTCATCGCGTGTAATTGGACAAAAGTGCGCGTACATGCGATTGGCCTATGTACGTGTATTTCTGGGGTGCGCGGGCACTTACACACGCCGGGGTGCGCGGGAATTTCCACACGCTATTGGCCTGGGTACTGGATTTCAGGGGTGCGCTGGAAGTTTCACACGCGAGTATATCAGCGCACGTGTATACCGGGGTGAGCGGGAATTTCCACACGCTATTGGCCTGGGTACTGGATTCCAGGGGTGCGCAGGAAGTTTCACACGCTCGCCTACAACACGCGCAAAGAAACACGTACGCCAGTAGGAAGCAGGCATACGTCGACCCGCGACGCATGAATTTGCGCGCAAACAAAATAACAAGCTCAGACGCCAGGATGAATATACCGTTCCTAGCAGCAGTGGCCGTGGGCTACCAAAGGAGGAGGAGGAGGATAGTCAGGGCCAGAATATTCACACCCAGAACCAGCCTTTTCGGGATGCCTGATGACCAGGTGTATGGGAGGTACAGGTTTCCACCACACATAATACTGGACCTGGTGAGTGAGTGGGAGGATGACCTCACATCACCCACCCTGTGCTCCCAAGCACTCAGCCCCCTGGAGAAGGTCCTCAATGTACTGCACTTCTTAGCCACTGGATCATTTCAGCGGACAAGTGCCCTAGTGGGTGGGGTGTCACAGGCCACGCAGTCACGCTGCCTACACCAGGTCTTGAACATCATAACTGCACGCCCATCAGTCCGCAGGCACATATACCTGCCCAGAACACCTGCAGAAAGGCATGCTGCCGCCCTGGATTTTTACGGTGTGCCACGATTCCCCAAAGTGCTAGGTGCCATCGACTGCACCCATGTGGCTCTATTTCCCCCCAGGGCATCTGAGCACATCTATAGGAACCGCAAGCACTGGCATTCCATCAACGTGCAGGTAGTATGTAATGCCAAGGGAATCATCACCTCAGTATATGCCAACTATCCCGGGTCCACCCACGACAGCTTCATTTACCGAATGTCCACCCTAAGCCGGGACCTAGAAGCTGGGCGGCATGGCGATACATGGCTGATTGGTGAGTATGAATGCCACTGCACATGCATGCATGTCAGATACTGAGCAAGGTCACAACCCCACCAATGATACCAATCAACACCTCCACAGGGGACAGTGCCTACCCTCTCAGCCCCCACATGATGACGCCAATTCGGAACCCCACCACGCCACCCGAGGTAAGATATAACACAGCCCACATTGCAACCCGGGGCATAGAGGAGCGCACATTCGGAGTGCTTAAGTGACGCTTTCGCTCCCTTGACCGTTCTGGCGGGCAGCTGTTATACGCTCCCCCAGTAGTGTGCATGATCATAGTGGCAGCATGTGTCCTGCACAACGTTGCAACACGCCGGGGCCTGGCCGTGGACATGGTGGTGGCCCCACATCCCCAACCACATGCACGGCCGCTGCGCATGGGAGGGGAAAGGGCACGGGGGGAGGCAGCCCGTACACAACTAGTGGCTAATTACTTCACCTAGAAATCACACCCCTGTGGAGTGCACACTGCCCTGGCACATACCATCTGACAATCAATGATGACTCAACCTGACACTGATCCTGAATGTCTGGAGAATCAACCGTCAAAACCATATCAGCCTGAGATTGTTCACCTGGAAGTGTTACAATGTGTGCATCCCTACCTACACAGACACCACCAATGCAGTTTTGTGAAAAGAACACATTCAAGCAGCTAAAATGAATACCCACTTGCAAAATGCAACATGAGGACAGTGCCATGTCACCCAACCCATCCCCAGCACCGCCACACGACACACCGTGCCATGTCATGCTATGTGCAGGTAAACAAAGTAATCCCCACAATATGACACAAGTGTCACAATGTACAGTGTCCCTAATTGAAACTCGCGACACCTGAAATTCTCACAGTAATGCAGGACCAAGAACACACTTGAGCAGGTATTTAGCAATAACACTTATCAGCCACTGACCCTCAAAACTACCATTAACATGACATTACGAATGTAAGGAATTAGTAGTCTCACCACCTGGAAATGCCTGCACTCCCACCACTTCCAACTGTAAAGTGTTGCCGCCATGTAGAGTTGTAGGTGCACTGCTGCCAACATGGACCCCATCTCCAAACTAGAGGGTCTTGTGTAGACATGAGGAAAGGACCAGCAAATTAGGAGGTAGACACGGATGATGAGTTACACATCAATGCAACATGCAGTGTACAACACAACAGCAATATGCACTAGGAATGTATACACAGTATTGACTAGACTACCCACACATGTAGTGGGAGTCCAATGTCACCATGTACGTCAATGTCACTTGGGCACACCCTTTGCAAACCCATGGAAACGGGAAGCAGGAGGGGTGTGTGTGACAAAAACCCAAGCATCTGAACCAAATACATGACAAGCCTGCATGTGCCCAGCCACAATGCAGCGTATGTCCACAGGAGCCACGTAAGGCAACACATTGGCCCTCATTACAACTCAGGCGTTAAGGGTTAACGCCACCGTTAACCCTTAACGCCTGATTCTGATTTTAACGCCTGCTTCTAGCAGGCGTTAAAATCCATGGCGCTAACCCGCCATGGTGCTAATTACGCCGCCGAAAATTACGGCGGCGTAATTAGCGCCTTCCCCACTACCATTATGCCCTATGGGGCAAAAATGGGAATGGGGAAGGGAAAATGGGAAATGGGGATTTACCACCCCACTCACCTTGGAATGGGGCGGTAAATCCGCCATCCACCATGGTGTAAACGGAGTTTACACCATGGTGGTAAAGTTGGTGCACTTAGCACCAAGGTCGTAATGACCTCCATTGTCCCAAAAAAAAAAGAAAGAAAAAAAAAAAAATCAAAAATGGCCATTAATGGGCCCGGGGGGGTTGGGGAGGCCACCCAGGAGGTCCGAGGACAGGGTGCACACCAAAACCCACCTGTGTGGATCTTGCGGAAAAAAAAACACCTCAATTGACTTATGGCCCACACGGCTACCCTATTGTGGGAGTATCACTGCTGTCGCTATTATCACCCTGTGCAGCTGCATCCGGAGGTGGTTTCACTATGGGAGGCAGCCCACGCAAGACCCTAGTCTGTTCCTCCATGGCTGCAAGCATGCGGGTGTGGTAGGTCTCATTCTGGAGGATGAGTGTGCGGAGGTCCCCATGCAACAACTCACGGGATTCCCGGACCTCCGCCCTAGTTGCCTGCATCTCAGCTGAGAGCGTACGGGTGAGATGCTCCAGCTGCTGTTCTGTCCTTCGGTTTGTTGAAGCCTCAAGCTCAGCAAGAGTCGTCCTGAGGTGAAGGAGCTCCTGCCTCAGGGCTTCCCTGTGGCCCTGGGACTCTATGGAGATGGCTTCCTGCAGAGTCGCCAGTGCCGCCCGCCTGTCCCTGTTGGACGCCAACATGTCCTCCCTGTGTGACTGGCAGAGGGAGTCGGTTGCCTGCTGTAGTCGCTCCATCAGCCTTTCGGGGGGGACAATAGAAGTGGCCACCCTATCCATGGCCTCAGCCATCATCTCTGATGATGCTGCCTGTTGGGTTGCCATACCGTAAATGGATTGCTCCCATGCGGTATTGCCAGGTGGCGTACGGCCACCACGTCGGCGGGCACCACACCTGTCTGGGGCAAGGCGAATTGCGCCTTGCTGTGCCGGCACTGCCTGAGGCTGCAGGACTGCATTCCCCCTCTGATCTGCTGGCCCAGGAACAGGATCAGATGTCGCGGAGTGTGACCCTGCATCCGTAACCACCAAAGGCGTAGCTGCCAACACTGACATCCCCATTGAGGGTTCTGACCCTGGTGCAGGTGGGTGGGACAGAACAGAATCCCTCCCAGGAGCACTCACCTGCGACGGCACGTAGGTCTCATGAACCGAATCAACACCTGAGTACAGCTCGGGGGAGGTGCAGCCAGAGACACCCCTTGAGAGCACGACCTGCAGCAGTTGTGGGTTCTCACCCACCACCACACCACGTCCCTCACTGGTGGTCGGTCGGCCCTCGGACCCCTCCTGGGTCTGCACCATCTCCACAACCCCAGCAGTATCAGGTGCGTCTTCCCCTGCAAAGACATAAAAGAAACAAATGGAAACAGGCATTAGCACCATGGCACACAATGATGGCTGAGAAGCAACATAACCAGTACTTGATTGACACATGTCCCACATGACTAAAACCCTCCCATGCATGCACCCTCACTGCGTATGAAGGGCAGGCAAATGGCACACACTGATGACACCAAGATGGAAGATGAACACATGTCTGCATGCTGCCTGGCAGTGGCATCACACATTGGCCTGTGATTGCCAGGTGAGATACACATGCCATCACACAGATGGAATGTACCATTGCTACTGAGTGAAGATGGAGAGGAGGGCAGCACTTATTCATTCAGTCCAGTTCCCGCATGTAATAGCTTTTCTAATTCAAACAGGTCTGATTTTTCACCTAGAGCTGCCAGTCCAAAATGGTCAGATTGCACAGGGACATGTGTGAACAAATGATATCCAGGTAACAAAGTCACTCCACTTTACCATAGCCATGTCAGACATGTGACTACAGGACTGAGAAATGCCTAGTAAAAGTGGTGGAATGCAAACAATCTGCCTGAATGAACAGAGAAAAATAAGCAACAATGTTGTGGCAAGGTGATACTTCAAGGGCAACTGGCGTGCTGTTGGCCTAGATGTCTACTGTTGGCAGAAGGGATACTGCTATGGCCAAATGCTGCTGCGCAGAATGTATTGCATGAAGCACATGGGTGACCCAAACGACTCAGGCGCACAAACCCTCACCTGGCACACAAACAGAAGCCCTCACACACACACCATGCACATGGATGATACACACATGCATGTGCACTCACCGGACAATGCCTCATAATCAGGCAGATCTCCCACGCCTTGGATCTGTTCCTCCGTGACATAGGTCCCAGCTACTGACTCATGTGGAGTGAGTTCCATGTCTTCTACTGGAGACCCACCTCCAGTCACTAGAGTTGCGGCATGACTTGAGGCCAGCTTATTCTTTGCCCTGCGCTTTAGATCATTCCAGCGCTTATAGCAATCATTGGCTGTGCGCCTCACGATTCCAAGGGCACTTACGATGTCCGCAACGGTCTGCCAGTGTGCCTGGCGTTGTGCAGGTGTGGTCTTGGATCCTGCAACAATGACCATCTCGTTATCATGTCCGGACACATACTCGACAAGTGCATTCAGTTCGGCATCCGTGAAGCTGGGCTTCCTCGACGGGCCGGACTGTGTAGCTGTGTCTGGTGCATCAGCCTGTGCCGGACGAGCACTCTTCCTCTTCCGCTTGGAAGGTGGTGGTGATCCTGAGTGCCCTGCGCTGCTCTGGACACTAGGGGCAGGAGCCCTGGTGGACTCTGTATCAGGAGTGTGGGATTGCACACTCAGCATGGGAGTTGGTGCAGGCATTGGCTCAAGTGTAATGGTGTCAGGGGGAATGTCAGCAGGATGGACTAGTACCGACACTGTCCTGGCTGGGTGTGTGAGAGCTGGGGTGGATGGAGCCGCAGCTGCCCCTGCAGCCTCTCCACCCTGCCTACTTGGGGCAGCAGATGACCTTGCTGCCCAGATCCACGTGGCCTGATGACATCAACGTGCACCAGCGCACGTGTCATAGGCCTGCTGACCTGGAAGTCAGCCATGGAGTCAGCCAGGTCTGGTGCCACAATGGGCTTGTCCAACAAGGGCTGAGCATGGATGGTGTCAGCCACATCAGCCTCAACCAGGGGGGGGGGGGATTATGGGTGCCCTTGACTGGTCCTCCACACATGGGGGGACAGGGTCACCCTGCAAGTAACGACCACGTCCCCTACCGGATCCACCACGGCCACCACTTGTGGCTCGTCCACCTTTGCCACCCTTACGGAATCCTCGCCTCCCAACCATGGCACTGATGTTAATGTGCGTATGGGAGTGGCTGTAAACTATTGTCCTGGGCAATTGGGGGTCAAAGGGGTTGGGCACCAGATGGTAATTGTACCCTAGTGCTCTAGCAAGGCTGAATGTGACACCTGGGGAAAGATGACGGGTCACGCAACGCACAGGAAGCCCAAAAAAGGGAGATGACGTGCACGCAACCCCTCCTAGACCACGTGTGCGGAAAAAAAAACCTGCACTACGCTGTGGCACCCAGTAACACAAGAATGAATGTATGCGTGTCACACGCAGGCTAGAATGACCTCTGAAGGGGTAGGCTACACATGGGGACAGCACAGATGTTAGATACGTGCATGACTCACCGTCTGCCAGGAAAAAGAGCGTGAAAAAGAAGCGCGTTTGGTTGGCAACACCCCCGCCAAAAGAAGATTTGTACGCTGTCTGAGGAGACAGGACAACAGTAGAAGGGAACACTGTTTGAGGGAACAGGCCCAGGAAAACCAGAAAAAGAGAAAAAAGAGAAAAAGCTGTCAGAGGTAACAGGGAGTACAAACTTGAAACGCCGTGAAGTAAATCGCGTGTGAAACGACAAGAAGTACAGAATTCACCCACTCGCAATCCACGAAAAGCACGTACAAGGAAATGGTGTTCTACACGTACCTTTTATGCAGGCCCACACGTCCAGCGTCACTTACGCGGCGTGTACGTGCTAGGGCCATTTCCACCAATTACACGCTTTGTCACTTCTGCGTGTAGGGCCATTTCTACCAATTACACGCTTTGTCACTTCCGCGTGTACGCGCTAAGGCCATTTCCACCAATTACACGCTTTGTCACTTCTGCGTGTAGGGCCATTTCCACCAATTACACGCTTTGTCACTTCTGCATGTACACGCTAAGGCCATTTCCACCAATTACACGCTTTGTCACTTCTGCATGTAGGGCCATTTCCACCAATTACACGCTTTGTCACTTCTGCGTGTACGCGCTAAGGCCATTTCCACCAATTACACGCTTTGTCACTTCTGCGTGTAGGGCCATTTCCACCAATTACACGCTTTGTCACTTCCGCGTGTACGCGCTAAGGCCATTTCCACCAATTACAGCTTTGACACTCGGACGTGTCTTTCATTTTTTTAACACGCAACATTTCCAACGTGTGCCCTATTCAACGTGCACGTGACTTCTTAGACGCGCATACCCTGGTGGCCTTTGGGCCAATGAATGTACAGTGTGCTGACACGTTTACGCGCTAAGGGCCTTTCCTCGAATTACACGCAGATGTGTTGGATTTTCACGTGCAAAATCACTCCGTATGAAGCTGGCCACGCGTTCACACACGGAAGACCACGCTCCTGCCCAAAAGGCCGAATTACTGCCCCCCCAGAGCCCTGAGCACGCTCCCACCTGCCATCTGCTGCTGCCTGACTGCCTGCTGCCCACGTGCCCTGCCATTTGCTGCCTGCACATCAGCCAGGGGTGCTGTTGCTGTGACCACCCCTGCTGGAACCGAAGACTCCCGACTGCTTTTCCATCGCCCCACAGCCCAGCCCCAGGACCCAGTTGCCCACCCACTCCTGCCTCTGTGGTTGCCATGTCGGGCACTGCAACATCTGGCACCAGTGGCAACCCCTGGCCAAGGAGGCAGAGGGGCACCAGCTTCACTGCCACCGAAGTTGGTGTCCTGGTGGAGCATGTCCTAGGGCAGTATGATGCCCTCTTCGGAAGGTTGCGCGCCGACAAGGAAGGACGGACTCGGATCTGGATGGACATCGTGACTGCCATCAATGCGGAGGAGGTGGCAGTCCGCGACTACGAACGTGTCAGGAAGCGCTGGGAGGACTTCAGGTCCAGGACCCTCAACAAGGCCCGGCGCCTCCTGAAGGCAGCGGATGCTAAGGGGCGCCGGGGCCACTTGTCGGAAGATCAGATGAGGGTCCTGGAACGCATATCCCCAGCGCTCCACATCCAGGTCCTTGAGAAGCAGACCCGTCTGGAGTCGAGCAAGTGTACATGCATACTGATTGTAAGCTGTGCGTGTGGTGGTGTGCCAGGAGTGTGCAGGTTGAACATGTATTTTTATGTGGCCAAGTAGGGGGGGTGTACAGGGCCATGAGGGTGACACATGCGAGGGGTCTCATGTGTGACACATGGATGGTGCTTGTGTGTGTGGGCCTGCATGGCACAGGATGTGGAGGAATGATTGTCAGGTGTGACATGGATGTCGATCAAAACACTGCGACAGTTGGCGGAGGTGTACACATGCATGCAAGTTTGGTGTTGTGTGTGCATGTGTAGTGTACTCCCTATGTTGCATGTGATGTGTGGATGACCTTTGGCTGCTCATGCTGTTGTATGTGAATGGATGGTGCTGGCTGTTGCAATATGGCTGTGGTATGGCTCATGTGTGCAAGTTGAAATGACATGTGTGTTGGGGATTGTGATGCCATGTCTGAGGTTTACCAATGCCACTCATGTATAACTGTCATGTGTGTATGAGTCCATTTTACAGTGCCCTGATGCCTGTGTTTTCTTTCTCCCTGTCTGCAGCGTCAACTGATGAAGAGGGCGGAGAAGGTGCTGTGGAGCACAGCGGCAGGGGTCGCACCACCAGCCGGAGACGCAAGGCCCGGATCCCCTCCCAGGTTGTGATCTCGTCGGGGAGTGAGGAGTCCGGTGCCGCGTCCCAGGCCGCAGCTGCCGAGGGGAGGTCCAAGAGGCGGAGGTTGGAGTTGGACTCCTCGGCAGCAGAAGGGGCAGCTGGGACCCCACAGGGCCCAATGGAGGAAGATGGCACGGAGTCATCCAGGTTGGTGGGGGGTTTGGTGGAGGAGGAGGCCTTGCAAGCGACAGTGGCGGGGTCTGGAGGTGGGGATTCCACTGGTGCTAGTGGTGCAGTGCAGGATCAGGGACAGGAGGCAGCACAGGCCGCCGCGGAGGTGCCTGTGTGCAATCCTGTCCCTGCTCCTGTCACTGCATTATCTTGCACCAGCGGGGATGCCTACCTCCAGACCCGTTCTCAGGGAGAGGATTGGCTTACAACACCTGGCCTTCCTCTCCCTGCGGATATGGCTATCCTGCCCCAGGTTGAGCCTGTCCAGGGTGGGGTGGCGTTGCGTCAACGGGCCATGCGAGCTGACCTGCAGTCTTTTCATGATGAGTCTGCACGTCTTCTCGCATGGCTCGTTGACCGCGTTGACCCACTGGGACAGCTCACCAGGGCTGGATTCCTCCGTTTCCTGGACCTTGTTCCGACCCCCTTCTCCACAGAACCCCCTATGCCCCAGTCGTCCTCCATGCCATCTTCCCACCCATGTGTTACCTGGGTGCCCTGTGGAGCTGCCTCCGACCGTGCGGCCAGGCTGGTGGACAACAGATCCCTGCCACAGTCGGGAGTCGGACATCCAGCAGGGGTGGCCACATCAACGACTGCACCCCAGCTAGAGGAGGATGTGCAGGCACCATCGGACAGGGCACATGGACAGCAGCAGCTGCAGCAGCAGGAGGCTGTAGGTGGGAGCCACGATAGCTCGGGTCCTTCAACATCGGAGGGGCAGGCATCGGCCGGAGGGCAGGAGGACCCTGGACGGGAAGTGTCTTCCATGTGGCAGCGGTTGGGCCACGCCATAGATGCCGAGCGGCGGTGGGCGGAGGAGGCGCGGCTCACGATGGTCAGGGCGGAGAACTCCATGCGGAGGGCCCTGAGGCGGGCCGAGTGCATCGAGGCAATCTGCAGGGAGTTGGAGGTGAACATGTCGGCGTCCCTGCGGACCCTCGGGGTCATGGAACAGGACCGCCTCCGGGACATAGACGAGGAGTTCGATGATGCCCTAGCCCGGAACACCACTAAGTGAGCCGCTGGACTGGCCCGCCGCCATTGTATATAGTTATTTAGTGAAACGTTCCTTTATAGTTTATTTTTATTTGGAGTCGACGGACACTGCTCCACCTTTTGTATATAGTTCCATTTTAGATAGGTTTTTTGGTAGGTTTCATTTCTTCTCTTGGGATGATGGACCCTGAATACTTTGTACATAGTTGGACTTTGGATTTGGATATTTTTTTTACTATGAATATTTTTTCCCATGGAGCAATGGTTTTCTATTTCTTTTTTCCCTTCATTTCCTTTTCATGGACTTGAACTTTGCAAGATATTTTTTTGGATTATCATTTATTGATTTTAATTTGAAAAGGGACAGCCAGCTTAATTTTGTTATTATTTTACTTGTGTATTTTGGTTAATTTTGATTGCCATTGCTGTTGTTTTTAATACATTATTTGGATTTTTTCATTCTTCAATGTGTGGTTTCATCTCATTGTTTTCATGCATGTCATGATATGGGTTTTCAGGTTCACTTGCAACCATTGTGTGTGTGTGAGACACATGTGTTGATTTACATTGTTTCCATTGGAGTAGTATCATGGGCACATGTAATACTTGGTTGTGTCTTTGGGCTGTGGTGGCTGGCCATGAGGCACATGCTTGAGGATTGTCAGGGCCTGTAGGCAGGGGGACATGAGTGGGGGCCTGGCGGAGGCTGCCCCTGCACTGCTGAGGGGTGGGGGTGATAGGGGACATGAGTGGGTGCCTGGTGGAGGCTGCCCCTGGTGGCTGGGGGGTGGGGGTGATAGGGGACATGAGTGGGGGCCAGGTGGAGGGCGCCCCATGACTGCTGGGGGGTGGGGGTGCAAGGGGACATGAGTGGGGGCCTGGCGGAGGCTGCCCCTGGTGGCTGGGGGGTGGGGGTGGTGGGAGACATGAGTGGGGGCCTGGTGGAGGGTGCCCCTGCACTGCTGGGGGGTGGGGGTGCAGGGGGACATGAGTGGGGGCCTGGTGGAGGGTGCCCCTGCACTGCTGGGGGGTGGGGGTGCAGGGGGACATGAGTGGGGGCCTGGTGGAGGGTGCCCCTGGATGCTGGGGGGTGGGGGTGGTGGGAGACATGAGTGGGGGCCTGGTGGAGGCTGCCCCTGCACTGCTGGGGGGTGGGGGTGGTGGGAGACATGAGTGGGGGCCTGGTGGAGGGTGCCCCATGACTGCTGGAGGGTGGGGGTGGTGGGAGACATGATTGGGGGCTTGGTGGAGGCTGCCCCATGACTGCTGGGGGGTGGGGGTGCAAGGGGACATGAGTGGGGGCCTGGTGGAGGCTGCCCATGGTGGCTGGGGGGTGGGGGTGATAGGGGACATGAGTGGGGTCCTGGTGGAGGCTGCCCCTGCACTGCTGGGGGTGGGGGTGATAGGGGACATGAGTGGGTGCCTGGTGGAGGCTGCCCCTGGTGGCTGGGGGGTGGGGGTGATAGGGGACATGAGTGGGGGCCTGGTGGAGGGTGCCCCATGACTGCTGGGGGGTGGGGGTGCAAGGGGACATGAGTGGGGGCCTGGTGGAGGCTGCCCTATGACTGCTGGGGGGTGGGGGTGCAAGGGGACATGAGTGGGGCCCTGGTGGAGGCTGCCCATGGTGGCTGGGGGGTGGGGGTGATAGGGGACATGAGTGGGGGCCTGGTGGAGGGTGCCCTATGACTGCTGGGGGGTGGGGGTGCAAGGGGACATGAGTGGGGGCCTGGTGGAGGCTGCCCCATGACTGCTGGGGGGTGGGGGTGCAACGGGACATGAGTGGGGGCCTGGTGGAGGCTGCCCATGGTGGCTGGGGGGGTGGGGGTGATAGGGGACATGAGTGGGGGCCTGGTGGAGGCTGCCCCTGCACTGCTGGGGGGTGGGGGCGGGTGGGAGACATGAGTGGGGGCCTGGTGGAGGGTGCCCCTCAGTGCTGGGGGGGTGGGGGGTGGGAGACATGAGTGGGGGCCTGGTGGAGGCTGCCCCTGCACTGCTGGGGGTGGGGGTGATAGGGGACATGAGTGGGGGCCTGGTGGAGGGTGCCCCTCAGTGCTGGGGGGTGGGGGTGATAGGGGACATGAGTGGGGGCCTGGTGGTGGCTGCACCTGCACTGTTGGGCGGTGGTTGTGGTGGGAGACATGAGTGGGGGCCTGGTGGATGGTGCCCCACACTGCTGGGGGGTGGGGGTGGTGGGAGACATGAGTGGGGGCCTGGTGGAGGGTGCCCCTGAATTCTGGGGGGTAGGGGTGGTGGGAGACATGAGTGGGGGCCTGGTGGAGGCTGCCCCTGCACTGCTGGGGGGTGGAGGTGGTGGGAGACATGAGTGGGGGCCTGGTGGAGGCTGCCCCTGGTGGCTGGGTGGTGGGGGTTGTGGGAGCCATGAGTGGGGGCCTGGTGGAGACTGCCCATGGTGGCTGGGGGGTGGGGGTGATAGGGGACATGAGTGGGGGCCTGGTGGAGGCTGCCCCTGCACTGCTGGGGGGTGGGGGTGTGGGTGGCGGTAGACATGGGTGGGGGCCTGGTGGAGGGTGCCCCATGACTGCTGGGGGGTGGGGGTGCAACGGGACATGAGTGGGGGCCTGGTGGAGGCTGCCCATGGTGGCTGGGGGGTGGGGGTGATAGGGGACATGAGTGGGGGCCTGGTGGAGGCTGCCCCTGCACTGCTGGGGGGTGGGGGGTGGGAGACATGAGTGGGGGCCTGGTGGAGGGTGCCCCTCAGGGTTTGGGGGGGTGGGGGGTGGGAGACATGAGTGGGGGCCTGGTGGAGGCTGCCCCATGACTGCTGGGGGGTGGGGGTGCAACGGGACATGAGTGGGGGCCTGGTGGAGGCTGCCCATGGTGGCTGGGGGGGTGGGGGTGATAGGGGACATGTGTGGGGGCCTGGTGGAGGCTGCCCATGGTGGCTGGGGGGTGGGGTGATAGGGGACATGAGTGGGGGCCTGGTGGAGGCTGCCCCTGCACTGCTGGGGGGTGGGGGTGGTGGTAGACATGGGTGGGGGCCTGGTGGAGGGTGCCCCACAGTGCTGGGGGGGTGGGTGGGAGACATGAGTGGGGGCCTGGTGGAAGCTGCCCCTGCACTGCTGGGTGGTGGGGGTGATAGAGGACATGAGTGGGGGCCTGGTGGAGGGTGCCCCTCAGTGCTGGGGGGTGGGGGTGATAGGGGACATGAGTGGGGGCTTGGTGGTGGCTGCCCCTGCACTGCTGGGCGGTGGGGGTGGTGGGAGACATGCGTGGGGGCCTGGTGGAGTGTGCCCCTCAGTGCTGGGGTGGGTGGGGGGTCTGAGACATGAGTGGGGGCCTGGTGGAGGCTGCCCCTGCACTGCTGGGGGGTGGGGGTGATAGGGGACATGAGTGGGTGCCTGGTGGAGGCTGCCCCTGGTGGCTGGGGCGTGGGGGTGATAGGGGACATGAGTGGGGGCCTGGTGGAGGGTACCCCATGACTGCTGGGGGGTGGGGGTGCAAGGGGACATGAGTGGGGGCCTGGTGGAGGCTGCCCCATGACTGCTGGGGGGTGGGGGTGCAAGGGGACATGAATGGGGGCCTGGTGGAGGCTGCCCATGGTGGCTGGGGGGTGGGGGTGATAGGGGACATGAGTGGGGGCCTGGTGAAGGCTGCCCCTGCACTGCTGGGGGGTGGGGGTGTTAGGGGACATGAGTGGGTGCCTGGTGGAGGCTGCCCCTGGTGGCTGGGGGGTGGGGGTGATAGGGGACATGAGTGGGGGCCTGGTGGAGGGTGCCCCATGACTGCTGGGGAAGGGGGTGCAAGGGGACATGAGTGGGGGCCTGGTGGAGGCTGCCCCATGACTGCTGGGGGTGGGGGTGCAAGGGGACATGAGTGGGGGCCTGGTGGAGGCTGCCCATGGTGGCTGGGGGGTGGGGGTGATAGGGGACATGAGTGGGGGCCTGGTGGAGGATGCCCCTGCACTGTTGGGCGGTGGGGGTGGTGGGAGACATGAGTGGGGGCCTGGTGGAGGGTGCCCCACACTGCTGGGGGGGTGGGGGTGGTGGGAGACATGAGTGGGGGCCTGGTGGAGGGTGCCCCTGGATGCTGGGGGGTGGGGGTGGTGGGAGACATGAGTGGGGGCCTGGTGGAGGCTGCCCCTGCACTGCTGGGGGGTGGGGGTGGTGGGAGACATGAGTGGGGGCCTGGTGGAGGGTGCCCCACACTGCTGGGGGGGTGGGGGTGGTGGGAGACATGAGTGGGGGCCTGGTGGAGGGTGCCCCTGGATGCTGGGGGGTGGGGGTGGTGGGAGACATGAGTGGGGGCCTGGTGGAGTGTGCCCCTCAGTGCTGGGGTGGGTGGGGGGTCTGAGACATGAGTGGGGGCCTGGTGGAGGCTGCCCCTGCACTGCTGGGGGGTGGGGGTGATAGGGGACATGAGTGGGTGCCTGGTGGAGGCTGCCCCTGTTGGCTGGGGCGTGGGGGTGATAGGAGACATGAGTGGGGGCCTGGTGGAGGGTACCCCATGACTGCTGGGGGGTGGGGGTGCAAGGGGACATGAGTGGGGGCCTGGTGGAGGCTGCCCCATGACTGCTGGGGGGTGGGGGTGCAAGGGGACATGAATGGGGGCCTGGTGGAGGCTGCCCATGGTGGCTGGGGGGTGGGGGTGATAGGGGACAGGAGTGGGGGCCTGGTGAAGGCTGCCCCTGCACTGCTGGGGGGTGGGGGTGTTAGGGGACATGAGTGGGTGCCTGGTGGAGGCTGTCCCTGGTGGCTGGGGGGTGGGGGTGATAGGGGACATGAGTGGGGGCCTGGTGGAGGGTGCCCCATGACTGCTGGGGAAGGGGGTGCAAGGGGACATGAGTGGGGGCCTGGTGGAGGCTGCCCCATGACTGCTGGGGGTGGGGGTGCAAGGGGACATGAGTGGGGGCCTGGTGGAGGCTGCCCATGGTGGCTGGGGGTGATAGGGGACATGAGTGGGGGCCTGGTGGAGGATGCCCCTGCACTGTTGGGCGGTGGGGGTGGTGGGAGACATGAGTGGGGGCCTGGTGGAGGGTGCCCCACACTGCTGGGGGGGTGGGGGTGGTGGGAGACATGAGTGGGGGCCTGGTGGAGGGTGCCCCTGGATGCTGGGGGGTGGGGGTGGTGGGAGACATGAGTGGGGGCCTGGTGGAGGCTGCCCCTGCACTGCTGGGGGGTGGGGGTGGTGGGAGACATGAGTGGGGGCCTGGTGGAGGGTGCCCCACACTGCTGGGGGGGTGGGGGTGGTGGGAGACATGAGTGGGGGCCTGGTGGAGGGTGCCCCTGGATGCTGGGGGGTGGGGGTGGTGGGAGACATGAGTGGGGGCCTGGTGGAGGCTGCCCCTGCACTGCTGGGGGGTGGGGGTGGTGGGAGACATGAGTGGGGGCCTGGTGGAGGCTGCCCCATGACTGCTGGGGGGTGGGGGTGATAGGGGACATGAGTGGGTCCCTGGTGGAGGCTGCCCCTCAGTGCTGGGGGGTGGGGGTGATAGGGGACATGAGTGGGGGCCTGGTGGAGGCTGCCCCTGCACTGCTGGGGGATGGGGGTGGTGGGAGACATGAGTGGGGGCCTGATGGAGGGTGCCCATGGTGTCTGGGGGGTGGGGGTGATAGGGGACATGAGTGGGGGCCTGGTGGAGGCTGCCCCTGCACTGCTGGGGGGTTGGGGTGGTGGTAGACATGGGTGGGGGCCTGGTGGAGGGTGCCCCATGACTGCTGGGGGGTGGGGGTGCAACGGGACATGAGTGGGGGCCTGGTTGAGGCTGCCCATGGTGGCTGGGGGGTGGGGGTGATAGGGGACATGAGTGGGGGCCTGGTGGAGGCTGCCCATGGTGGCTGGGGGTGGGGGTGATAGGGGACATGAGTGGGGGCCTGGTGGAGGCTGCCCCTGCACTGCTGGGGGGTGGGGGTGGTGGTAGACATGGGTGGGGGCCTGGTGGAGGGTGCCCCACAGTGCTGGGGGGTGGGGTGGGTGGGAGACATGAGTGGGGTCCTGGTGGAGGCTGCCCCTGCACTGCTGGGTGGTGGGGGTGATAGGGGACATGAGTGGGGGCCTGGCGGAGGGTGCCCCTCAGTGCTGGGGGGTGGGGGTGATAGGGGACATGAGTGGGGGCCTGGTGGTGGCTGCCCCTGCACTGCTGGGCGGTGGGGGTGGTGGGAGACATGAGTGGGGGCCTGGTGGAGTGTGCCCCTCAGTGCTGGGGGGGTGGGGGTGGGAGACATGAGTGGGGGCCAGGTGGAGGCTGCCCCTGCACTGCTGGGGGGTGGGCGTGATAGGGGACATGAGTGGGTGTCTGGTGGAGGCTGCCCCTGGTGGCTGGGGGGTGGGGGTGATAGGGGACATGAGTGGGGGCCTGGTGGAGGGTGCCCCATGACTGCTGGGGGGTGGGGGTGCAAGGGGACATGAGTGGGGGCCTGGTGGAGGCTGCCCCATGACTGCTGGGGGGTGGGGGTGCAAGGGGACATGAATGGGGGCCTGGTGGAGGCTGCCCATGGTGGCTGGGGGGTGGGGGTGATAGGGGACATGAGTGGGGGCCTGGTGAAGGCTGCCCCTGCACTGCTGGGGGGTGGGGGTGTTAGGGGACATGAGTGGGTGCCTGGTGGAGGCTGTCCCTGGTGGCTGGGGGGTGGGGGTGATAGGGGACATGAGTGGGGGCCTGGTGGAGGGTGCCCCATGACTGCTGGGGAAGGGGGTGCAAGGGGACATGAGTGGGGGCCTGGTGGAGGCTGCCCCATGACTGCTGGGGGTGGGGGTGCAAGGGGACATGAGTGGGGGCCTGGTGGAGGCTGCCCATGGTGGCTGGGGGTGATAGGGGACATGAGTGGGGGCCTGGTGGAGGATGCCCCTGCACTGTTGGGCGGTGGGGGTGGTGGGAGACATGAGTGGGGGCCTGGTGGAGGGTGCCCCACACTGCTGGGGGGGTGGGGGTGGTGGGAGACATGAGTGGGGGCCTGGTGGAGGGTGCCCCTGGATGCTGGGGGGTGGGGGTGGTGGGAGACATGAGTGGGGGCCTGGTGGAGGCTGCCCCTGCACTGCTGGGGGGTGGGGGTGGTGGGAGACATGAGTGGGGGCCTGGTGGAGGGTGCCCCACACTGCTGGGGGGGTGGGGGTGGTGGGAGACATGAGTGGGGGCCTGGTGGAGGGTGCCCCTGGATGCTGGGGGGTGGGGGTGGTGGGAGACATGAGTGGGGGCCTGGTGGAGGCTGCCCCTGCACTGCTGGGGGGTGGGGGTGGTGGGAGACATGAGTGGGGGCCTGGTGGAGGCTGCCCCATGACTGCTGGGGGGTGGGGGTGATAGGGGACATGAGTGGGTCCCTGGTGGAGGCTGCCCCTCAGTGCTGGGGGGT
This sequence comes from Ambystoma mexicanum, assembly GCF_040938575.1. Lineage (NCBI taxonomy): Eukaryota > Metazoa > Chordata > Amphibia > Caudata > Ambystomatidae > Ambystoma > Ambystoma mexicanum. The sequence continues at coordinate 600,282,695 of NC_090928.1, read as the reverse complement.
GGGGGTGATAGGGGACATGAGTGGGGGCCTGGTGGAGGCTGCCCCTGCACTGCTGGGGGATGGGGGTGGTGGGAGACATGAGTGGGGGCCTGGTGGAGGGTGCCCATGGTGTCTGGGGGGTGGGGGTGATAGGGGACATGAGTGGGGGCCTGGTGGAGGCTGCCCCTGCACTGCTGGGGGGTTGGGGTGGTGGTAGACATGGGTGGGGGCCTGGTGGAGGGTGCCCCATGACTGCTGGGGGGTGGGGGTGCAACGGGACATGAGTGGGGGCCTGGTTGAGGCTGCCCATGGTGGCTGGGGGGTCGGGGTGATAGGGGACATGAGTGGGGGCCTGGTGGAGGCTGCCCATGGTGGCTGGGGGTGGGGGTGATAGGGGACATGAGTGGGGGCCTGGTGGAGGCTGCCCCTGCACTGCTGGGGGGTGGGGGTGGTGGTAGACATGGGTGGGGGCCTGGTGGAGGGTGCCCCACAGTGCTGGGGGGTGGGGTGGGTGGGAGACATGAGTGGGGTCCTGGTGGAGGCTGCCCCTGCACTGCTGGGTGGTGGGGGTGATAGGGGACATGAGTGGGGGCCTGGCGGAGGGTGCCCCTCAGTGCTGGGGGGTGGGGGTGATAGGGGACATGAGTGGGGGCCTGGTGGTGGCTGCCCCTGCACTGCTGGGTGGTGGGGGTGGTGGGAGACATGAGTGGGGGCCTGGTGGAGTGTGCCCCTCAGTGCTGGGGGGGTGGGGGTGGGAGACATGAGTGGGGGCCAGGTGGAGGCTGCCCCTGCACTGCTGGGGGGTGGGCGTGATAGGGGACATGAGTGGGTGTCTGGTGGAGGCTGCCCCTGGTGGCTGGGGGGTGGGGGTGATAGGGGACATGAGTGGGGGCCTGGTGGAGGGTGCCCCATGACTGCTGGGGGGTGGGGGTGCAAGGGGACATGAGTGGGGGCCTGGTGGAGGCTGCCCCATGACGGCTCGGGGGTGGGGGTGCAAGGGGACATGAGTGGGGGCCTGGTGGAGGCTGCCCATGGTGGCTGGGGGGTGGGGGTGATAGGGGACATGATTGGGGGCCTGGTGAAGGCTGCCCCTGCACTGCTGGGGGGTGGGGGTGATAGGGGACATGAGTGGGTGCCTGGTGGAGGCTGCCCCTGGTGGCTGGGGGGTGGGGGTGATAGGGGACATGAGTGGGGGCCTGGTGGAGGGTGCCCCATGACTGCTGGGGGGTGGGGGTGCAAGGGGACATGAGTGGGGGCCTGGTGGAGGCTGCCCCATGACTGCTGGGGGGTGGGGGTGCAAGGGGACATGAGTGGGGGCCTGGTGGAGGCTGCCCCATGACTGCTGGGGGGTGGGGGTGCAAGGGGACATGAGTGGGGGCCTGGTGGAGGGTGGCCCACAGTGCTGGGGGGTGCGGGTGGTGGGGGACATGAGCAGGTGTGCAGGGTAGTCCCCTGTTTTGTGGGCTGCCTGCAGGGGCCGTGGAGGGTGTACAGGGAACACCTGTGAGGACCCACCCAGCCTAATCGCGTGTGTAACTTCCCGCACACCCCTGTAATACACGTACCCAGCCAAATCGCGTGTGATAATTCCCGCGCACCCCTGTAATACACGTACCTGGCCAAATCGCGTGTGATAATTCCCGCGCACCCCTGTAATACACGTACCCAGCCAAATCGCGTGTAAAACTTCCCGCGTACCCCTGTAATACACGTACCCAGCCAAATCGTGTGTGATAATTCCCGCGTACCCCTGTAATACACGTACCCTGACTAATCGCGTGTAAAACTTCACGCGTACCCCTGTAATACACGTACCCTGGCCAATTGCGTGTAAAACTTCCCGCGTACCCCTGTAATACATGTACCCTGGCTAATTGCGTATTAAACTTCCCGCGTACCCCTGATATAAACGTTACCCGCTTTGCGTTCCTTGTTTGGCAGCCCTGTAAACTGGTCCAGGGTTAGCGCAGCCCTTTGCGATGATTTAGCGATTTTGATGGCTTTTCCTTGCGCGAGGGCGTTCTTGGGGGCGTTACTGGCGCTGCTGCAGGGTCGCTGCGATACTCTGCGCCACGGCTGGTTTGGGAGCCTAAAATCCATGAATACGCTGTGCGCGGAAATCGGTTTAAGCGCACGCGCCTGGCGCAGACAATCGCGCGCCGACACTCTGCACCAGCCGCTTGCGACACTTTTCTGCGAAATTCTATGAATTACCCTGTTTGTATTTACGGTTTTGTTCATCAGGTTTTATATTATTTTTGTATGTGTAGTTTTGGGCTATGTGGTATAGACACATGGTTTCCAAAGTGGTACTCCTGTTTGGGTAGTATGTGTCCAATAAATTGTTTTTTAAAATGTCTTGGCTGTTGGGATCATGTTTTGCTATTGTTTCTATATCTTTGTATGATTTTAGAACTCTTTTTCTAGATTTAGCTGGACCAAGACTTAGCCATACTATATTTGCAGATTTACCATACAATGCAGTACCATTTAATCGATCAGCTGCTTCATAGGATCCACATTCTCTATGGGACAGCATTTTTATGCCCAAGCTGTATAATTTCTGAGACACTGTTTTATCTGATGACAGGTCATTCCAGAGGTCTTGGAGCTCTCACTTTTCTGATTTGGTTAAGTATGCTGTGACATATCGTGCAACTGCAGTAGAATTGTCTGCAATGTACTGCACATCTATGTTTGCATTCCATAAGTGGGCAATGATTGCATTGTAATCATTGATATATTTTTCTTCTTCTTTTCTTTTTATGCAATATGTATTTTTAGGTGACTTACCTTTAACACTATGTCTAACTGAAGACATGAGTTTGTTCACTTGACCTGTATTTGTAACTGGTCTAGGGAAACCAAATCGGCATTTGGTGTAGTATTTCCCTTTGTTTTTGTATTTGCGACGACAATATTTGCTACATTTGTGTCTTTGGAATTGTAAAATATTTGCATGAAGATCACTATTTGTGGATTTTGATGGAATTTCACAAGTGACATATTTTTCAATAAACTGTAAAACAGTGGCATCACTGTCTTGACCAAATTTAGGAGCATCTTTAATCCATAAAAGCATGTGGACATGTGGTGCTCCTCTGGCTTGGTATTCTTTTCTCCAAAAGAAGTGTTGCACTTCTCCAAGGGGAGGAACAGTTTTATTACAAATAAAATGTAGCATAGCAATGAAGCGATGGTGAAAATATCTTGAAACATTAACAGGATCCTGAGAACAAAGTTCTCCAGGTGTTAGTATATCTATGTTTGTTTTGTTTTCGTTTGATATGCGTAGGAAAGCATGTAAATCTTCCCATGCATATTCTGCACAACTTAATGTAACAAACCAAGTGGGTGGGCCAAGGTTTCTGATCATAAAATGTACATCTCCATGACGTTGAAACCAGTACTCTTTAGTACCACGCATATTTGCTAATAGATTTGTAAGATTTGCTTGTAAAACCTCATCTTTTTGTTGAACTTTATGTAATAATTGTGTAGCTGTCATATTTTGAAAGTGTGATCCTGATTTTAATATGTGTGCAACTCTGTAGCATAAAGTTGCTAGTTCACTTTCAAAGAATAGGTGGAATATGTATTCCACATTTTGTCGTAATCTGGGATCTTCACAATACATTCGTAATGAGCGATATTCTGATGCTGATATTTGAATAGGTCTATCATCATATCTCCTCCTTTGACAGTCGGAAAGAATAGAGGAAAAGCACGTGCTTCTATACTTTTTTCCCATATGCTGATTGGTGATCCTTTTGTTTGACGCATTTGGTACGTTTCCAGTGCATCTTCTATGGTGTCATTAGAGTGCAATGGATGAATTGTATAATGGTCTAAAGTGTTTGATATTGTAGCAGGATCTAGGAGCTCAAATTGACCAGCTTCTTGTCTCTCTTGAATTATTTCAGTTGTATCTTTCAAGTTTTCTTCAGTATTAATTTCTTTGTAATATTCATTATTCTCTTTAAGATGTTGCGGGGCTTCTCTAACTTTATGTAAATCTACCAGTTGTTGCCAAATGTTTTTGTCTTTTGTAGGTACTCCATTTACCAAGATAATTAAAGATTGTTGCATTGGACGTTGCACTCCTAGAGTGTGCACATTTTCTTTTAGATCTAATGGTAAATACTCTACTTTTCCACGAATACCTGTCACTAATTCAGAGGGAGGTAATTTTGCAGTTTTTGGTTGAAGGCGTATTATTGCTTGAAATGGGTGCACTGTTTGAATTATGATGCTCTCATATAAATTAAGTAGTTGAAGGGGTTTGGTAGTGGATATAATTCCAAGTTATTTGTGATAGCACGTGAAGGAGTTTGGTTGTTGTCAAGTTTTTTAGTGCAGTAACTGTAAAGTATTATGTGGTCAGTTATTTCGTATTTGTTTTCTGCTATAAGGTAGAGAGCTAATTCAAACCATTTAGATTCTTCATTGTCTTCTATTTTGTATGATAGGTGTACAGTTTTTGTGTTACTTTTATAAATGGTTCTGTGGCAACACACACACACATGGTTTGGTACTTCAGCTGAAGTACTTTCAAATTTAGTATTTCTTTTTTGTATGTGTGTAGTGAAAGGTTGCCATGTGCAGAATTGTTACGAAGTTGGTTTACAGCCAATTCATCTTGTAAGTGGGTTTCACTTCCAAAATATTTTGTCTGGATATAGTCGATTTCTTTTAGTAGGTCTTTTGCTGTACCATGTAGAAGAATGCTATTTAAATTGGCTAGTGATAAAGCAGGACTTTTAGCATAGTACAGTTTATAAACTAGATTTCTTATACTTGCATGATGTGTTGATATCCTTTTGATATCATGGAAGGTTGTTTTGCAAGTAGGTCCGGTAATGCAGGCCAATGAATGTCCTTGCAGTCCTGTGTACTTGCGTACTGGACAAGCATCCGTATTTTGCAGTAGTTTAATTTTGATTTTGTCTTTGCTTTTCACATATTGATTGAGGAATTGGCGTAAAGACTTGAAATATTTTTGGGAATGTTACACATTGACGTGCATGGCCATTTGTACACTAGATGTTCTGATTCAGTTGAATGGAGGGGTAAATCTACGTTTTCAGGGCATATTTTTGTAAGGAGTACTTCTTGTTCCATTATGGTATTATTAACTTTTTCATAACCTCGACCACTGCTATGTATGGCAATTGTATTTGTTTGCTTTTGTTTGTACGCTTCTTCATTAAAGTATGGTTCTGTGCTTTTAGTGTGACTCCATTAACCTCCACAGACATTAAAGAAGTTATTTCTGTTGACATTTCGTTTATTGAGAAGTCTTTTTTGTAATTTAGTTATTAGTTTTGTTAGTGGTTTTATTCTGTTTAACACTAAAATAAATAACTTTCTTTTGAGAAGAATTGCACTGTCTATCAACGCTTCTAAGATTACTTTTCTACGATAGGTTTGAAGTGTTGAACCTGGTTTCTCTCCTGTTTTCATAAGATTTTGAAGGACCTTGTGACGGAACATTTTGGCTAAAATACTTTTCTTGGTATGCTTACTTTGTACTACATCAAGATTTATAGAAGAAGTTTTATTTGTAGTGATAGTTGATTTTCTGTTAATTGTTTTTTGGTTTGTTTTACTTTTTGATAGAGGAGGCAACGTATTTGTACTATAAACTTCTTCTGTTTCACTACATGACTGTATTAGCTGTTGTGTTTCAACTTTTTTTTACAAATTCTGCTATAGATGGATGTTTATGTTGGAGAGTTTTCTTTTCATTTGCTCTAGTTCTACGTTCCTTCCTACAGAGTTGCTTTTTGGTAGGCATTCTTTAGGGTCTGTTGAAAAAAATACAGAAGGTATTGGTTGGGGTGTTCTGGAATGCATGTGTGTTGTGTGCATGAGTGTTTGAGTAAGATGATAAAGATGTATGTAATGGTGTGTGATTATGCTTTGGGAAGTACAACTACTAGGGATGGGTATTCTTGAATTAATGTGTTACTAAACTGGGGTTCAGATGACAGAAAAAAGTAAGCCAGTGGTTTGGAGAAGTATAAATAGTATATCTAAAGCTATACAATTCAAACAGTTGTTTGTTCTACAACATCTAAATTCTAGCGGCTGAGTTGGGTAATTTGTGGGTTGAAATATAGGAAGTTGTGGGCCATTCTGCCAGCAAATCACTGTTTAAGACGGGGGGATTTTTGTCAGAATGGTGCATAATCTCTATTTTTAGGCACAGAAATAGCATGAATTAACCTTACAGTGTGTTTGAGTAATAATTCAAATATTATCGTAACATTTTACTTACTTTTTATCTAAAATGAGCAGTTTACTTCTTAGTTGTTCTTTGTACTTCAAATTCGGCTTCATCTTTTCTGGAGAATGGTCTTCACTGCAATTGTAAAAGAAAGAAATTAGTAATTTGGTTTGTATATAGCACTGTTTTTAATTTAGACATAGACTTTTTAAATTGAAATGCTCAGCGCCTTCCTCAAAACCATTAAAACTATCTTATGACTAACTGTAGGAAAAAAAATATCTTTACTATGGCTTGTGAAATTCATAATGTACCACTGTATACCACTATTCCTGTAACTAAGCTTTTCCACGTAATAGTGAGTCAATGTCATAGCCTGCTTTTCCACGTAATAGTGAGTCAATGTCATAGCCTGCTTGTCCTATATAAATGTAAGTAATTATATAAATTGAAAAAATTAAAACCAATTATGTGTTTGTACAAATATTATTGTTTGAGATTTGATCATAGAGTGTGCATGTACTTTTGTTTGATTATATGTAGTCTATATATTTTATTTCAAAAATGTTGGTTTAACATTATTTGTGTGTGTGTGTGTATATGAAGAAATTAAACAGTATAAAGGTTTGTAAGTCACAGTTCATTTTAGGACAATGAAAAAATGATCGTAGATTCATTTTACAGATTATACAAGGTAAAAGTCGGTTAGAAAATGTGTTCATGTACTGTATAGAAAATATGCATACCTGTAGTTTGTGTTCATGCATATGGATATGGACGAAGCTGCAAGTAGAAATCATGGAGACTTGTATAGTATTTCTCGTAGATCGTGCTTGCCAATGGTATGAGACTTGTATTCCGAGAGATTCACCGTACATTTGCAGTGCTGATCTATGATGATGCAGTTACATGAAGAGGTCTTGGATTTGATTGGTGTAGGGTCCTGTGATTTCTTAGCTACATCCAGTGAGGGAATGGTACAGAGAGTGAAGTGGAAATGGTAGAAGGGCTGTCCATGTTACGATATGTTCGCGGACATGGCGGTAGTTCGAGGACACCGCGTATTACATCCGGGGAATTTGGGGTGGGGAGGCATGCAAATGAGATTGAATGTAGCAAGGGATTGGTCAGTAAAGTTTAGTGAGTGTGTTGTGCTAGGAGAGGTTTTCTCAGATATTCTTTTTGCTGAGAGAAGAACAGATAGCTATGGCTGAGTGTTTCAAAAAACAGATTGTGTGGATTTTGGGAAACTCGTGGATACATTGGTTGAAGGTGCATGCAGAAAGCTGTGGAGTAACTATAGATCTTGGATACCCACATGTGGAAGTGCACTGGCATGGAGTGCATGGAATGAAGTGGTTGGACTTGCTACCTCTCTGTGCAACTTTGAAGATAGAGGAACATCCAGACATAATTGTAATTCATTGTGGAGGGAACAGTTTAGGCCATGTGAGGCCATGCAATTTGCAATGAAAGAAGGACTTCAGAAGATCATGGACATGTTTCCAAACTCCAAAGTAATTTTTTCATGAATTGCGCAGAGACAAATGTGGCTTTGTTCTTTCTCATGTGGTCCACAAATGGAGAAAGCAATGCGTAATGTCAATAAGGCTGTTTGTGCCTTCTTAAGAGATTTTGGCATGTCCTCTTTTCACAATGAAAATATTATGTTTCGTAGTACATACATTTTTCGCAGAGAGGGAGTCCATCTTACTTATGCTGGCAATCAGATTTTTCTGAGAAATGCACAAAATGCATTGCAACCTTTTTTAGAAATACAGCATCCATTTTGAAGTAGGTGTTAAGTATTTATAATTTTTGACATACAAACACCTCCCAAAGGCTCTTTTCAGAGCCAACACTTGCTCCCAGAAAAAAATGCAATGGTTACAATAGGGTTAGCACCCCAATTTTTTTTATGTTCGCGAACTGTCCACAGACTTTTAAGATATACAAAGGGCCATGCTTTATTTATCTTCACTTCTATTTTTTAACTGTGAAGGGCGGCTCTGAAAAGAGCCTTATTTTGTTTTTGATTTTTGTTATTTTGTATTTTTTTTGGTTTTTTATACACGACACACTAGTAGAGGAGGGGAAAGGAGGGTAAAGGGGGGGACACCAACCACAGGGATAAGAAAGGGCGAGCTGAGAGAGGAAGATGTAGAGTGGGTTTTATTTGGGTAGTGTGCAGGTCTTCTTGTGCTCTGAGACGATAGCCTCAAAAGCAATCCAAAGTCGCTCCCCCCTGCAGAGTACTGTGTCACAGTACATACATACAACTGTGACCCTCGAAAGGTAAGGGTCATCAGAATTCTGTATGGCCTGTGAGGCAGCTTGAGGAAGACGCTGTCCCACATAGGTGTTCCTTGTGGTGACAGGATCAGAAACGGAGGATGAAGTAGAGGCAATCAACCTACTACGCTCTTCGCAAGGTACAACGTGGCGAATGGCCCCAGTGTGGAATGAGTTCAGGTGGCGTTTCATGGTTGTGGTCCCAAAGCTGTACGCACCATGCCTCTCGCGACTGAGTACCATTTTGCACTCATTACAGGTGACACGATTCGCACGAGCCTTAGGAACATTCCCATGAACGGTAAACAACCGCCACATCCAAGAATCACGCCGAGGGCGGGTAGTAGGGATTTCCTCTACCTCATTCTTGTCATCCTCTTCTTCCTCCTGTGTATCCTCACTCCTGTTCCCCTCTTCAGGCCCTTGGGGAGATGGTGCTGGTGGAGGGGGTGGTGCTGAGGCAGTTGTAGCACCAGGTGGCAATAGTGGAGCCATGGATGTCATCGTCTTGGAGATGGAAATCTCAAAATCTGCAAAGTATGCAGCAAAATGCAGTGTGCTCTGTGGAATAGCCAGAAACACAATGAGAATGAGCTCTAGGACATGGTCTTTTATTGGGGTGCTTAGGATTAGTATGTGGGATTTGTGGTATGGTGAGTTTTTAATGAGAAATATTGTGGATTACTTGGAAATGTACTTTTAAACTGTTCGGGGATACGAACAGTGTCCGCATTCAGAACACGCGATCAGCGTGGGCACGGTCACATGATTGCTTCGTGAACATGTTCGCTAAGGAAGTGGCCGTTCGCAGGACACCCAATGTACGAACAAGCACAGTGTTCTTAAGGACACCTCCATTTTCGTTTATTTATGAACATTTCAGGACAGTTTGAGTGTTCTTAGAACAGTTTCAACTTGCATGAGAACATTACGGACAGACATAGTGTCCTGAGGACACTTACATTTTCGTTTATTTACGAACATTTCCGAACAACCGCGCTGTCCGTGGACACCTAAATTGGTTTTAACACAAAGAACTGAAAGTAATTAAAACACAATATAAAAAAGTAACTTTATTTGAGATATATAAACAATTTATGACTGAGAAGGTGGGGCAGAAACGGAAACAAAAACAGGAGAATTAGGGATTTCAACATAATTGGGATCAGGTGAAGAAGGGATGGAAATGTCATCAAAACATTTTGGTCCTTGGAGAGGGTTTGGGGTTAAATGAGTGGGATATGGTGAGGGGGGACAAGTACAAGTGGGACAATGGTATGTTGTTGGTAGTTTTAGGTGATCTTCCACAAAGTTCTTTAAATCATTAAAATTTGCCATAAGTTGGTCCATTTTTTGGTTAATGTGTTCCAGAGTGTTATCCACCGCTTCTTTTTCTGTGGTAGTGGCAATTTTTGTATGGTCTGTAAAAACATGTATATGCTAAATGTATACAAAATAATATTTATTAATTGGTTTATATAGTAAAGTGTGTACCATTAGGTGCACTATCTTCTGACATTTCGTCTTGTGGGAAATGCTCCTCTAGCCACTCCAGAGTAGTACACATTTCTGTGAGAAAACAAAAAAGTAATATATTTTTTTTATCTAATACAGAAAGTTTATAAATATATGAGTAAAATGAAGTGCACTTACTATTTCAGGAAACTATGTGATGAGTAGTCTGTACGTCTGGTCTTGCTCTTAGTTGTGGAGTGTCTGTGAGGTAATTGTGTTGGAAGCCACTTTATCTTCTTTTGGTATATTCCATTTTGGAACATATCGTATTTAAATGAATGGTTAGTGTGTTACATACATGGGTTACATTTCTTAACTATTACTACATATACTTTGTATGTGTGCTGCTTTGTGAATTTGTTAAATGTTCCTATGTTATCATATAACAATTACACATACCCCCCAGAGTTATTAGGTGGTGGTACTGTTGTTTGAACATGTCCGCGGACAGTCAAATTCAGTAGAAAGGGTTCAGTATGTTCCATATTACATGTACATAAAGTCAAAGTTATTATTGTTAAGTTGTGCTACTAAAAAACTATGAAATTCAGTAAAAAAACTTTGTTAAAGGGACGTTATGGTTCAGTTGCGCTACGAAAAATCTATGAAATTCAGTAAAAAAACTTTGTCAAAGGGACGTTATGGTTAAGTTGCGCTACTAAAAACCTATGAAATTCAGTAAAAAACTTTGTTAAAGGGACGTTATGGTTAAGTTGTGCTACTAAAAACCTATGAAATTCAGTAAAAAAACTTTGTTAAAGGGACGTTATGGTTAAGTTGCTCTAATAAAAACCTATGAAATTCAATGAAAAAACTTTGTTAAAAGGGACCTTATGGTTAAGTTGCGCTACTAAAAATCTATCAAATTCAGTAAAATAACTTTGTTAAAGGGATGTTATGGTTCAAAGTAAAACCGAAAAACCCCTGAAATTCAGCAGTTATGGTAAAATAAGCAACCATAACTCGTGCCACCATGCACTGCTAACACTAACACCCAGGACATCAAAGATGACATCACAAATGTCATTGATGACATCACTGATGACATCACATGTGCATTTACTTTTCATTAAAACTCTGTAGGAGCGATTCTTATAATGTTGACCAAAAAGTGTTAAGGATCATTTGAATAAATATCATGAGCTAATTAGTGCATTAAGCAATGCATTGATATACATAGCATTCTATTATGAAGTTCTATCCAGTATACTAAGCAACTCATGCAGAAACTTAGGCAGTGTGTGCAGTATACATGATGAAGGTGCAGTATTCATAATCATTTCATGCTCACACGTGACGAATGTTTTTTATTTATTTGGAAGTTGATGTTCCCAAAGTAAACTTTAAATACCCTTTTTTTTCGTTGGACATCATTTGGGGTGCGGGGATACACAGCGCTTTCAGACATGCAGGACGCCTGGGTAACAGCTCGGCTTGCACAGGCCAAGGATCTTTTTAGTGAATCTCAAGTGTTACCTACTTTAGTACCATCTATGGGGACAAAAAAGAACAATGCTAGTCTTAATCCGGAAATTACCTTGCTCAAAGACATAGAAAAATTACGCAGAAGGGAAATCTCCAAATGGTGGGAGGAATACTCTTTACAAAATTATTTGGATGTTGGACGCATACCACGAGGACTACGAATTTTGACAATGCCGTCCTTTGAGGATCAGGACCCTGCCATGCTCCAAGAATGGGGAGATGCCAGTAAGGGGTGTTCAGTACACTTCCTTACTATTCTGGTCAAGTATGCTAAAACAGATAGATCTAAGGCTTTGGAAGAGCTTGCGAAAAAGGAAACAGAACTTACTAAATTGTTGCAGTCTGAGGAGGGGAAACAACTCCGTGGTAAAATCAACGAATCATTACTTACATATGAAGATGACATTAAACAACGAAAGCATCGAAAGTTCATCAGGGACAAAATTGACTATGAGACAGGCAGGATTTTCACGTTTGCCAGAAGATTTGACTCATTACGGAAAAAACCGATGGCCCAGCCAATAGCTGGTGGCGACCTTGATTCCATCTCGTCCGAATCAGACGTCTCAACCTTTGAAAATGAGGAACCGTCGGTGAAGTTGAATTTTTTAGACGAGATGAGACTGTTATGCCAAGATGGCAAGAATCAGAAACAACGGGGAAGGGGCCGAGGCAGAGGAAAAGGAAGAGGAAGGGGACAGAAATCACAAGGAGGAAAATTACTCGGCGAGGCCAGCGTGGGAAACGGGCCAGAAGTATGCCTAGAGAGCAGAGCAATGCGCTCTGGAACCAAAAAATAACTAGTGACAATATGAAGTTGTGCCAAATCATTAATTTATCCTCACATATACTTACTCAAGCCCAAGTTTCTGTTCTCTCTCTTGGACTTAACTTCTGTCCTACAAAAACTTTTGATTATGTTCAGTCACGTATTGACCTGGATAAATTTATTCGAAAGATCAGACTCAAGAAATTTTTCTCTTCTAATCCAACTGTGCCAAAACCATCAACATCTCGTAGTGGACACACTGATCTTTTGATTTCTGATCTTCCATCTCTTATGGACTTGGCTTGCCTTGAAGATTCCGACTTTGATCCAACTAATGTCTGTCTTACTGAGTTCGGTATTGACCCTGATTGGGATGTACGAACTAAACTCAAGGACAAGTCCAAATTCAATCCACAATTTTCCGTTGGTGGATGTATCGAAGCATTTTATGATCTATGCATCAATGACCTCAGGAAGTTACGAAACAGTACCATCAAGAGTAAGTACAATCTTACTTGTGCTCAACTCACGGCCATCAGTGAACTACAAAGCTTGCCGAACATCGTCATCAAACCGGCTGATAAGGGTTCCAACATTGTTACTCAAGATCGTGTTCATTATGTATTGGAGGCCAATCGCCAACTTAAAGATCGACTGTGCTATGTCCAACTTGCAAAAAATCCTTTTGACAATATCCAGTCTGAACTCAAAAATTTGTGTACTAAGTGGGTTGAAATCGGGCTCATTGATGATGACCTTGTTAAATTTTTGGTTCCATCCGGGTTTACTATACCTACAATCTATTTCCTACCAAAAACACATAAATCTCTTGTGCATCCACCAGGTAGGCCCATAGTTACTTTGTGCGGTTCTCTTCTCGAGCATCTGGCCCAGTTCGTAGATGAAACCTTATTTCCCCTTGTGTCAGCTTTACCTTCATACCTACGGGACACCAAGGACTTTTTACAACATATCTCTAATATACCTTGGGAGGAGGGCTTACTTTTAGCAACCCTTGATGTTGTCTCTCTTTACACCTCCATTGACCATCAAGTTGGTATGGATGCTTGTAGATATTTTCTTGACACACGCTCATTGAATTTTTTCAGCCACAGTTCTATGATTCTTGAGATGCTCTCCTTCTGCTTAAACAACAATGTTTTTTTGTTTGAGGGTTCCTTCTTTCGTCAGGTAAGGGGTACTGCCATGGGTAGTACCTTTGCTCCCTCGTATGCTAACTTAACAATGGGATGGTGGGAGGCAACCTTCCTGAGTGATTTGCTTTCATCCAGCTACGCCACACACATTGTCGCATGGTGGCGATATATTGATGATGTGTTCGTCATATGGAAAGGGACTAAGGCTGAATGGCAGTCATTTGTGAAGCTGATCAATACCAACATGTCTAATTTGAGCTTCACAGAATGCAATAGTATGACCAAAATTGTTTACCTTGATGTAGTGGTGACTCTCGACAGAGCTGGTCTATGTACAGCATTATACAAAAAACCTACAAATACTGGTTTGCCTTTACATGCCACAAGTTGCCATCCTACATCATGTAAACACAGCATTCCATATGGCGAATTCATTAGATATCGTAGGAACTGCTCAGATTTAGCTTCCTTTGATTATCACTGTGCCCTGGCGGCCAAAGATTTCATTAAGCAAGGGTATGAGCGCAGAATTGTAGAACTGGCCTACACTAAAGCACGTGGACTGTCTAGGGATCATTTACTATATAGCACTAAGCCCGCTAGAACTACTGTCAATGATGAACCCCGCCTGATTGTTACATTTGATAATGCCTCCAATCATGTCCGCAAAATCATTGAACGACATTGGCGGATTCTCATCATTGACAAGGACCTATGCCCTTTACTTTCCAAACGGCCTACCATCACATATAAACGCGTACCCTCGCTTAGGGACAAATTGGTTTCCAGTTTCTTGCCACCCATTAATACTAATTCATCATATATGAAATCATTGATGGAATCTCCTATAGGCTTTTCGAAATGTTGTAAATGCAAGGCCTGCTTCCATGCCATTACGTGCAAATCCTTTTTGCACCCGGTTACTCAATGTAATCAGCTGATTAATTTTTCAATGAATTGTGATACCACCTTTGTGGTCTATGTACTCTCCTGTCCTTGTAGGAGATGGTATGTCGGGAGTACTACATGCAAGCTTAAGCTTAGAATACTACAGCATCTCAGGGCAATCAAAAACTCTGATCCCGCATACCCCATGGCCAAGCATTTCAAAGAAAAACACAATAATGACCATTCTCTCCTAAAATTCTTTGCAGTGGCGCACATTCCGCTCCATCCCAGAGGAGGGAATCGTGTGCTCAAATTAAGGCAGCTAGAGACCAGATTTATTCTGGATTTCGATACCAAGTTCCCTAATGGTCACAACCTTGACGAGGAGCTTCATACGTTCATAGGTACATAGATGATGTTACTTTTTAACTGCCCGTTTAGAGTATTTTTCCCCCATTTTTGTGTTTCACCCTTCAAGCTACTCAGACTGAACCTAATGTATTTGGCTTCATTTATAAGTACTGGTTTACCTTTTTCCCTTTTTCTTGTCCCTTGGAGTATACATATGATTTTCGGTTGCTTGTATACACATTTTTTCTTATTCTTGACCTGTGCACTGTTTTGATCATATTTTTTTCCCCTTTTTTTCTTGCTTTGCCACTATGGATATATTACCACTCTGGTTTATAAGCGAGATTGGCTATTTCTTTAGTCCCATTTTTTAAGCTGTCATGTTCACGACCCTCTATGTGCAATTTGACACATCTCATATATAAAATCTGCGTTGTAGTCTGCTATGTTTAAATCTTGATGCTGTCTAAGTTGGCCTTACCAGATGATTTCAAGTTTACATGTTCTAGTCTGAGGTATATAGTCAACCCCATAAAAATGCCTATGTATTCTAGCTCTGATAATATGTGCCAGCTAACCTTTAGAATCATTGTCAATTACAATTGTTGACCCATACATTGTGTATGTTATCTACTGGTCGACCGGCATTTGCACTATTGTGATTCTGCGTTTTTGCACATCTTCATATGCTGCTTTTTGACCAACCGGCACTTGCACTTTACGTCATCATGTCATTATGCCCAGAGACTGACATGGCATATTAATTGTTGCTTTGCAATTTTACTATCATATTGTCAATGTTGACTAGTTTTTATCTTGGCATGTCTATTTGATCTTGCTGACTTGTATAATATTTATGCTGCCCATTGGTTGATCTGCACTTGCACTTTAAGCCGATCTGGCTTTTATGACCTTGCCTTGTTGCACATCTATTTATGCTGCCCCTGTTTGATTTGTACTTGCACTTTATGCCATCATGGGTTTGAACATAACTCAAACAGAAACGGTACATTGATTGCTGTCTTGCACTGTACAATTATGTTTTGAAATACTGACTAATTTGTAAATATCTTCATTTGTCTGATCTTCTGGTGGCTTTGCTATGGCTACCTCCTGCGGCACTGTGCCCGATACATCGTCTACCAAGACTATTGAGTTATAGTGTTTGCTATTTGGTCAAAGTCCATTGATGCATATGTATGCCAAGATTCCTTGGACATATTCGGACCATAAATGACATTGTTTTCTCTTCTAGCACTTTAGCCTGCCCTTAGATCGACTATGTATTCGGTAGAAATTCTAAAGAGTACAGAATGTATATATATTTTCATGGTGTAATTCTGCTTTTTTACAATCAGGCATTTATATTATGGTATATTGACAGTGTGTACAGAATTGCATCTCTGTCTCTGTACCAGTATATATACATTTTATTAGTGTATTGCAAGACGGTATGTGTGCTACAATGCTGGTTCATCTTTGACTTGCTATTCCAATATGGCCGCCAGCATCAACAGCTTTTCATGGTACTTTTACCTCAGGCAACATAGATGATGGACTACACGCTTTTGTTTATTTATTTGTGTCTGTACTGCTCTGCACCACGTGATCAAGCGCTCAGTTGAGCGTGAAACGCGTTGTGGGTGGGCCGCTTACCGGGCGTCCTGCCTCTGTCTGTCTTGCTGTTTCCCCAGTCTCCCCCCCCTTTTTCTTGCTCTGCACACACCGTGCAGGTTATTGTTATTATTAAAATAATTTTTACATTCTTCACATATTGTGTGAGCATTGTGCACTCTTTCTGGGGGTCCTCTCCCCTTTTGGGATTGTGGGACCCTTCTGGATCCATGCTGAGTGCGGTCCGCCTTTCTTCCTTCAGTTTCTCTGCTATATATATATATATATATATATATATATATATATATATATATATATATATATATATATATATATATATATATATATATATGTATATATATATATATATGTATATATATATATATATGTATATATATATTCAGTCAATTGTGAAAAGGTCAATTGTGACCCTTTCAAATCGTTCGATTGTTCATTCGAACAATTGTAAACGAACAATTCGGGTAATACCGTTCAAACTCACACACGCACAGCACAATTGACACACGCACAAGACAACAGTGTCTGCATGATCATAACCAAATTAATTACAATGCCTGGCTTCCCTTAGTAATGGATGGCTTTTCATTTCTTACAGTGGCTACTCAGCCAACCTTATTAGGAACCGTTATTGCTACAAACCCCAGGCTGCTGACATCCTTAAGAAGGATCCTCAACCATTCCTCCCCTTGTAAGAGCCTGTGCATATCATTCAGTGACACTAAGCTAATTTAAACTACCTTTCACCAACTCATCTCTCAACCCCTTCTCTTCCTCCCCCATCCCTCTCTTTTCTCCTCCTTGGTACGTCTTGTGAACAAATGTATGTGACTAAACATGAATATGTACTATTAATGCTTGTGTACCTTAAATGCATATTCACAATGTCACTACGACAGCACTTCACACTCCACTACAAACAATGTATATACTGTTCATGGATGTATGATCCAAACATGTAGCGCGGAAATGCACCAATCCTGTCACAAACATACACACAAATCACTAGGCATGTACAGCTTTGACAAAGACTGCGGTCGAAACACATGTTGGCTTTTCTCACATGCACCTAGCACACTCTGTGCCAGGACAATGGTTACTATAATCAACAAATAAAAATGTCAATGTGTTTAACACAAATAAGGTGTTTTTGATGTCCTTCAACTAGCAATTGCAACCATGGTCATAACCATATTCAGCACAATTACTAACAAGGTTTGCCTCCCCACCTGCTGAATAAAATGAATCCATGAAAAAAAAGCATAAACACAAAGTGAAAAAGGCAAGAAGAGAACAAGAAGGAAAGAAAGTGAAAGGGACAGTTAAAACCTTGAAGAACCCAGTATCAGAACTGTGGGACTTAATAAAAGTAGTTAGCAAGACCTACCGAAGGATAGTTTAGTTAATTGAACAGAACCTGGCAATGAACCTGCTCACAGGAGAAGGGAGTCATTGTCCTGTGCTTTGTTCTTCTAATAATGGCAGGGTTAGTATAGGTTAGTTTGGACAGAGGAATAATCTTGATTTGGACTCTCACTGACGACTGATGTTAGTTTTGTTATGTAAGGAAAGCCCTTAGCAAAGGGAAAGAAAGGAGTTTTCACTTTTCATTTAATATATATCATCAGTGAGATGGAAAATCAGAGTCTGTGTTCTTCTTCTGACCCACCAGAGCTGACTGACATTTATAGCAGGACCCCTCCCCCCTTCCTGGAAGGGACTAGGGTTGAATCTGAGCAACTGTGGGCCAAGGACATTTGAAGAAGGCAATTAGGCAAGTTTCTTCCTTCCTTGCAAGTCCAATTGCATCTGAGGTGCCTGCCTAAAGTTAAATCTATTGTGAAAGCCATTATGGATTTTCTATCCTCACCCGAATGGATGGAGAGGAGGTGTGAGCAGGCGCCCGAGTGCTTGTTATAAATTACAGAGGCCATGAAGGGTCTAGGTTGCCCCTCTGGCTGGTCTTGAATTTCTCTGTGATGTGTGTACTCGCCCCACTTTTGCAGCTCTTTGGACTTTGTGAGTTGATCTGTGATTGCTATAGGTGGACTCACAAACCTGACGGCGCTTGGAGACTTCATGGGCATGGGACACACACTCTGTAAGTGCAGCAGATAGGTGTGTGGCAATGCGGAAGCCTGTGAACCTCATAGTTACTTGTTGAATGGGGTGGGGCTATTGTGGGAGACCGGACAGGGACTTATGCAGGACTAGTAGGTGAGGAGTCACTAATATCTCCCATACTTGTCCGTTGGTAAGTGGAAGAGGGAGACTGCCACAGGGGTCATTCCCATTTCACCATCCGGTTCATCATCTGCTGGCTTATGTATGTACCCAGCCCCCCATTCCACTCTAGCACCTGTCCGCAGATCCTGGCAGTGGACTTCATCACAGGGTGAGAGTAGGGATGTTGAAGTAGGAGAATCTTAAGGAGGAGACAAATTAGAGAAGTGGGAGGAGCAGAAGATTAAGGAAGAATAGAGAGTACAGAGGTCTCTGGAGGGGAAGATCAATGAGGAAGAGCTAGTATTTAGGTCAGAGGAGGAGAAGGTAAAAACGGAGGGTTCAGTAAAGAACAGGTCAGAAGAGGGGAACATCAAGGGAGGAGAGATACGTTGACAAGTTGAGGACCAAATGTAAATAGATAGTTGGGAATTCCCTGCAGGTAGAGATGCAGAAACAGCCAGATAGTAAGACAGCATTGAATCACCAGTTGTGGGAGAAAAGTGGGAGTAGGAGGAAGTGTGTGGTGAATGGGTAAGATGGTTGGCCAACCGAAAGACTGCAAGTCAGATCTGGGACCTTTAGACTCCAGTGGGAATTGGTTCCATGAGGACAGTCAAACATGATAGAATAACAATATTGAGCCACTGGAGCATGGAACCATCTTCACAACTTCTGGACTCCCTTACGATTCTCCTAGCCTACCTCACATCAGGGAGAAATTGTGGTCCTTACTGCAGTAAAGCTTGGAACTTCAACAAGAGAGCGTATTCTACCTGAGAGATGCAACCCACCCTGTTTCCACAGGCAGAGACCAGCAGGAAATCAGGTTGTCATCCATCCAAGCTGGGTTGTTCGCACGTGGCTGTGAATGTCACTGGGAAGAGACTGCAAGATACTTTTTTGTGGTATGCTTTTTGAAGCAAGAGCACGTTGTTTTATTGGCTTATAGGTTTGAATTCTTTACTCCTACATCTGAAATAGAACGGTTTGAACTAGGTTAATGAGCTGCCTCCTCTGTGGAGTCCATTTGTCTTCATGATGGATGGTGTCTGAAGTGGAATTCATGGGGCCTGAATCCAGATGCAACTCTCAAAATGGAAAAGGCTAAACTGATGGGTCAGGTTCCCTTCTAAGGCACCCCAGGGGCTTGCGGTTTTGACCTCTTCAGTATCCAATACATGAACTGTCCTCCCAGAGGTTGGGTTTAGTTTTTAAAATGTTGAGGATGAAGTTTGGCAAGGGAAATTTCAGCTACTCTGGACTTGCCCCTAAAAATTGTATAGCTGTAAGGTTTGGGGTAGTGGATGGGATTCCCGGTTGACTTCAAAGTGCCTCTAATTAATCATGTTGACCAGAACTTCGTAGTATGGGTCAGGGATCTGATTGTCCAGATCATATGAGAATATTACCTCAACCTGAACGATAGAGGACAAAAGATCTTGGGCCTACCAAACTAGGTAAGGAAGGGTTTATGTCCGTCCACCTATCCCTCAAAAAACAAAACACAGCCACAGTCAGCAACGATCCCCACCTTTAGGGTGAAACAAGCACACTCAAACCACAGTGCAAGACAGTGGGCCTCATTACAAGGTTGCCGGTCCATAAACAACGGTGGTGGCGGTAAACCCGCCACCACCGTTGTTTCCATACCTGCAAACTATGTGTTCTACAGGCGGGTGGTGTTACTCCCATCAGGTCTGACCTGGTGGGAGTAATGCCACCCGCCTGCAGAAGGAAATGGAAACAATGCCACTGTTAATTATGGTGCCAGTGTTTTCATGGTCCCCATTCCCATGGAGTCCGATGGAACTCCATGGGAATGGGGATTTACAGAATGCTGGCTCCGGTAATTCCGCCAACTCCGGAGCCGGTAAATCACTACGAGTCCAGCGGCAGCCTGCTGGTTTTTCCAGCACGGCTACCACCGGACTCATTATGAGGCCCAGTGTCCCCTTCCCTTGAGCCCAAATGTGTAGCTTCCCAAATGAATGTCCCCTCCCTTTGTTTGTCCTTTGGATGTGAGACTCCTCAAGAGGAGGGACATCAGACATCAAGGCGGTTTCTTGATCTCATAGAAAATAACCTGACCGAGATGAAGCAATGACACTACAAGCTACTATTCCTACCCACCCCCATTTTAAAAAGACAGTCCAGAATATTGCTTATTCCAACTTAACATTGGAAGCCCAGTGAGTAGCAAAAACACATGACCATGAACTAAGCCATTTCTTTGGGCTAGGGATTCATATGCATATCAAGCATGATTGTAATGCCTGTCCTATCTGTCAGAACACATATTTCAGTGATGTCCGTAAGGCTCCCTTGAAGCCTCTCCCACTTCCCAACATCCCTTTCCGTGCAATAAGGATGAATAACATGGGGCCCTTCAGCCCTTCCAAGAGTGGGAACAAGTGCATTCTAGTCACTGAAGATTCTTCAACTCAATATTCTGATGCTTATCAACTCAGAACCTCCCCTGTGTATAAGCCCCACATACCTCCATTTAACATCCCTCAACACATGCCTTGATAGAGAGATTTTACTAAACCCTCAATACATGTCTGCAGACGTTTTACAATAAGGATGTTTCCAATTGGGATAACCTTATATTTGGGGCATTCTTCATTGTGAGGAAAACATAACAAGCTTCCACTGGAATCTCAGCTTTTGAACTGGTGTATGGCAGGTAGTCTTGGGTTTTTTAAGACATGCTATGTGAAGATTTGGAACTAGAGAAAGACACAGGACAGAAGAGGGCCCACTTCCTGCAAGAAATGCAAGCTCACATCCACCAGGTTCTTTCTCTGATGAAGCAGACACGCATGGCTGTGATGGTTCCAAGTAAGGAACAAAGGCCTCGTCCTTCTACCCACATCTGAAATGAAGCTGCTAGCCATGTAGAAAAGACCATATGAAATTGTAGACACACACAGATAGCTCAATGATCGAATCAGACAAGAAGATTGCCAGAAGCCCACACTGGTCCACCATAAAAACTGGTTGAAAACCTGAAACAAATGTTTGGATACAACATCTGAATCTCCTAAGTAGGTGCTCCTTACCATGATTTTACTTGAACATCTAATTTGCCAACATCTGGTGGAGTGGTTTTCAGATGTTCTTATGTAGAGCCCCCCTTCAGTAAATTATTGTTGCTGTACCATCCCAAATGCCATTGCTGCTTATGTTTCCTATACCTCTACTCATTTTTATAGAGCCAAGTGCCCTCCAAACATCCTTCAGGCCCCCCTGAGTTTGAAGACCACTGCTCTAGTAGTACTAACGAGATGTCAAGCAGTAAAGGTTAGGACTATATTGTAGCTCTGCATTGAGCTTCCTCAATCTAGGGAGTGGAGAGATGGGGGCACAGAAGAGTTAAAAATGTCATGCACATGATCTGTGGCCCAGAAGCATATTTTTGGGCCAAAATTGCCATTGAAATGGATATATCGTGGCCCACTTGCAGTCTCTATGACCATAGTTTAGAAAGTGAGGCCAAGATGGGTCTGTTATGTTAATGTTAATGTTAATGTTAATATTAAAAGATATTTGTTCAGTGCTCTCTGTCTTAATCCTTTATTAATATATGGCACTTGGTAGTTATGGTTTGCCAGGTGGGAACAGTGTGAGGTGCGTGGATGCATTTCCTGGCCCACTGAAAGCATGTAGAGCACAGGAGAGATCTTATTAGACCACAGACTTTGATACTTCCCCACCAAACTTGTGTGGGATCTGGCATGCCCACATGTGGTCCATGCTCCAATAGCACTCTCCACAGTCACATTTGGGTGCTCAGCTGCAACCATATGTGTCCAAAGGCCATGTATAGATCTGCTGACCTTTAATGGGGTTTGTGTGGGTGAGGGGACAGGAGACCCTGCCCTTAAAATAATGGAACCTGTGGCAGGGTTGATGAAACGGACCTGGCGGCAGGAAGGGTATCTGTGAGTTGTCTTAAGTGATAGTGGGGAGATCAGAATAAATGTATTAGTTCTCTGGGGTAGAAGTCAAGGGTCTCCTCAGGCTACCCTGACAGTTTTTCTATAGAGTTGTATGCTTTGCTCTAGGTGTAGTATGTAGTGGCCATCGATGCAAAATAAGAAGAACTTTGTGTGTTGGGATATATGTGTTCTTGTCATAGCCAGGGCAGAGCCAAATGCTGTGTCCTGGCAACAGTGCACATTTTGGTAAAGGCTTGAAGACCATGAACCAGTAGAAATAAGTAGCAAGTAGGTCAATAAGAGATCATAAGTGACACAAATGAACATTTGGAAATAAAAGTTGTAGTTGTGTATGGCAGGGTGTATCTGAGACAACCAACTCCTATTTTTATTCTATCATCACGTGAATTAAATAGGGATGAAACAACACTATTGCAAAGAGGCCTATCGTGTGTCCTTATGCAAACACCTAGCTCTATGCATTTAGCTACCAAGGTTAAAGAAATGTCTGCAACATTAGGTTAAAAGCCTTTTTTCACAATAAAGAAAAATAATATGATGATTTTATTACAGGACTCTGACCCAAGTATTCATTCATGGCTACCACTTCTGAAATGCCACATGAAGTGATCGCATTTGAAAAATTGGTACTATCAGATTCAGAGCAGATTACCAAAACTCAATTTACGGCATTCTCACCCAACCTTAAACCTTCAGAATGTTATGCCCTAGATTCCCTTTCCAAAGACCCTGCTATTATTATTAAAGCAGCTGAGAAGGGTGGTGGAATTGTAATTTGATGCTGAAGTTACTATATGAAATTACACAGTAACACCACATCCGACATTAAAACACAAATTATAGAACTTTCAAATGGTGAATTGCAATAGGGTATCCTTTCTATCAAAGAACATGTGTACATTAATGTAATGTATATTAATGTATCAGATGAGAGAACTCTGTTATGTTACATCTTCCTGGAAGTGCATAAGGATGTTAGCAACCCACCTGGATGCCCTACCGTGTCAAACTGCACCTTGATTTTTTAACCACTTTCGAAATATGCAGATCATTTCATTAGAGTACTGGCTTAAGAAATACCCATTTATCTCAAAGACACCATGGATGTGATTAATCTAGTCGAAGACCTTCTGTTTGATCCACTTAACCAACTCGTGACTTGTGACCATGGATATAGATAGAGCACTACATATATTGGAGCTGCCCTTAATAATCGTTCCACACCCCGTATTGTACCTGTGTAGATTCTAATTGAATGAACAGCTCTTATACTCAAGAAAAGTTTCTTTATGTTGAAAAATGTCTATTACCAGGAATGTAAAGGCACTGCCCTGGGGTGCACGTTTGCCCCCAATCTTGTTTATGGCAGCCTTCGAGGATACATATATTCTACAAACCAATACTCCATTGCACTCCGCTGTATCCCTTTACGAAAAGCACATAGATGATATAGTGATCATTTGGAATGATACTGAGGACAAGCTTTTACAATTTGTCAATTGGATTAATACCCTGAACATGAACCTGCATTTTACATGTGAACACACTTCTTATAGTATAGATTTTTTGGACATGAAGATCTACCATTCTGAAGACAAGTTGGGACAGATGTATTCCACAAGGCAACCAAATGCAATATCACACTGCATTTCACAAGCCAACACTCTAGAGCTCTGGTTCGTAATATTTCATTTGGTATGTTTCTACGTATACATAGGAATTGCACCAATATTGCTAGATTCAATACACAAGCGGACATTCTTCAACAAAGGATCCTATCTTGTGGATATCTGAGAAAGCTAGTAAAACAATGTCGGAAGCAAGCACGTTTCAGTAATAGAGAATATGTCTTATCTATGGGGAACATTCACCTGCAATCTGATCGATTAACAGGTGTAACCACTTTTTGGCAATTTAGTGAGTCCATTCCTGGCAAGATTTTAAAAACAAGCATATTTTACAAAGATATGATCTATCATTTGTAAAACCTCTGTTTGATTTCACGAGAGGTAAAAGCATTAAAAACAAACTGATGAAAAATTCCATGATGTAAGAACTGTCCCTTAGGGTGTCCAATATGTTCAATACACCAGTAGTGGGTCATTTCCCATGAACAACATATGTGGAATGTACATTTTCATCAGGGGTCACCTCAGTTGAGAGTGGGGGGAACATGTGGAAGTTGTGCACGTTCACTACATACAAAACATGCAATGTAATCTATGCCATTTGCTGCCCCTGCGAGAACATGTATACTGGAAAACAGCATGTGCAGTACATTTGCATATAAATGAACATCGTTCAAAAATAAGAACAAGAAATATGAATGCTGCCTTGACTTTAAATTGTATGGAGCTGAGCTGGTTTTGTAATGAAAATAGATACGCAGCTAATACTATAGCATTGACAAATACATTGGCATACAAAGAGCAACTTTGGATCTTTAATTTCAGGACTATTGAAGAAGGTCTTGGAACTTATGCTGTTTGGAGGCAGTTTGGGAGCAGGGAAGCATGACCCCTGGAGGCGCTGGGCAGCTCTATATTCACTCTTTCATTTCGAAAATTCCATTGCTGGTATTTGGTGTCAAGGCTTTCTTTTGCTAATGGCACATTAATGTTAGAATTCCGCTGCAACTTTCACCTTTTGTGTATTTAGCCAACTTAAAAGTTAAAAGTTGAAGATTCTGTGACAAATGTGGCTGAAATGGGGTGGCCTATAATCTAAGAAATAAATGTATCCTTTGGGCGCTTTTGTGACTAATGGTTTGATAATCTATGTTTGGAAAATTAATGACGAATTGACAGCTCCAGTTTGCCGAACAAAACCGATAAGAATAGTTGAAGTGGGAGCGAAATTACAGCATAGTTTAACAAAGCTCTTTCATTATTGGCTTTGGGAGTGGCCTTAACATCGCAAGGAGCAACAGCTGCTGTTTTAAAAGAAGAGTAGACCCTGACTTAACAACAGACTATGGGCCTGATTCACAGGGCGTTTTCCTATGGGATTGTGTGATTATAAAATGCTTCTACGAATCAGGCTCTATACCTTTATCACAAGATGCAGGTGACTCGCTGGGGAGCAATGCTGGACTCAATACCTCTGTAATCGTATCATGCTAAAGCCTGGAGAAGGGAGAAGAGAATAGCCGGTGAGCTGCTTTCTTGTAATCAGAAAGAGTGGAGAGACTTAGAAATGCATACTTAAGCATTAATATCTAATTTGGTGGGCCGGATCGGGTGCTAACGGGCCAGGGCCTGAGTTAAAAGCCCAAGCTTAGCAAAGGTGTTTAACGAGGGGCCCTGTGCCGTTACCATCCGGTCCGGTATGCTGGAGAGGGTTTTAATGCTATTAGCACACCGGGTTGTCAATCCGGTAACTCGGGGTGCTAAGAGCATTCTATTTTTATTTCAAGAAAATTGCTGTTATAGATCTGGAAGGCGGGGCTCTATAGAGGGCACCTCTTCCATGGCTGCCAGGAAAAAGGAGCAGCTACAACTCAGCGGAGGCGGCGGGACGCGCCGCGGAAGTAGAAAGCAGGTAAGTGAGGCTGGCGTTGGGAGGGATGCAGGGATATTTAGTCAAGGGAGAGGGGGAGATGGCGGTGTTGGGTGGGGGAAGCAGCCAGCAGGCGTCTCGAAACGTGGCTTGTATCGGTAGATTCAGCGCGTGCTCCGAGCAACTGTTTGGTTGTTCACCCATTGCCGGGTGCTAATATTGATATAACGTGTTTTTCAGATACAAAGTCATCTGAGGAAATTGAATGAAGTACTTTGTTTAAAGCAACCCTTATGTTCTTTACATAGAGGAACACAACTTCCTCACCTTTACAATCACATCCTTCAAACATTGCTTCCTTGAGTGCCCCGAGTTTAGTTATGAAACCATTTCTCAGGCTTCATGACAATATTCAAATTGATGTTCGGAATCATTTGAATGGTTTGGCAAAAATCACCTTACAATTTAGACATAAAATATTTTTACAACAAACCAAGCACATGTATCTGGAGGGATTGTCTGAGTTATCAGTCCTAAATCTGTCACCTGAAGGTTCTTTGGCTGTCCAGGAAATTGCAATGGCTAAGCTTAAATTGTGTGCTGCTCCGAGAAGGGGTTAATTCAGAGATACAACAAGCATTCAAAAAAGCCAAAAGTTTCGGCTTTTGGGTAGGTATGGGAACGCCATTTGCTGAGCACTGATGTAATGGTACTACCTCAACATTACATTGCAACAGCTGGAAAATGGAGCGGTTACCTGTGCATATAATGTCAGCAACTGGGAACTGCTTATCTAATATCTCAAGCCAAAATGTTGGCTTTCTAATGTTTTGTTTTAAACAGGATTGCAGTTCATGGAAGAGATCTAAATCAGGTGGCTGAAGTCACACTTGGTTAAGACGTGTTTATTACACCAGTAGCAATTTAAGGCTGCAATTAAGCCATTAACCTCAGCAGACTGCTGAGAAAAAACACTAGCAGGCTAAAGTTTCATGTTACTGCATAGTAGAGTAAGCTCAACGTGATCCCAATAGGATTTGTTTAGGGTGGGGAGGTGCAGGTAATGGGTGGGAATGCCATAGGGATTATCATGGCCATGGGATGTCAATGGGTCAGTAAATAACCAAACAACACCCGAGCTGTGTTTCCCTCCTCATATGTCATCTCCCTGCAACCAGTAATCCAATGCAATAGTTTCGCTTTATAGTTGGCGCCAATCCACCTGCTAATAGCATAAACTAAAAATTGCTGAGACGCAAGACTCAGACCTAATAATGACCAGCTTTCTTGGCAGCAGAGAGTTGTTGATTCCATAGTGTGCTCCATAAGTATGGATGGCCGATCTACTGTTCCCCCTTCTAAAACTAAAACAAAACAAAGAAAAAAATTATCACCAAGCATTCAGCAAGAAGAAAACTAAATAGGGAAAGATCGCTAACAACTGAAAAAGGAATGAAAAGAATTGACATTGTTACATGGTTAATACCCAGAATTTAACATTGGTGGAACTAGAAGTGGGCCAATGTAACCTTCCCTCAACAGTAATAAAGAGGAACAAACAAAAAAGGTTAAAGCGGAAACACAAAGGAGGAATCGTAATGGGGGAAAGTTCCCTGTGTGTCAAAACATGCAGGCGGTACCTCAAAGAGTTTTTCATATTTACCGGGAGATTTAGAATCTATCAGGATGCACACCCAAACAAGATCCACAGCCCTTATTGACTTGGACTTATTGTGTGTGACAAACAATTACCCCTTTCCAGACTCCAGGCTGACACCTTCAAAAAGGCGGGGTTAGACCCTAAAAGTTAAACAAATGCCTTTGAAGAAAAAAACATAAAGGAATTACCAGACATTAATATAGCTTTATAGACCTGCAGCGGGGGCCATACCGGGCGTTCTGGGTCCTAAAGACCGAGCCTTTAACGAGGTATGAGGGACCATAACACCCGGTACCGCCCTCACTGCAGGTCTATAAAGCTATTAGAACATCTTCACTAATTAATGTTGAATAAATAAGACATGTTTAATTGAAGTACAAAAAATTGCAAAATGGTACATGTCGCAGACATTTTTTGTACTTCAATTTAACATGTTTCTTTTTTTTTATAGGGTGGTGAAAGGCGCTAGGGTGGGAGGAGTATCATAGTAAAGTGGAATCATTTGTGGGTATACCTTCCCCCTGCTGTAATTTAGTTTACTTTAGGTGTGCTACCCCCCACTATACAAATGTTAGCTGCCAATAGGTCAACACAAACATGCAGTTCATATACATCTGCAAGCTACATCTGTACATACATTAAATTAACAGGCAATGTACTTACCTTTCTGTGCCCTTCGTCTCCATTGGCACTTTCCTGCGCCACTGAATGCCCAGAAGTGTGCGGAGCATTTCCTTTCATTTCACTACTACAAACAAACTTTTTCACACGTTCCACCTAACGCTGCAGTGCAGCTTATGTCAGCCAAATTTCTATTTATGTGCAAAGCTACGAAAGTGTTCCCTTTGCTTTCCAACGTGTCCACTTTTGTAGACTTCCCCGCCCTCCCACAACCTCGGGTGTTCAGGTAGTAAATGTAACTCGAACTGTGGGCTGTAATCAATCTGCGGGCTATACTAGTGCGTATAGCCTGCAGATTGACCAATCAGCTTCCTGCAAACACCACTAGGGTGTTCTAATAAAGGCCTGACAGCTGCCATCATGCTAGGTATAAACGCACTTGTTCAGGATCAAGATGGCCCCTATTTGAATTGTTAAAAAACGATGCTGCTTTTACATGAACTTCCGAACCTGAGGCTTTCAACCACTCAAGATATTGAACGTGTTATATTCACTCACTATAATAACAACTTTAAAGTACAACTTTATTTTAAATGTAAGGAACGCTCTAAAAATGGTCCCTATGTGAGATCAAATCAGAATTGTTTTCTTAGCCTATGAGATATACATACCATGTAATCGTAATTTGCGCTATGAACATGGAACAATATTGTGTATGAGACAAAATGTGAATGTGGTCGCACTGAACCTACACATTAGATGATTACAGAGTAGCCATGGTACTCGTATAGTCATATAGTGGAATTAGAACTGGGCAAGAAGACATTGGGCCTCATTGTAAGTTTGCTGGTCCGGTAACTATGGTACCGGTAAGCTTCCCTTGACCTGGTGGGCGTACGGGCACCCGCGTGCAAAGCATGTCGGATGCACCAACACCATTCTGAATGGTGCCGGTGCATCCGACCTCCCCATGCCCATTGATCCCTATGGGGCTCAAATGGGAATGGGGAGCATTTCATTCCGGCGCCCGCAAATGGGCAATTACCGGGTCCAGCAGGGCCGTAATGACCCGGTAATTGCCCATTCGCG
Source organism: Ambystoma mexicanum (assembly GCF_040938575.1). Taxonomy (NCBI): domain Eukaryota; kingdom Metazoa; phylum Chordata; class Amphibia; order Caudata; family Ambystomatidae; genus Ambystoma; species Ambystoma mexicanum. The sequence continues at coordinate 600,253,342 of NC_090928.1, read as the reverse complement.
GGAGCCGAACATTTTCGCAAGTTTTACCGGCAGGGCTACCACCAAACTTATAATGAAGCCCATTATTTCAAAATGGTGCAGATGATTGGTCATGGATCCTCACTATCTCAGGACATATTGCTGCCTCAATAGCACATTTACTAAATGTCTTTCAAGAAACTCCAGAGGTTTTAAAAGCCTTTTGAAAAGAGGGAAACCATGGAGTCATTATACATGAATGACATTTGGTTTTCTTCAAGAAGTTTGTTTAAGTCCCCACTTAGATGGATACAGTCTATCTTTTATAAAAAAGCAACACAAGATGTTAAAGGGCCAAATTGTGGCCATTATAAAAAAAAACCTACACCAGTAAACATGGCAACAGGTTCAGCAGATATCCTTGCAATTCCATTAACCTTGGCTTCAGCCATTAATGAGAGGTTTGGATGTAAATTCACATCTGCAACAGCCCTTCTAATAAAGCATTTCTTGGTTGAAAACACAAGTGGCTCCTCTTTTGAAAATTTGGAAAAACCATTATAAAATAAGCACATTTATTGTTGCAGGTGACATAAATGTCTGGACTGTTGTAGATGGGAAGAACCGGTGAGTGATAACTTAAAAGTGAATATTTATGTATTTATTTTCACATTTCTAGCAGCACTCACAGCCCGCGGGCATCTAGGCACTCATTGCATTACCATATACATAAACAGTGCATTCAAGTCAATAGGGCAGAGGTGTATTTGGAACAATCCAGGTCACTATATGTAAAGAGCAGTCTTTTCAATTGCCTGCAGAAGGCCCAGTAGGACGTTTCAGCTCTCAGGGCTGGAGGTAGTGAGTTCCAATGTTTTGCTGCCATGTCAGGGAAGCTGGCACCGCCTGCTTTAGCCCGTCTGAATCCTAGCGTTACAAGTTGGGCGGCTTAGGTAGATCTAGTGGGTCTTGTAGATTGGATTTTGGTGAATTTTTGGGAGCAGCATGAGGGACTCGAGTTAGAGAGGCACTTGTTGGTAATGGAGTGTGCTTTGAATATGATGCACTCTTGTATCGGGAGCGAGTGAGCGGCTCTTCTCGCATCAGAGATGTGATCGCGCCTGTGTATGTTGATGGAGACCCGGAGTCTCTGTCTATAATTTGATCCGTCAGTAGGGCACAGCACAGAGGTGTACCTGAAGGTTTCTGATAACTTGATTGTTAACCAACATGGTAACGTAGTGACAGGGAATCACAAGAACATGAATTGTGTCATAGAGCATTTGGGGACTTATGTATCACTGTACATTAGGGAGAGTAAAGGAATTTTTTGCCTGGATGTTTTTTTTCAATGGATCAAGAGCTGCACACATGAATTGAACTGTAAGTACAAGCCTTTACCCTTGGTACCAGCAGTATCGTAAAATACAGTGATAAAACAAAGCTAATTTCATTACCGCCACATTACTGCACTGCCGTACTATAGGTCCCTTTAACAAAGTTTTTTCAGTGAATTTCATAGGTTTTTATTAATGCAACTTAATCGTAACGTCCCTATAGCAAAGTTTTTTTCACTGAATTTCATGGGGTGTTAACAGTGCATGCTAATTTCCTCCAACTTACAAATATCATACTGAACCCAATATAGCACAATTTTTGTCCAATTTACAAAAGTTTCACATTATTATTATTATTATTATTATTATTATTATTATTATTATTGAAGAATGTAAAGTTATTGATCAGATTTCTCCATTAACATGCATCGTTACACACAACACAACATTGTCGAAACAAAAAATATATTCAAAATTTAAAATCAGTAAAAACACAATGACAAAAAGAGAATTTACCCCATTTTAAGTTTTAATCTAAAACGTTCTTCAAATGTTTTAGATTGAAACTGAAGTGGGGAGAATGTTATTGTTGTTACTATTGCTATTATATTATTGTTATTATTAATATTATTGTAAAGAACATAAATCTTAAACAGACACTTGGAACAACCCTTATAAGAACATACTTTCCAGCTATTTATTTGTTTAACCACTAAACAAAAAATTCTAGGAAATCATTCAAGATGCCTCTTACATAAAAGTGTAATCAATCATTACAGAAAGAACACCTAATTAAAACAGGGGGTGTCCACAAGTGGGGCATGTACAGGTATTTAAAACTGATTTCTATCATTGCAATATTTGTATGTTGCACTAAGTCTTAAGATGGACAATTGGAGTAAGGTTGCAGTTTAAATCTTTATACATTTTAAAATAATAAAGCTCCACTTAGAGCAAATAAATACAAACTCAATTGCATAATTGAATGTAATCAGAAATAATGCAGCAGGGACATAAGAAGATTCCTTGTCCTGACAGACTTTGATAATTATGTCAGGTATTAAAAGCTATATAATGCATTCTGAAGGTTCTTGGAACACAATTTGATGTTGACGACCTGATCACATTTAGCCACACATATGGCAGTTTAACAAAAGAATGCACAAGACATTTTTATTTTCCTAAAAATCTCAAAGATTGACAGGAATATTTCATGAAAATCATGTTCATAGTTTGGAGATAAAATAAGGATGTCCAGACCATGCAGCTACTAGATACTGAATTGAAAAGCACAATTCACCTAATCCGAGGCTGCCTTAACCATACTGAAACAGAAGTGTAGTGTGGTTAGTCCTCTACAGAGACTATGCTCTGCAAGACAGTTGAATATTTGCATTAATGTTGCCCATTTTAGCTGCCATATAAAACAGCAAGGTCATTGAATTGCAATAGTATTCAACACCTCTGTTGATGCTGAATACACATTGAGTGGTTTTAGGCACAGACATGGCACATTGTTGTTCTTCTGCCCATAAATGTCTTATCTACTATTGTCAGATCACTGGTCAAAGGTGTTCAAATTCCTGCCATCAGATGGGATGGTCTCAGCTAAAATACATACATTTTAACAGTCGGTCTAGTATGTTTAGACCCGATGAACACAAGGCACTCCAAACCCTTCAAAATAATTCAAAGCTAATAATACAACTTTCTTATATCATCTATGGCATTACCATTATTAGTGTCAACTATTTTAAGAACATGGTATTTGACCTCTCGAAAGAAGAGATCCACTAAAAAAGCTGACTAAAGATCTTACTTAAAACAGAACAGGATTACTAGAAAGGAGTTTGATTATCTGAATTATACCAACTCAAATAAATCATTCCTAAAAACCATGCCTAAAATGCATAAAGAACCCATAAGATCTCAGTGGAGGGTCAAATAAATGTTTAAGCTATGGATCTAAGTCTACCTGGACAAAGAATGTATGGAATGTACATGTGTATAAAATGTTCCTTTTAACAAAGCTACTGACGATCTAGTTACCCCAGCCATGAAGACCTTATTCAAAAACATCCCTCAAGATTAGTCTATTAAGTAATGATCAAGTAATACTGCCTTTGAGACAGAGCTCTCCAAGGGCTGCGTGCACTCTAGAAGCCATGACAATCCCCTTAGAATGCAAATATTTAAATTCAGGGATACCTTTTTCCAGCAAATAAAAGTGACCCCAATGGATCAGGAAATTGTACTGATTAATGAAGACCTATGTATGACTAAAAATGAGAAAGCAATATCTCTTAATTGACTCCAATACATTCAGAGATCAGAGAGCAGAATTGAAACACTATTTAGACAATGACATTATGATTTGGTCAGATGATTTAACAACTCTCAATCTCTTCTTTGAATTCATCAGTGGTATCAGCCAACTTTATTAATTCCCCAAAACTGACAATAATTAACAAGTAAACTATTTTAGACCTAACCATTGGACAATGACAGAGTGTTAACCTGCACTCAAATTGAATGGTGGTATGAGCACATTATGTTGTCCTAGATGTCCATTTAATTTTATTTCAAAGCATTTTCCACATGTATTGCACTGTGGAATGTAATAGCTGCAAAGACACCAATGTATGTGATATATTATTGAAAGTGCATAGATCAAGCACAGTGCTCAACATAGCACACCTGTGCAGTATTAACAAATCATATCATACTCAAATTTTCATCACTGAGAATTTCGTGCAAAACCACATGTGCTGATGCTCATCTAAATGCTTCATCTGAGCACAAGTACTGTTCACAATGATGTGTTTCAAAATAGATCTTGACTAAAATATGACATTAATTGTATTTGTTTACAGAGCTGAAAACAGGACATAAAACTTCCTAACTTAGCACTCAAAAATTATATATGAGAAAGGTATTAAGATGTATGTATTCTTTTGTATAAATAAGTTGCTTTGGTTGCAGATACATTATGATGTACTCTCCGACCCTGCGCTACATGCTACTTTGTAGAACGTTTTGATGAATTAATTAAAACACACATTAATGAAAGCTATACCATGTGCTGATATGGGGTGGCATTACAGAAATGTTGTACCGATGCAAGTGCAATTAACACTAGGATAAAAATGGCAAGCTATCCGTCCAAGACCTAGAACTAGTTCAAACTTTGACCTGTTGCAAAAATGCATTGAAATAACATGTTTTAGGGCAATTTATGTCATGGTGCAAATTGCACTTGCACCAATGCAAAATGTCTGTAATGTGTTCTATGATGTTACGAAACTGAGCATGATTGAGCTTAGGCTATATTCACCTTGATCATTGTTAATTTCAATGCTGCATATGGGCCATAACTGTTCAAAATTAAAGGTTTCAAACTTGACCTTGACTAAAAAGCTAACAGGATCAACACCACTTGTATGCATTCAGAGTTAAAGCACTGGGCATGTACCTACATCACCTATGGCTCAAATATAACTCGGGCATCAAGGTTGAATTAATCATAATCATGCATAGCTCTGGACAGCTATCAAGAACATCATTTTTCAGCCTGCCAAGCAATGACGGAAAGGGGATCTCACATCTCTTCTGCAAGAGACCACAAGAAACCGACATTCTGTGCTTGCTGTTCAACATGGAACCAATCTGTACCACACTGAGACCAAAAGGCTGAACTATTATCAGGATTGCTTGTATTGTCATTCAGAGCAGACATGGCTTTGTAGTTCGAGTTCACCTGCTCCCACTAGTGGACATACCAGACTGATTTTAATATAATATGTCTGTCCCCTTCTGCAAAGGTGCAGATGGGGAAAAAAACGGTGGTGTGGAAGGTCGCCCATAGCACTCAAAGTGGTCAAGATTAATTAATAACCTCCTATCCATCACATTTGTAGGCTATGGTTTTAAATATAACCCTCATAGGAACTAACTTAACTGGAGAATATCTGCTATGTTTTACCATATAGCTATATGTTCAAAAAGAAGGAATTATTTCACTCAAGAATCTCAGAGCTCCCCTCCATAAAAAGTGAAATTAACTTTTCAAAAATGATAATGTAGTTAATAGAACAGATTTTACAACCAACCTATACAAACAAATGATCTAGTTTACATATTTAAAGAGACACTTGAATATATTTGGAAACACCTCACAAACCCTACCAAAATTAATCAAAATGTTGTGTCATAAAGCAATTGATCAAAAACGGATCCCTTCTCATCCTTTGAAGTAACATTAATTAGCCAAATCAGCACCATTATGCAAATATGAAAACCTCTAAACTAAACAGACTACACAATGTCCCCTTTTTTCTACTGAAATATAGCGTTACACTGGTTCCTCACTTATGTAACCTTCACAATTGATCACTAAAATCAGAAATAATATATTCCAGTGTTAAGGCAGCCTCAATCACCCTCTTTTCCAAAAAGTAAATTAAAATCATAAAATTCCCACCCACTACAGACTAATCACAGGCCTGCCTTTTGAAGTTAACATTCTGAAGCTAAGAATCACCTTTTAACTCCAACCGCACAGTGAATATAATCAACTTTTTCATGACAGGCAGTATGGCGTCAGACCGAGGAAAAGTATATAGGGCCTCATTACGAGGTGGGTGGTAAGGGGTTAACGGTGCCGGGAAAGGTGGCGGAGCCGTCAAACCCTTACTGCCCTATTACGAGGTCTGCTTGCGGGACCCGCTCTGGATGCCTGGTTTTACCAGACATCCTTAGCCGGTCCGGGGAGCGGCCCAGCATGCTAACAACGTCCCGTCATTAACGCCCCTGTTGTTAGCATGCTCCCCATTCCCATTGAGCCATATGGGGGCTCAAATGGGAACGGGGATGGTCCGGGTTCCCTGAATGGGGAAATACTGGGCCCTCCAAGGTCGGAAAGACCCAGTATTTCCCCATTCAGGGAACCCTGACCCGAGTTTGGAGGCAGCATGCCCTTATTAAGGGCATGGCTACCTCCAAACTCGTAATGAGGCCCATAGTCTCCTTTTTAGAACATGGAGGGATGTATCCTATCCTTCCTTGATGATAACCAACCAGTAAGACTTATCCTGTTTGTTCATTTGGTGGTCTCTACACAGTGAATCACTATAGCTGCTTAAATATGCTAGAGACTGTAATGGGAGTGAATAGTACAAAACTGATACTGCCCAATCCTTCCCTCAGGGCTGTTCACCTCATGTAGTATGGGGAAGTCATACCTGATACCCACCAAGATCTGTGGATGGGTGCCAAAGACTAATCCGTTTCCCTTGCTTTTCACTATTTACAGGTCTTTCTTATTGAATCCATCAATTTGCCTTTTCAACAATTTGCTGATGAAACACATCTGATGTTGAACCTTGGAAAAGATGATACATAATAAAGGAGCACAGCTAACCACTTGTAATCATTCCGGAGTGTACACAGTCCAGACATATCTACCTGAATAGCTAAAACTGGGATGTTCATATGTGGCCCAATTCATGTGGCCCACTTTCTCCTTTCCTGGCACTACTCTTTAAGATGTCCACAGCCACCATCAGAAAGGTGAAGAATTTACTCTAGCCTTTCCATCCTATCTCCAGTCGACAGCCTGTCCAATTCCTATCAGTTTTGCCTGCATAGCATATAATAGGGCACATTCTCCTTCCTTTAAGCTCATTCCACTAAATAGATTTTGGCCCATGCCCTTGTGTTACCTAAACTAGACTACTGTAACAACCATTATATAGGACTACTAAACACTTCTATCCAGGACCTACAGTCAACACAAAAGGAAGCGGCAGAACTTATTTGAAAGAAAATGACCACTTAATAGCTACCCTCAAACTACACACTGGTTCCATATACTGAAAATATATTTCAAAATTTCAACTATATGAAACCCTTCATACCCACAAGGTCCCACCAGTCTGCATTTATGAGATTACTCATTCAAAGTCATTCAATGATGCAGTGACTCAGATGCAGACTTTTTTCACTGATTGGCCACAAACAATGGAACAACCTCTCACACTACACAATAGTTGGAACCACACGTTTGAAATTCCAAAAGATGTGAAAAAAATGATTGTGGCCAGACATTCAGTTTTGGACATGGACATTGAGAGCTAAATGTAATGTATTCTTGTTAAAAGTATTTGTATACAATTATTGACTGAATTGCAAAGTTACATTTCCTCCTCTGTACCCTTTTTGTGCTACTCCTCACTGAACTCATTTGTTTTGTACTTGTCCTAGCACCGTAATGCATACATGCAGCACTATGCAAGACAACTAATACATAAAGCATGACACTTTGTACATACCTGAGGATTTCTGCTTTTCCAGGATGGGGTTCGTGGCTCTCTGCCCATCCCACCAGGCAAGAGGAAAGAGTGGGGGCTTGGGATATTCATCAATGAACAATACTCTTGAAACATATTAAAGAATAGACAGGCTATACCTTCCTTGCTCCCAGGCTTGATTGTCCCCCACATTTGTTTTTGGACACACAGTGAGAAAGTCCTGAAACTTAGATGTGCACCGATGGCATGGCCCAAGTCTATTCCAATGGCTTCCAGCAGATGTTCACGTACTGATCACATTTTGCGTTGCCCCTCCAACCTTTCCCACTTCAGGGCCAGTTTGGCTTCAAGGAGTTGCTTTGGAGGATCTGCTAGTGCTGTGGATAGAGAAGCCCCATTTCTGGGGATGTTCGAGGATGATGACAAGGAAGAATGGATCTTTCCTTTACTGGATTTGCTCTGTCATATTTAGAGTTCTGATGTCTTGTCCTAATGGAATGGCTTAGCCCTCTCTGTGGAACTGCAGATCAGTTTTTACTGTGGTCGTACCCCTTTCCCAGGCCTCAGTACAGCCAGCTGTACTCTCAAGTTAAAAGGATATCCAAACTTGCACTTACTGTATTTGGTCCTGCTCTGGATCCTGCTCATTGTAATCACGTGCAACACCCCCAATCTAGGCAGCACCAGTCAGGGCATTTTAGGCATCACTATGGATAGGTACCCTGTGCGTCTGACTCACTTGGTCCAGCACACAGTTTATGTCTTCCCAGTTTTCTATGAAACAGATGCCATCTGAAAATCTTCTTCTGGTTGGTGTGGCCATTTCCCACATAACCGTAGACTGATGGGGAATTTAGGGGTTGATTTTTAGACTTGAGGTCTTCTCAGGAGTACTACCATGCATTCAGACCCAAATCAGTGTTGTTTTGCGGGTCCACACTGTCTTCCTCCTCTGCATCCTCAACATCTCTTGGCCTCTTGTTCTAAGGACAGGGTTTGATTTTAATCTAGTGGGAAGGCTCTTGCCATGCATAGCACCCCCTTCACTCTTTGCTCCAAGCAGTCATGTGACACATCATTTACAGGCAATAAAACCCCTCACAGTGTGTTAAGCCTACCTCCCATGTTGCACTGGAATTTCCTTGCAGCAAGGTAAGCAATTGTCACAGTAAATATTCAAGCATGTAAGATGCTAAGGAACTGCCATGTTGTTTGATTTTCCCAACCACTGCCACTGGATGTGATGCAGGACCTGGAGTGATGACTACATGCTAATTCACAAACCTCATTTCAGCGGCCCCAAAGAAAAAGAGCCCAGTCTTCTAGTGAGACCCTTAGAGCCAGGATTGAAAAGTCTACATGTAGCACCAAAGAACAGAAAAAGTGGCAGTATTTCTACAATAAGATTCTCTGGGCCTCATTACGACCCAGGGGGTAAGTTACCGCCTGGGCCGTGACTTTACCACCATGGCGTAAACTGCGTTTACGCCATGGTGGTTGGCGGACTTACCGCCCCATTCCGAGGTTGGCGGGGCGGTAAGTCCCCAATCCCCATTTACCCTTCCCCATTCCCATTTTTGCCCCATAGGGCATAATGGGAGTGGGGAAGGCGTTAATTACGCCACCGTAAATTACGGTGGCGTAATTAACTCCATGGTCCCTTAGCGCCATGGATTTTAACACCTGCTAAAAGCAGGTGTTAAATCCGCCATGGCGCTAAGGGACCTCGTATTCAGGCGGTAAGGGTCGGCGCTGTTTACGCCGGCGTAAACCCCTTACCGCCTGAGTCGTAATGAGGCCCTCTGCATTTTAAACCCATGATATGTATATATCTCACACAATCAGGTTAGATTGCTTCCAAAGACAAAACAGCAAACAATACAATCATAGAACATTTAGTCAGTAAAAATAAAACGTACCTCCACAGAGCGGCAACCTAGCAATCTGTGTAGAATGGGTTTCCAATTGGCTTGACTGAGAGGAGGAGAGGGCAGAGAGAGGGGGAGAGAGACCCTTCACTCTGCTGGGGCAGATATGAACCCGATATGAACCAGAACAGCCTGCGTTCCCACTATCAGAATACCTCCCCAAACTAGTCCGTCTATCGTATCTGGTAAACCCTACTTTTCTATTGCCTGGATGTGCATGGCTGATAGGAGGGGCCACGACACAGATACACAAATAAGGATCTCAGCAAAATATCTCAACACAGTCATTTATCTAAAGGAAATGTTTAGTATGGTTGGGAGGTCAATGATTGTAAACACAAGCTTGCCATAGCCCATAGCCACCCCCATGCAACACCACAATCCATGCATACCAGTCTGAACAACCAAGTAGGGTGACACTTACCCTCCTCGTAACTTGTGCAAACATAGAAAAACCAGGCAGCCTTACCCACCCACTGTTTTCAGGAATCCTACAATGCTTTGGAGTTCTCACAAATGATCAGGACATCAACCAGAGAGAGAAGCAGCCAACAAGATACTGAAAGGCCCCTGTGGCACTGAAGAAAAGATGCGAGGATCCTCAGTGCAGGCCTGACATAACATTTAAATATGTATCACTCATGCCAACAAGTTAATCTGATGCCTAGGTTCAGTCTCCCTAAATCTATTAGCTATCTATCAATCTAAATGCAAAAGGTAATGTCAACATCACTGTAAACACAAGGTGTTATAGGTCAAAATGGCACCTAATGAATGCCACCACCAATTAACGCCAGCAGCAGTATTCCCTTTTTTCCACAGGGCGGTAACCCTGCTGTATTCAGCACACCTCTCCCAAGGCCCTCTATGTAGACCCCTTCAGCTTACCCCCCTACTAAGAGTAATCAAAAGAAATGTGGCAGCCAGCGTTTTTGACAGTCTTTGTAATTGGGCAGCACAGTGACTGCATACAATAGCCAAGGCTGTACCCTCTGAAATCAATGACAACCTTCCTAGATCACAGAGGGTCAAAAAAGATACTCCTTGCTCCTATGTCTGACAAGCATCATAATAAATGCAGGGCCATCATGAGGGTTTTTGGTCCAAGGCATAGACATATTTAAAATTCTCCAACCAGAACAATGAAGGTGTCCAAGAATTTTGGTTTGCTACCTCCACCACTGGTAATTCAAGTCACAACAGGCTCTGGTCACAATTGCAAAAGTACCTTAGTGTGATACCCTCAACATGACACAACTAGTTTGAACTCCTGCCTTCCCTGTCTTGTCCAATTAATGATACCTCCATGCATTATAATTTCCTGCAATGCCTGCCTTCATGAATCCCCATTTTACCTCCACTGTACTGATTTTTACTGGTGCTACCTTACACATGCATGTAGTTTCAGCCTCTCCCTCCTACATCCCCCACTGGACCCTCTCTAAGGCCCTTTGCTCCTTCAATCTTAATGCTATCATCCATACTGATGGCCCTCCGTTCCCAACTGCACCGGCATATGCTCCCTATACCCCTCTGATGCTCCTTGCCTCACTTTTACAGTTTTCCCCTTTGACATCTCTTCAGGGGTCCCCCCTCTGCAACCCTCCAAGCCCTCCTACATCCTCCCTGCTGCCTCCTCTTGTACTTTCTAGACCAACCCTCTATGGTGTGCTGCCTGCCTTACTTCTTCCACATGCGACCATGCATCCACACTTTTTTCCATTGACAACCCTATTTTTAGAAGTACATCCTGAACAACAGGTAAATAGTGAAACTCTAATACACTAGATGGACAGAATAGACTGTCTGTCTATCCGTGACTCAAAACATTGAAACTGTGTAATCACCTTCACAGATTTTGAGACATGAGGCAACACTACTTGTTGAATAAGATTGGAATGAGCATCATCACAGATGACCATGCCATATGAGAGAATACTTCCGAGTGAACTCTATCAATTGGGATTAAGATCTCCAACTTTTAAGTGAGTCCCTCATAACTTTAAATTCTCTTTATAGATATTTAATATTTCCCATTTTAAATTTGTTTTCACGGTTGATATACCATTCGATTACTGGGCTTTATTCGATTGAAAATTGCATATTTTAGGACTAATATTAATCAGCTCTGCCATACCTCGATGGATAATTAAGTAAGCAGAATCACTAAACTACTCATACAGGACCTGTTCAGTGATTCACCTAAATAACTGATTAGTTAATATCCTCTTTTCTAGAGAATGATTTGTGGCAATTCAGTACAAAGTGGATTTACTTTAACATTTGTTTTTGAAATGTGACTGAAAGAAGACTCGTGGGATAAACCTGCAAGGTGAATAACATTCTAACTTCAAAGGAGAACTGATATGCATTGGAATGTAATTTAAATTGACTTAATTTGCAAAGGCTTAAAACAAGTGAAACTGATTACATTTTTTTAAATTAACCTTACAGATAAGACTTGAAATTTTAAAACCTTATGAAAATAATGTTTTGGTCCTGAAGAAGGGAACCTCATGAAATGCGTATAGCTATTTTTATAATGTATTTATTGTGTGTATTTACTAAATCCAGAAATGATTTCTCTATTAAATTTGAATTGATTGAACATTCATTCCTCAAGTTTGTTTCATGACATGAACTAGAAATCAATTCTTTAAATAACTGGACTGAAATGTTGACTGTCCTTGTTTACAGTAATAGAGGTGTGCAGGGGACGAGAGTGTCCATCATTTAAGGACCCTATATTTTCTTTACAACCCTGATTTTTAAAACAGGCAGGTTTGAGTCAATTTGCAATAGTGCACATTCACATGGATATTTCCTCAAATGGAATTCATCATGGTAACAACCTCAATTGATCGGATGCCCTGGTAGTGAACAAAATAGGCTCTCCCTTTAATTACCCTGTCTCCCGCCTCCCATGCTTGAATCAGAGTCATAAGCAAGTGGCATTTCAAGGCTGTCCATATTGAGGGTACTTGTGTCCTAGCATAGGTACAGAACACATGTTCACAATTGCAGCCACAAGGAAGATATATGGGTTGTATACAGCTAAGCAGCCATGTGAAAAATGGGCACGTACCCCAGCATAGATGCAGAACTCAGATGAAACTTCACGAGCAAGGTACATAAACCATGTTACCGGTGCATGTCACATAGCATTGATACAGGACATTGAATGTGAGCCATGAGAAATGTATGCCTGCTCTAGCACAAATTCAGGACAGGGATTAGAAGCTATGAGGAAAGTTTTCATAGAGCTATCATTAATGCAGGGCACAGAGGAGCAGCCTTATATGTAGGGATACAGTAGACAGAGCAGAAGTATTGGAAGCATTAACTACCATTGTAGAAAAAGAGAACACAAATTAGAAGTTACCAGGAGGGTGCATATGGCTGAACATAGTTTGAAATTAGAAGAGCGCCATGGCTTTTAAAACGTATTGTCGTGAGTGGGCCAAGAAGCACAAACACTTTGTGGTTTTCAATAGACAATTGGTCACTATTATCTATTTGTAGGACCACCATAGCCATTAAACCATGAGTGAGTACTTTTTGTAGAGCATTTCCAAAAATCTAAATAACTTTTAGGGACTGACAATTTTACAGTATTTCGGTACAAGCAATGTTGACGGATTGGCCACTTTGAGATTAAATGATTTGCCAAAAAACACACTTTTATTAAGTGGTGAAGGTGGCACCTGAAGCCAGTCTGCAATATCAGCACTTGACCACATTGTTTTCCAGTTCTTGTCATAGAGCAAGCTGCATTTCCTAGGGAATGTTTGACTTTCAAGAACGAAAAAATGTGACCGTTTTTAACTATAAAGAACGGAAAAAAGATATGCTGTTTTGTAGTCCATTTCTTGGAAAGTGTGCAAATCACACGATGAACCAAAATGGCAATATTGATAAAAAACAACTCTATAGAAACATGTTATGGGAAAAGATGATGCGAGATTTACTTTCGGCATTATAAATGCAATCCTAAAGTAGAGAGGTACTGTCGGATTTGCCAAGACCAAGTAGTGTTAGAGACCCCAACACATGTCTTAACTGAGTGTAAGGAGAGGGGCCTACATGCGCCATGCACCTTGAACCAATCCCTGGGCTGCTAGTATTAATGGGAATGATACATGACGTTTTAATCATATACGTCAAATGTGTCTGATACATTTTACATTTTTAGTAAGTATTGGTGAAATGAAAAGCAATGAAACGATTTGATTAAATGAATTGTAATGAAATGGTTTATGGTTGCTTTTATGCATTAAATTAGGAATCAATGTTGAGCCATTTTTATTGCTGTTGATTTTATCGTGAAAATGTGTAACGTTTTGCATACTAAAACACATTAATAATAAATAAATAAATGCAATTTTACAAGAACTAGATTCATGTGAGTTTAAAATAATTATTCAGGGTTTGTCGACAGTATTTTAAATATGTCAAAACATTCAACAAATGAGACGGTGTACCACAGTGCCCTGCTCTTGATCATTGCTTGACACTACGTGCACATTTCTCGTCATGTTGTGAAGATTAATGAAATGCTAGAAACAAAACCAAACCATTTTTGTGTTTAAATAAGCTGGCCATAAGCCTGTGATATTTGACTGGTTCTCTACGCTCAAATGACCTTGATGAAAACAAATTGCCGACAATGGGCTCAAGAATGCCTCAAGACCTGGTAATGCTAACGTTTTCATCGAAAACAGCACACGGTCTACCCTAGTTCACGGAATTGTCTGGTGGCAAGGGTGGGATTTGAACTGCGACATATTTGTCTCTAATTCAGGGAGCTACATGCTTCTCCTGACTCGAGCTCTAGACCTTAACCATGCTGGGGCTCTGCTAGTTTCTATAACTGGCAGCTTCCGGTGAAGGCTTATTGTTTTGTAGCACAGTAGGTATTGTTTTGTAGCACAGTAGGTATTGTTTTTGCATACTCATATTTTTCAACCTCAGAGAGTAGAAAGGCTCAGGTGGCTCTGTCAGGATTTGGTACTGTGATATGGGTGTGAAAACAGACTTCTGCAACAAGCGCTGAACACACTGAGCTATATTCATGGCAATCAAACGTGTTCACGTGCATTCCAACTTCAGTTATTACATCTGATCAAAGTGGTGCTATCGTTTTTTTTTCGTTTTTTTCTCACAAAGTCCATGTACTACAGTGAAACCAGAATATATTAAATGGTGGATTGATCAGATATAAGCTAAGCGCCAGCTCTGTACCGCAACATAAATTGGAATAACATGTGCTAGATATGTTTTGTAAAAAATATACACTTAACTTCTTTGCATCAGGCCGTCCGGTGGCGGCCCCTCACAGGGTAGGAGCATGGGGCACGTGCCCCCTTTCCCCTCCTATTAATAATACTGCATCTCAGGAGTGGGCAAGGTCTACGATAGTTCCTTCTGGGAATTCAGGATGAATTTACTCACCCTTTGCACTTAAGGGGGTGGGATGTCTTTGAAAAGCGACGCCCAGATAACAGAAACCACCCCCATCCAAGACTCTGACGCAGCCGCAAGGTGAGTAGCGCTATATGAAAACATAAAACAAATGATACAGTGTGCCGTACAGACAGAGGAAACATATATATTGTCAGCTTTTCTGAAAAAAATGTATTTGTAAATGGTTAATCCTCCTTTTTCCTTTCTGTGGGCATCTTGGTTGCACAAAAAATGCCTTTTCTGAAATGCGTCCTTTTTCATGCAGCCTGTTAGAATGGAAATATCCTTGAAAAGACAGCTCCAGAACTGAAGGCCAGGGTGAAAAGACGGATGTAGCTTTCACAACGTAAAGTCGTGTTGAAACGTAAAATACCAACTGTCTTTTCAAATGCCAGGATTCCCCTAAGCCCTATTAAAGAGCCCTAAATCCCACGCACAGTATCACTGCATCTACAGGCAAAGGACAAAGGGTCAAAGGCATAGTTTCTCCTTATTTAGGACTCTGCTTTCCTTTTATTACAGGACCCAGGGGTAGGTCTCTGCTTAAGTCCAGTCTCCGCCAATCACATGCTAATAGCTGCAGCTGAAAGAGGGCTCTGCCCTAATGCCATTATGCTCAGCGGCAGTGATTGATTGTGTTATGTTTTTGAAACCTAATTACTGTCTCAGTTTGTATCTGAGCTCATTAATCTTCCTGCCTTTAAATAAGTAAATTTGACCAAATAACTGAATTTCTCTAATGACTGCGCAAGTTATCGTTCTACAGAATGCCTTTTGTTAAACTCTTTGTAAATGGAAAAGTCCCAGCAGCTTTTGAGCAGCAAATCATTACCAGAAATACAACAAACATTAAAAAAAAGCGCTATACGAAACAACTGCAGTCTCCTAGACAGAGCTAGCACGGGCAATAAATGCCAAAACAGATCCTGACCAGAGCTCTTGGCCTCACCAAGGGCATTCTCTCAAGTGCAATACCCTAGCTCTCCAAAGATTTTCTTACAAGTTACTGTATGAGTAGATTGATTGTAATTGGTTATTTATAACACACTTAATACCTAGAGGTTTCTACGCGTGGACCGGGGATCCGTCTTCCTTTCAAGACAAGCATGTTGCCCCTGAGCTGTCCTCCTGAGAACATTGATGACTAAATGAAACTCATTGGGGGGCTTGCTTTTTTTAAAAATGCACCAGGGATACATTGGTTCTATGATTTTGGAGCAACATCCTCCTTATCACTGTCTTTTTTAAACAAAGTTTATCATTTTTTGATGTTTCAATATGTTCACTAACATGATCACGTTTTTAAAGTGCTTCATGCATGGTTATTGCCTTGCTGGGATGCGGCCCTGTATACTTCAGGTCAAACACAGATGCCTAAGGCAAAAGCTTAAATCATAGAGCCATCTAACCATCTTAAATTAAATAACATAGTGCGTGACTAGAATCAGCAAAAATGGCATTAGCAGCGCTTACACTACTAATATTCAGGTGGAAGCAGGGGCACAACGTTACTCAGGGATGAACATCAAATGTGAGAGCGGGGGGTTTAGAAGGGGGCGTGTGAAGACATTATTGCTGCTCTTCAGGAGTGCAGGGCTGAACCGTGAATCCAAGTCCATGTCTATGGGTTATGTGGGCATCAAGATATTTCAAGTCAGTTGTCCCCAATGAATCACAGACGTCGGGATAGTTGTGTTGGTCCAGTGATGCCATATTGTCCTGCTTCTGTGATCAGCTCGAAATGTCAGTTGTCCCCATGAATCACAGACGTCGGGATAGTTGTGTTGGTCCAGTGAGGCCATATTGTCCTGTTTCTGTGATCAGCTCGAACAGGGTGAAGAGCAGGCAAGCAGTGGTTGAATCAGCGTGTCAAATCAGTCAAGTCGGCTTGAAGAGGTCCAACGATGTAATGTGGTTCTTGAGTGAACATTGGCTTAAAAACATCTGGAGAGCAGGCAAGCGAGGGGTCGAGCCAACTGCTCAATGGCTCAACAGGTGATCAAAAAGTGATGAGTCAAAGGCAGCTCTGAGGTGGCTGAGTTGGCTGGAAAATGGATCCGAGTGGGAAAAGAGTACACAGAGCTGGGTCCTGAATTCTGGTTGCTTAGGGTCGCACACAGGGCCTCCAGGAGCAAGGTGGATCGTATTCTGCACTTCTGAATGAGGGAGATTTCAATAGAGCACTTGCACGGTCTTTCACCTCCAATTAACAGATGCTGGAACCTCTGGTCTCAGCTTGCAGTAGGCCTTGTCCAGCCAGCAAGTCATCCCACATATTCGTCTGGGATGGTAGAGGGAGAGGGTTTGCTCCTATCTTGGAATACAGTAGTTCAAAGATGATTCAACAGAGGGAATGATCTCACTCCTTTAAATATGCCATCCTTTATAGTAGATATGTCCTCTCCAATCCTGGAGAGTCTTTTGTCTTGTGATGTCATAACCACGGGGCTTTGTCCGCAGGAAATGAGGAGGTGGCACAAGAACTGTGGGTGCCCTTTTAGAATCCAAGATGGTGGGATCTTTTTCTGGACTGGTGCCTTTCTCTCCTGACTAGTCTAACTTCACCCTCTCTCCTGTCTATACTGCACCGAGGAGCCTGATATTTACCACCCCAGTGTCTGCTCTTCATTATGCTGACAGGGATTGCCTTTGAAGCAGTGGTTCCCAGCTTACTCCATGAGGATATTTCCTGCTTTTTTGGGAACACTCAGTCCTTGACACTGATACACATAAGTCCCTTTCAGTAAGATGAGCCACTAGCAAATAACCAGACAGCAATATGGAAGAAATAGGAGCTGGCTACTATAGTTGTAGATTCCCAGAAACCACCATGTCAAAACAAGACATGGCTCATATTTAGAGTTCCATCTGCCTCCAGGCTCTGGGAGCACACGATTTTATAATTTTGGATAAGGGCTACCCATGGTTAGAGGTTGACTCTGGAAATTGGAACTTCGGGTTCAATCAAGTTTGGGCAGGAATGCAGATGTCAATTTGGAACTTCCATGTTGCCTTGCTTACTACAAGGCAGTTATGGAAAGGTGTCAGTTGACCAGCTGAGCAGAGTTACATGTTTATGTTTATGTTTTATGTTTACTATTTATAACGCACACCAGGTACCCGAAGGCTGACCGGCACGGACTCACAAACGAAGAACATACATAACACATAAAGAAGGAGAAGATCAAGAAGCTTCTCATGAAGTGAGTTGCAGCTGAAGGAGAGGGCTCTAGGAGAAAAGCAGAGTCTTCAATTGCTTCTTAAAGAGTTCTGTGGAGGCTGTGGCTCTTAATGTGGGTGGGAGAGCATTCCAAGCCATGGGAGCCGCTAGACCAAAGGCCCCATCGGGAGCCAATGAAGACTTCTTCTGGCCTTAGAAACATGATCACTTCTCTGGAGGCCTTTAACCACTCTCACCGCCCCATTTTGGATCCCCTGGAGGCATTGGAAATCTGATTTCAGAATACCCACTAGCAGGCTACAACAATAGTCCAATTTGGACCTTATTATAGCCCTAGTGAGGGTTTCTGAGATTTTTTCAAATATAGGAGGGCGCAGATGGCGAAAGAGTTTGATAAAATACGAGGATGGTGAAATCAGACTATTGACCTGTGCCTTCATGTTCAGGTGTTTGTCCAGGTAAATACCAAGAGTCTTCACCTTGTTCAGAACCTCAATGACACAATTGTCTAAATTGAATTTCTTATAGTTAGAGCCCAGTTTCTCAAGTTTGCTTGCTGAACCAACTAAAAGAAGCTCTGTTTTGGCACTATTTAAGGCCAGGCCATTTGAGACCATCCATTTTGGTTTTTAAGTACATTTTATTAATTTAGGTTTCATCCTCTTGGTGGAAACCCAAAATGGGTAGGACACATTGTGTGTCATCTGCGTAATTAGCAAAAATGATCCCTTCCTCTTCCAGCATTTGGAAGATGGGGATCATAAAAATATTATAGAAACACGGCGAGACGCAGGTTCCCTGTGGGACCCCATGTAAAAGTGTCATGGGGTTAGCTTCTGCCAGCTCGCTTGTGACCCTTACTTGTCTATCCTTCAGGAAACAGGAGATCCACTGGATTGCCTCCAAGGAAAAGTTGGCATTATCCCTTAACCTGGTGGACAGAACGGAATGGTCCACCAGGTCGAAGGCTGCTGAGAGATCTAAAATCATAAGGAGGGCAATGTGTCCCTTATCCATGCCTTGAAAGCAGTGGAATTTAAGGCCGAGGAGAGCCGTCTCTGTTCCGTGATTGATACGGAAGCATGATTGATGTTTATGAAGAATCTGATTTTGCTCCAAGATTATGGAGATTTGGTTATAGGCGACTCGATCCAAGATCTTAAAGAAGAAGGTGGTGTTAGTGATCGGTCTATAGTTGGATGGTGTTAGGGGGCACAAATTAGGTTTCTTCGAAAGTGGGGTGATCCAGGCATGTTTGATGTTGTCTGGTTAGCAAAAAAGAGGCATTCACAAATTTGGTAAGTACCGGGATCAAGATGGGTGAGCACTCCTTAATCATAATGGAGGAACATGGATCTCCTTTACAGCTTGTACTCTTAAGTTGGACAATAGTTTTGGGCAGTTCATCTTCAGAGATTGGCCTGAAATGAAAGATAGATTGTTCTTTGTCCTTTTCAGCCAAGAGGTGTATATTATCTTCCTGCCCTTTTATATTCAAGGAGAGTTTTTTTTAATCTCTATTGTCTTTCTGATTTCTTCCAATTTATTAGACATAGCCATTTGAATATCTGTACACCAGGGCTTATTTTTAAGAATAGGATCTTGCGTAGGGTCTGGGGTGTGTGATTGTTCCGTTAATATTTTTAAAGGTTCTTTACAATCAGATTTTGCATTGACAATTCTGGCATTTAGTGACTCCTTTTTTGCAATGAGAGTAGCTTTTTTGAACTCAGCAGCAGCAGTTTTACGTGCTGCTAAACTGCACGGTTCTCTAAGTTTCCTCCAGGCATAGAAAAGTTAAATTTTCTTAGATTTAAGTTCCTTCAGGTCATTAGTAAACCAGGTATTATTATGTTCAATTCTTTGAACTTTTATCTTAGATGGTGCAAACTTCTCTGTAGCTGTATTTAGAGAGTTCATCATTGTGATAGACATATCTTCCAGATTGCTAAGATCTTCGATTTTAGTGTTGAGGGCCACAGCCCAGGGGCTCAAGGTGTCTTTATTTAAGTTTGTGTGACTTCTAATAGCCACATACGATTTGGGAGGGGTCACCTTTTTGTGGAAAGGTTCAAACTGTGAATGAAAGCATATACAGAAATGATCTGATCAAGGACTTGGCCGCACTTCTAGATTGTTTAAGTTCATATTGAGGGTAGAGACCCAATCCAGGGTATGACCTTTAACATGTGTGGGATCTCAAACATGATCGGAAAACCCCAGTGAGTCAAGTGTATTCTCCATCACTTTAGCGATAGTATCTGAGTCACAACTCAACCAGATATTGAAGTCTCCCAGCAGGACTAATTTCGTGTTAGGTTTAAGAAAAGATAATAAAAGACTATTCATAAACCCTGGGAATGTAGAATCTACTATGCAAACTCTATAGAGTAAAAGAATGTTCAAGGTAATTTCAGCGCTGATAGCTACTTTTACTAATAACATTTCAGAACCTGGAATAGTATCAATTTTAGTTTCCCACATTTTAAACCTAGATCTAATAATGAGCGCTACACCTCCCCCTCTATTCTGTACTTCGATCCTGTCTAATCATGTGGTAAACCTGAGGGGTAGCCAGAGACAATGTGGGGCCGGCTGCTTCATCAATCCAGGTCTCTGTTACAGCACAGATATCCAGATTGAGTTCTTCAATAAGGGAGGCCACTTCCGTGGCATGTTTCGAGAGTGACCTTGTATTTAATAATACGTATTTAAGAGAGCACTGAGATGTGGGTGGCTTAGAGGAGACTTCACATTGTTCTGGGGAGATAACTGTAGTGGCAGTATTACCCCAATGAGCTTTGGAAGCGTTCTCTGAAGAAATTGCGGTAGTGATGGCTAATCGAGAATCACCAACCTCATCTGAGGGTAACGAATTATGGCGTGTGCCGGACTCATCAGATATGTGTGTGCTGAATGATTGTTGCGCTGCTACTATAGGAGAGACTGCATGAGGCACAAACATGGGTATAACCTTTGCTGGATCATCATGTCTTTCAAGATTATGCTGATGTAGCACAGTGTCAGTGCGAGTTTGATAGACCCTTGGGTTCTCCTTATGTAACAACGGTGTCCTGATCATCTGAATCATGGGTACATTTTCGCCAGGGGTCAACGCTACAAGTGAACAGAGGACTTCACCTGTATCTAGAAGGGTCATCCCATTACAGTACAAGTTGGGACTGGGGGCATTAGATTGCACAGGGGTCGTGATGGAGTAAGCATCAGTTTGGGTAGATTGCGTACTCCACCTCGCCAGATCTGAAGGAACCCTGAACTTGCATTGACCGTCCACATTTTCTCTAGCAGTCTTAATAGCATTTAAGACCTCTGTAAAGCAGGTAGCAGGCTGGGGGGCCTTCCTCCTGACTCACGTAACAAACCGGAACAAACCGGCTCCAATGCGCCGGCGTTTACACACCTGACGTCACCTTAAATGTACAACAGAACTACAATTTCCTATGGAACTGTAGATCTTTGGCAATTTCCACTTGAATAATTCAAATAGATGCTAAGGAACAGTTCATATAGCAATAAGTCACCAGTATGTGCCTGCCAACAACCTTTCATAAAACATGTATGAACTATACTGTCCAGCGCTGGGCATTGTGAAAATATGGCCTGATCAGCAGACCTCAATTTCAGAGACAGATGTGCACGCATCATTTTATATTAAACATCAAGAAAGCTCAGACATTCTGCTATCATAGATTGCATTCTGTGACAGGGAGTATCGCCAGATTTACATTTTTATATTGTTGGTAAATTCAGTATTACAGTTATGAGTGACAAACTGTAACTTCCTAATTCCTGTGGTCTACTAGAACCTGCACATCCCTTTCATCCAAATATTAGGCATATGTATTTATAGAGTCATAAATACAATACTTTGATAAATGTGTGCTACTTCAATATCTGCAACAGCCTCATTTTGTTAGTACTGGTGATAGCAGTTTTGCTCAAACTAAAAGGGGTTTACAAAAAGAACTCACGTGAAAGACCCTCTTTGAATGTGGTCAGTAAGTTATTTCCTTTATGTGACTTAACCTTGTAGGCATTGTATCTTACCCCCGCTATATATCTGTTCTGTTGCGCCCCCTGAAAAGCGATTTGTTATCTATCTGCACTGTTGTATATCTCTATAAAAAGCTTAGTTGTGTATCTGTATTGTTGTATACCTCTGTAAAGCACTCTATTGCATCGCAAAGCTAGGTCTGCGCTCAATAAATACCATAATAATAATAATAATAATAGTACTAATAATAATAATAATATATTGTTGTTATTATTATTGTTATTATTGTTATTATTATTATTATTATTATTACTATTATAATTGAGGAGGGTCATTATGGATTTGGCGATACAGTAAAAACGGATGCTAATTCTGTCATCATTACTTGCTGCTACTTGTAGGGCACCTCCAAATTCCAGAATTACCATTAAAGCGGAAGGGATAATTACGGTCAGGTGCTGGAGGTATATCCTGCATTTTAATTCTAAATATTGGAGAATTACAACCTGCAGACTTACCTGCGTGGCATTTCCTCCAAAATCCCCATGGAGCTCTATGGACCCTGAAAAGGCGGACTACCATCAATGTACTCTGACAGTCATGCAGTTGGAATGAGTATCAGTAATGGAAAATTAGTTTAGTAGTATTTCCACTAGAACTACCAGCAAACTCATAACGAGCCCCAATGAACCAGTCCTCAATTACTGAATTGTTTCTAATAGAAGAAATGACACCAAAAGTAAACCTAATTAACAGTTTTTCATAAAAGAAAAAGATGTATCTACAAATACAAGTACCATTTGTAAAGTAGAGGTGGATTTTCAGGAAAGATGGCTTTAAATGAAGCACAGAAGCCCTACAGTTCTATCTCTCTGCAACAGAATGGCGTCATGCAGGAAATGGTGGTCCTATTGCAGCATTTCCTTAGCCACCAGTAGCCCATTCTCAGTATTATCAGAGAGTTTTGCTCAAGCCGAGCTGATCTATCAAATACATGTATCTGTAGTGGCTCAGATCACAGTTTGAAAGTTGCAACTCCACGTCGGAATTACCGCTCCCGAATGTATATATTCAATGCTCTGAAGCGTACCTCTCAGTCACAATGTGGCCCGTTTACAAACAGCAGTAGATAAACTATATAAAGTAATAAAATAAATAAATAAAGTGTCCATACACACGTTCCGATTTCATCTATATGGATATGTTGTCTTTTCTCCTTTATTTCTCTCGCCTCTCCTCTTCCTTCACTTCTCTCTATTGCTCTCTTTCCTTTCTATATCCCTCGTTTTAAAAAATGCCTGCAACATTCAGATACATATCTATGTAGAAAAACATAGAAGAGAGACTGAAACAGGGTAGACATTTGCCCGAATAGATAATTAATCTCACTGATGATGAACAGTGCAGCCATTATGTGTCCGTGGTTTTTTGTGGCCTTTTGCAGAATGGATGTGGGGCCTCATTTACATGTTCTGTTTACTTTTCTCTCATGGCTCGAAAACGATAACTGGGGGAATTGTCCAGAGCAATGCCAGAGGTTATGATTTATTCCAAACACCTTCAATCATTACATGTTGCATGAAACAGTGGTAGCAGCAGCTGATGAATGAGGCCTATTTTGCGGGCAAGACACATTTTGAATAAAGAGTGATTGCAATATCCTTGCTGTGCTGACCCTACAAGCAGCGCTGACATGTGCCTGCTAGTGCAGGTTTGGCAGGAAATGGAAGGCGTGTTGGTTCTAAGACCTCACAGAAGCATTAATGAGCAGGAAATGCCAACCTTATTATCACTACGATGAGTCACCGAAGTCTGGAAACAGGTGTGCGTGTTTGAGTTCAGAGATACAGTCACAAAGGGATCACATGTGTGCGGACCACAGGTAAATAACATCAGGCAGTGTGCACAATGCACAACTTCACCACAGGGGCTGAAGGGGGCTGGTTCAACCCACCCACCGCGTCTACAACGAACGCAGGTGAGTATTAGTCATGCGCCCGTGGAATGTTTTAAAGGCACATGAACAACAAGGGCTTTATGCTTGGATCCCCATAGGCATTACAGACCCCTCACTGATCAGAGGCAAGTGTGGAAAAATGTACGATCCAGGGGAAGGTATTGAAACGTTTAATGAAGACCTGCTCTTGTGCAACTAAAGCGGGCAGTGACTCACACACATATATACAGGCTATTATGGCTCGCTTCACAAGCACCTGCGTTAAGATTCCACCTGGCAAGAAAGCAGATGCTTTTCATAGTAAACTAAGACCCACTGATACTAGTAATAATATCACTAAGATAAAAGAAAAACAGCAAACACCAATATCATGGTGTTGGTATTTTGTATAGCTCCAAATAGCAGTTGTTATTCTATCTAGTAGCTCCCATTTTTATTTATTTGCATTTTTAAAGCGCTCACACTGCCCGTGGGCATCAAGGCACTGTTACAGGAATATGTCTTAGTTGCATATTTATAATGCGCTTATTAACCAGACGTTTTTAAGCAGGAACCCCGGGATCGAACCTGTGTTGCTTCGGGTCGTCTTGTTTCCAAGGCGAGCATGTTGCCGCTGAGCAATCCTCCCGTGACAATTATTTGAACGTCAACTGGTGCAGGAGGCAAAATTACTTGGTTTTTTTCAATTTTAAAAACGTAGTATTATGTGACTCTGACATGCATATACATATGTAAACGAGGGTGCATGAACCAGTTTAGCATTCCTTTTCAGAAAAGCATCAGAATTAGCATATCTTGCTTCGTAGGTTAACCACTTCCTCCCATCAATGACCCCCTGAACTTCGTGGGTCACTACTGTAAACATTCAGTGACCTTCAAATAATTGTGCGTGGGGGGATGGGGGCTCGCTGAAGTGGCTGCTCCCAGCATCCCACAGCACCAATATGTCCACCCAGGTATCCCTAGGGCACACTTCACCCCAGCATCATATATTACCCTCGCCAACAAACTCTCTCTAACAAAGCTCTGGCCATGGGCGCCCCTCAAACTATTTCAATGGAATGGCTGGAAAAGTAAAACGTTGTTTGGGACCTCGAAACAGCAAAAGATCTGATGGTTTGCGTTTGTTTTGAACTTTTTCCCCCAGGCTTATTCATTAGACCATGGCAGTCACTCAGAGACGAGAAGGAAAATGGGTGCAATGACTTATGGAATGCCTTGCCTTTGAAGCCTGTTTCAAAACGTAACTTAACATCTTCAGTTTTCCCCTGTCTCTTCATAGAAATGCTTAAAAGGCCTTCAGAACTCGCATGGAATTGAAGTGACTTCTGTGAGCTTATCCCTGTCTGACTACTTGCACGGTTTGCTTTTTCCTGACCCACACATACACTTTCATCCTACACCCTGCCCCAAACCACAAGGTCTTATATACCTACACCCCATTAACTCCCTCCCTCATAAAAGCCCTCTTCACCCAGAAGCTTGAATAACCAGAGCAAGGGCTAGCCAACCTTCGGCTCCAAAGATGCTTTGACATACTCCTCCCCTCAGCCCTAGCCAGAATTGTCAATGGTGATGTATGATGGGATTTTTGGGCAGCAGGTGGCCTATCTGTCTCTGGAGGAAAGCTCAGCAGCAAAGTGCTCGCCTTGGAAGCAAGACGACACAGAGCAACACTGGTTTCAGTGATCAAAAAAAGGCTTTCAGTACAGCAGGGGTTCTGGGCCGAATGTGGGCTTTTTCAGGAGTCAGTACATACGCCCTGTTTTTAGGATGTCTCTCAACATACTCCTGCTACAAGAGGCATTGGCTATCCTAAAAAGAGCCCTAAAGGAAGAACCTTCATGTTCTTTTTAGAAATGGTGGCTCGGAGGATGACTTTGGTGTAAGAGGTTGATTTAAGGATGCAAGCATATCTGAGAGGTCTTCATACGAGAGGTTAGCGTAGTTTGCTTTGAATTAATGCCCTTTGTAAGGATATAGGGTGGGGGCAGAGGGGTTGCAGCCCTCAATGTTGAGCCTGATGGTACCGATCTTGTTGATAAAGGACTTATGGTTAACCTCACACTTCTGGGATTCTGGTACCTCTGGGTCTGATGTGGGGTTTGAGTACTGTTGGCTGCCACAATGGGGGCAGTGTGATAAGTAGCCTTGGCTTTAGATATCAGGGTGCTCTGTTTGTAGCATAAGGCCTTGTGGGATAGAAGTCCTCTGCTGTGTGTGCCTAGTTCTAGCATTTCTCAAGAAAACCAATGGATCTTGTGTTGCTAGAGAGCTCTTGAGTATACTGGAGCAGGCAGTTTGATTCTGGCATTGACTCATTTTTCGGAAGTAAAAGTATCTGAAAACTCCTTTCAAATGTGGCTAAAGCTTTCTAACATCAAGGAGCCATTCAAAGGTGAGCGGGCAGTTGGAAAAACTGTTATCCGACACTGCTACCTGTTGGCTTCTCATCAAGAATTAGCAGTTCCATATTTGTGTGATATTGTGGTGCTTGATCCAGACTGGATTTCTTATATTAGGCACCCAACAAAAAATATTTGATACATTGCGTTTTTCCAAGCTCATACTAAGGCCAGATGAAATTATCTAAAAGTTACCCACGAATATGTATGGGCCACCAATACAAAAGTTTGATCATCCATGAATTTTCACTTTTGGAGGCACAAACTAGCCACCCCCTCACCCACCGCCTGCATCACAACAAAGCAACCCTATGGTCCCCTCCCCCTGCACCCACTGCTTCCCATGACCAACTACTCCACACCAAAACACTAGAGGATTACTGGGAATTAAAATGAGTCTAACAGGCCCATCCTCTCCTGCAAGAGCCAGCCATTCCCAGGTAGGATAATGGGACATATTGCAGGACCCTGTTTGGGTTATCTGCAGGCATTCCTTCTCAGGGCCCCAATTCATTAAACACAATGGCCCTCATTACAAGTTAGGCGGTGGACCATGGTGCAATTAGCACCATGGTCCATGCCGGATTCCGCCATGGTGGATGGCGGAATTACCGCCCCATTCCAAGGTGAGTGGGGCGGTAATTCCCCATTCACCATTTGCCCTTCCCCATTCCCATTTTTGCCCCATAGGGCATAATGGGGATGGGGAAGGTGCTAATTACGGCACCGTAAATTACGGTGCCGTAATTAGCACCAAGGTCGCTTAGCGCCTTGGACTTTAACGCCTGCAAAAAGCAGGCGTTAAAGTGTGAATCAGGCGTTAAGGGTTTAACGGCGCCGACGCTCTTTACGGCGCCGTTAACCCCTTAATGCCTGACTTGTAATGAGGGCCAATGCCTGAAACCTGTTCAGATACATCTACACACATATTTGAAACATTTGCTAGGCCACAAAACAGCCATAATTTGGGTTGTATGGTTATCCTAAACTAGTTCTTCCATCACTACTCACTTCTAACCCAGATATGTATGTCTTGTGGGCCTCTTCTAGAAGGAATGTAGGATATATTCTAGGCTACTGAAAGATAAGAAGCTCAGCAGTTATTTGGGATTTTCTCTCAGCTCTTTCTTCGTTTAAGCATATCTGTTTCATCCTTATGTTGTTCAACGATACCCCTGCTTTATTCCCAACTTTGTTAAAAGAGCCAGACATTGGCCGACACTTGTAGAGATCATATCTGAAGAAACTTCAATAGACAGACACCTCACTACAAGCTTTACAAGACCACAGAAGTGCCTGGTGAACAGATCTAGTTTTAATTTGCCAGAACTTTAAGTACACATATGACCATCAGACTGATAGTACAGTATGTCAGCCATTAGGTGTGATAGCTTCACAAGTGCTAGGGGAGTATAATCGTGATATCTAGTTCTGTTAGAGCAAATTGTGGCTCCTGAGTCACATTATTCAACAGTCGCGAAGGAGTATTTGTTCATAAAATACCGCTGGAATCCTTTCATTTATTACTCTTGAGCTGCTGATTTGTCCTATTCATGGTTTCTAGCTCTCTCAAATTCTTTTGATGCTGGTTCATCCTATTTTTTGGTTCCGAGCACTCTCAAACTCTTGGGATGCTCATTTGTCCTTTTTATTTTACCTAGCCTTCTCAACCCTTTTTTGCGGGCAAGACATATTTTGAATAAAGGGTAAATGCAATATTCTTGCTGTGCTGACCCTACAACAAGCGTTGACATGTGTCTGTTAGTGCAGTTTTGGCATGGCGTTTTTGTTCTAAGACGCATTAATGAACACGAAATGCGAATCTTATTATAACTACGATGAGTCACCGAAGTCTGGAAACAGGTGCACGTGTTTGAGTTCAGAGATACAGTTATAAAGGGATCGCATGTATGTTGACCACAGGTAAATAACAGCATGGCAGTGTGCAGAATGCACAAATTCACCAGGGATTCTGATGTGTTCTATTTATGGTTCCTAGCCCTCTGAAGCTCTTGGAATGCTGATTTGTCCTATGCATGGTTCCAAGCCCTCCCAAGCTTTTGGGATGACGGTTTTCCTATTTATGACACCTAACCCTCTCAAACTCTTGGGATGCAGATCTGTCCTACTTATGGTTCCTAGCCCTCTCAAGCTCTTGGGATGCTGGTTTGTCCTATTTATGGTTCCCATCCCTCGTTAGTGTTTTTTGTGCAATAACAAAATATGTTTTCATGCTGTGGGGTTGTTTCTAGCTCACCAGGTCTTCTCCTTTGAGTCATGGCACTGCATTTCCTCTCAGGGGAAACTGCCATACCGCACCTGCTCACCACTATATCTCACTCTCAGGGCTTCAAGACACTTTTTTCTGCCTTAGTGAGGGTCAGCATGGCAAGATGGAGTCAGGGGCATGGGGTGCTCTGCTGAGCAGCAACTCTGTTGTGGGTACTCAGCATATTTGTCTTCCATCGTGGCTGCCACCGTTTGTTTTTCAGTCGAAGAGTCCCATAGTAATATCCAAACATTGACAACATACAGTAGGGGACTACATTACACATAGTAGGGCTGGACGAAATTGTGAAAGTCCGTTCTACCAGCCACAGAAGCTAAATCTGTAAGATTTTGATTTGTTTTGCCACCATCCACTGTTCCACCACCCCTGTGTATCAAAAAGAGTGGCGCAAAGTTTTTCATGCCGTCTTGCAAGCCGAAACGAGCTGCACCAAGTTTCTTGTGCTGCTGCACAACCCAGGCATGGATCGTAAAAAGAGATGCAAAAAGTTTCTAGTGCACCTGTGCGAATTTAGCATTGATCGAAAAGAGTAGCACAAAGTTTCTCATGCCGCTGCACGAACCTAGCACAAATCTAAAAGAATGACACAAAGTTTTTCGTGCCGCTGCGCAAACCTACCATGAAACAAACAAAAACGTGAAGCCTTTGCAAAGTTTCTCATGTCGCTGGGAGAAACTAGCATGAATCATGGAAAAGCATGTGAAGGTTCTCATTCCGCTGCACAAAACTGATATGGGTCGACAAATTCCAACCTAAAGTTTCTCGTCTTGCTGCATGAAAGTAGTATGGTTTGAAAAAAAACCTGCACAAAGTTTCTCGTGTCACGGACCTAGCACAGATCGAAAAAAGAACCACATAAAGTTTCTTGTGACACTGCACAAACCTATCATGAATCAAAAAATCATGCAAAGTTTCTCATATCATGGCACAAAACTAGCACGGTACTGAAAAACCCACAAAAAGTTTCTCGTGTCGCTGAACAAAACAAACACGGATAAAAAAAAGGACCTTTGCGAAGTTTCTCATTGCGCTACATGAAACTGACATAGAAATGAAACACCAGGTGATGTGCAATACTGCACAAAGCCGGGTGAAATTTCAGTGGCAGCGGAAATATAAAGCTGATTTCGCAGATCGGGCAGAAGCGGATTCCAGTGCAGATTCTGCACTTTTCACTTCGCTGGTGAAAATGTCACTCCTACACAGGAGGTTGATTGGAAGGTGCACACACAAATCTTTGTCACGAAAAACAGTGTTCCTCCCCAACATGTTTTATATGAGCAACTAATTTCTGATGACCATCTGTTTGTTTTTGAAAGTCTGGCTCTAGAATAACAGTCCTCCGTTGGATTTGGATTTTTTTTCTAGGTTGTGTGGTTTCCCTCTTCCTTAACTTGCTTTCAGACAGGGTCTGGTGCTTCATAGCATTTGTTGTCCTCTTGCAGATGAATTTGTCTTGAAAACGTAGTGTGCTGCAGTGGCAAATAATTAAACCTGAAATCTTCTTGTGCTCATGCTGGTGGTTGGACTTGGAATCTTCTCATTCTCACACCAGTGCATTGCAGTTTAGCAGCATTGCCGTCTTAGAACTATTTCTGCCCCTGGTGTGGGGAGCTTGGAAACACAATTTCTTGATGTATAAGTGCCTTTACAAATGCCCAATAAAATAAATAAAAGTAAATTGCACATCTTCTATTATCCTTCTAGTCATACTTCCAGTAGGAGTTCTCTCTCGTTTCCTTTTTTTGGGTATGCAATGGTATTTACCCTCACATGATTCTTTACTCATTCCAGTCCTAGTTTGGCGTTAGTAGCTTTTTCATTTCTTCCATTTACATTTCGGGGCGTTCTGTAATGTTTAGCCACTGCAATACCTCCCATTTTTTGTTTTTACCCACTCAACGAATAGGGGGAGGGATATTGAGCACTGCATCTACGTGTATTCATGAATCTGACAAGAATGCTGATTTTTTTTTCATGCAGCAAGCACAATTCTATTGTTCTGTCTCTGACCAGCAAACAGTTAGAGGAAAGAGTGTGATGCTGTGCATCTTCAATACTTGCTGGTATACCTAACCAACATTGCAGCAAGTAACATCATCATATCACTGGCAAACCATTCTTTCTGCCATATATCCAACTACACCTCACCATGGGACTAATTCACAGAAGCGCTCCATAATGGCAAAACCCCATTGGAAAACGCTTTGTGAATAAGGGCACAAGCCTCACTCTTTATGTCCCCCCCCAACTCACCAAACTGTCTAAAATCTCATCCTTCCACCACAACAGAACACACCCAACTGATGGCAAACATAGGCCTAGTCCACATCAAAGGAAGATAAGATCCCCAACCTATCAATGGCCCTCTCTTTTCAGCTCTGACTGACTCCCAACATTATTGATAATGATGTGTCATTTATATAGCGCCTTCATCCAAAGCGCTTTACAGAGCACATATTTATATACAATATCACGCAACCAAAATTGGTACTCATTTATCAATCTCAGAAGGAGGAAAGGCTGAGTTGGCCTTGCCGGGATTCGAACCTGGGACCTGCAGGTCACGCTCAGATCACAGCAGTGAGTGCTCAACCCGCTGAGGAATACCACCTTAATGTATTCTCCACACTTTCAGTATTTGGGATCTCCCTTTCAAAAAGCATATCCCCCAAAGGACTACACCAAGTAGAAGGGAAGCAGACAGGACACACGCTTTCTTGCGCAAATGAGGATGCGCCGGGGAATCCTCTTCCTTTTTTCCAGAAAACTATTGAGAAGCGATACACTACAGTTTTTCTTGCGATTCTGCATTGCAAATCACACACTATTTTGTACTTGAAAACTGACAAATCCTTAAGAAGAACGCAAATATGTAAGAAGGGGAATTAACCGGTAGTGGTCCTGCATGGATGTACTGAGCCAAAACACTGCGGGGAAAAAGGACACATATTAGATAGCAAAATAGTTGTACATTAAGGACGCATCAAAAAATGAACAAAGCCTAAGAATATGCCACAGAAACATGCAGATGAACTGCCTCCCCTGGTTCCAGCCAACCTAGGAGCGTCAGTGTTATTACATGAGAGAAGCAGCCTGTGTTATCAGAATCCCAAACGCAGAGACGTGACCCGGCACAGGCATTAATGTCAGCTTGTTTGGATGTGTCAGTTCGTATTTGACCCTTAACCGTGTTTTATAGCTCGCCTTTTGCCATTTGGTATTCTTTAATCGAACAAAATGTCAGTGTTATCACCAAAATTAAAAGTGTTGCTGACTACTGATCTTTTCTCCTTTTAGTCATTATGTCTGCAACTCACTTGCTCTGACCTTTCGCTTCCGCAGAGGGACCGCAATTCCATTTCAAAGTGCAAGTACTAATTTTAAGTGAAATTAGATGCGTGTGCTGTCGAGTCGTCCGTGGCGAGGAAAGGCTAAGCATTCCGCCCAGCGGTAAATCATCTTTACTCCCTTTCTAACAGATTGCAATTGTTGTCCTTATCGCAGAGAGCGCGGATCATCAAGGATGCGATCCAGCGACGTTATCCTTCAAGCACAAAAAGGTTCTTAACCATTGGCAGGCTTGGCTCTCTTTTCAAGCGTATTTCTGTTAAGATGAAGTGTGACGGTACACTTGTCTCAGCTTAGCAGGCCAACGAGATGACCACGGGTGTAAACAGATGGCCGCAAAACTGAAGTATACGCGCCCTACAAATGCACAATAAATAAATAAATAAATAAAGTAAAACCTTTCTGCTGCAAT
Organism: Ambystoma mexicanum; assembly: GCF_040938575.1. Classification (NCBI taxonomy): domain Eukaryota; kingdom Metazoa; phylum Chordata; class Amphibia; order Caudata; family Ambystomatidae; genus Ambystoma; species Ambystoma mexicanum. The sequence goes on along the minus strand of NC_090928.1, from coordinate 600,220,737 downwards.
GTGTTCACCGACATCCCTTGACTTTTAAGTTCAAAGTTGCCAAGTTGCCTTGCGTTGCATCATGCCAGACATCTCAACCCAGTCCTGTTTTTTCCCCAATGCATGCTGGAGACCTGTAGTTTCGTTTCTTACCATTGTAAGCATGGGCCTACAAGGCCCAGCATTCAAAGTTAAAAGCTAGGGCGGGCAAATGGTGTCACACATGACATGGGGCTACTTGGCAGTTGTTCTTTTATTCACTAAAACTGTTCACAAAAGTAAGCATTTAGGGTCTGATTCATGGAAGTGTTTTATAGTCGCCCAATGCCATAGGAAAACGTTCTGTGAATCAGGGCCTTAATGTGTTATTAAAGTTATACCTTTCATGGGTACTCCTGAAACATGAATAAGGCTGATTCACAAAGAAACCGATTTTTTGGCATATGTGGTACTTGGTCAAAAAGCCCACTTGGTCAAAAAGCCCACTTGCCATCCGTGGTCGCCTCATAAGTACTGAGTGTGCCCCCATTGCTGTAAGTGTTGCTTTGCACCCATTTTGTGTTTTCATCACCCACCCAGGCCCTCGTTCCCCTTGCTGCGCTCCTTGCTCCCTTCCCGCACCCGCTTCCTGTTTCCAAGTCCTTCCACCTCCCAATAAGCCCTCCCTACCCTGATTGGTATGTTTAAAATGTGCTAACTGAGTCTATCAACCCCTGCTTACGGACGAGTTCCACTTGCCATCCGTGGTCGCCTCGTAAGTACTGAGTGTGCCCCCATTGCCGTAAGTGTTTCTTTGCACCCATTTTGTGTTTTCATCACCCCCAGGCCCTCGTTTCCCTTGCTGCGCTCCTCGCACCCTCCCCACACCTGCTTCCTGGTTCCACGTCCTCCCGCCTCCCGACCCACCCTCCATACCCTGATTGGTCTGTTTAACCTGTGCTAACTGGTTCTATCGACCCCTGCTTACGGACGAGTTCCACTTGCCATCCGTGGTCGCCTCGTAAGTTATGAGTGTGCTCCCATTGCTGTAAGTGTTGCTTTGCGCCCATTTTGTGTTTTCATCACCCCCAGGCCCTCGTTACCCTTGCCGCACTAATTTTCCCTCCCCGCACCCGCTTCCTCGTTCCAAGTCCTCCCGCCTCCCGACCCGCCCTCCTTTCCCTGATTGGTTGAGGACCTCATACTTCAGCCATTACAGACCTTCCCAGGGTAGTCCTCTGCCCGTGCAGCCCTGCGACAGAGGGCCCAAGACAAAGGTCGGCTCCAACAAGGCGGCTCTAGATCTCTAGATCGTATCTGCAGGTATCCACAGGAGAAGCTAGAAGCCAGTAGCCTGCCGTCAACCAGCACCAACCAAAAGTAAATGTGGCTAGGGTGGGGACTGAAGCAATTGCTTCACGCCAGAAAGCCCTACCACTCTTACTTAAAAATCTAAAAAGTTTTACTGTGTTTGTTTTACACATTGAAGTCAAACGATTACTCAGACCCTAATAGCATCAGTGTACTGAACCTCGCAACTAGACTGTTCTCCCAACAAAATTGAGTGTGCCTAATTGCGTCAGTGTGCTAAAGTTTGAACTTAGAAAGTGTGCCCAAGAGTATTGAGTGCGTCCAAATTGCTTTACTGTGTTGAGGCTCTCATCTAGATAGTGTGCCCAAATATCATTGAGTGTGCCCTAATAGCCTCACTGTGCTGAATATTATACCTTGACTGTGTTACAATTTGAATTTAGAAAGTGTGGCCAACATCATTAAGTGTGCCTAATAGCGACGCTGTGTTAAAGTTGAACTTAGAAAGTGTGCCTAATAGCGTCACTGTGCTAAAGTTGAATCTAGAAAGTGTTCCCAACATCATTGAGTGTGCCTAATAGCGTCACTGTGCTAAAGTTAAACTTAGAAAGTATGCCTAATAGCAACGCTGTGTTAAAGTTGTACTTAGAAATTGTTCCAAACAACATTGTGTGCCTAATAGCGTTGCTGTGCTAAAGTTGAATTTAGAATGTTTTCCCAACATCATTGAGTATGCATAAAAGTGTCACTGTGCTAAAGTTGAACTCAGAAAGTGTGCCCAAGAGCATTGAGTGCTCCCAAATTGCTTCACTGTGTTGAGTCTCTCATCTAAATAGTGTGCCCAAATATAATTGAGTGTGTCCTAATAGCCTCACAGCGCTGAATATTACATCTTGACTGTGTTACAATTTGAATTTAGAAATTGTAGCCAACATCATTACAACCAAGCCCTAACCCCGCCCTCTACATACCATGAGTCCATCCCGCCCAGCTAGGTGCAGAGAAAGAGCCTCAGTCTGGCGTGCCCCCCTCCACCCTCGCCCTAATTCCCCCCCATTCCCAGACCACCCTACCCAACCCCCTATCCATCTCTCAAACAGAAGAACCCTCCCATCCCAAACCATCCCACCCTCCACCACACTCTCACCCTATCCCATATCCAAGCATCAAACCAGAGGAGCCCGATGGAGCGCCAATCATCCTAAGACCCCTGTTCCTTCCACACACCCCCAGCACGCTCGCACCCCCTGCCCCAGCAATGATCCGCCCACCAACTCTCCCAGACCCACCTCGCCCCACCTTGCCCCACCACCACTCCCTGCCCTTTTGACGCGTCAACTCCCTCTAAAATCCACCATCAACCTCATCCCATCCCCTCCCTAAAAACTGCATGTCTCGCCCTGGCAAGAACAGTGGCCGCATCTCCATCGCCCTCTGACCGCCCTACCCTTCACACACACCAACTGCATTAAAAAACCTGGAAAAAAGAAAACAGACCTGGTCTCCTTCAATCTCCCACTACTCCTTGCCCCTCCTGTTTCGACCCACCACCTCAATCTCTTAAACTCCATCATCGCCCTCCCCCCTCCCTTAACCTGCTTCGAACCCCTCTTCCTTGAATTTTCACCAACCACACCTAGAACCCCTCACCCCTTGCGCTTCTCCCTCGAATCACCAGCCCCAAATCCGTCTTCCCAACTGACCACCCACACATACTCATCCAACCCCATCCTCCCCACACCCACCTCCTCCTCCGCCCACCTACTCTTCCTAACCACCATTGACCAATCCACGTCTCTCACCACCCAGATCCCGTTCACTTTATCACCACCCCTCACCCCCACCTCCCCTCGCAGCCACTCACCCACTCCTCCCCACCACCACCCCTACAACCTCCACAACATCTCCCTGTGCCGAAGTAAGATGCATCCTTTTTAATGCCCGATCTGTAACAAAAAACAGACACAGCATCTTTGACCTCCTCGCCTCAGACAAACCAGACCTAGTGTTTATCACGGAAACCTGGCTCTCCGATGACTTTACCCCTATCGCCCATGAAACCTTCCCCCCAGACTACTCCCTCATCCCACTCAACCGACCCTCTAGAGGAGGAGGAGTAGCAATCATTTTCAAGTTGCACTTCTCCGCCTCAATCATCGACTGCCAGACAATCATCCCTTCCTGCAAATCGCTTCTCGTCAAACTATCCCTCCCCCCAACATTCTCCCACAGCTTCCCAATCATCTACAGACCCTCTGGTTATGACAGACAATTCTCAGCCAACCTCTGTGATTCGATAGCCACCATCAAAATAAACCATCCCACCCTCATTCTTCTATGGGACTTCAATATCTGGCTGGACATTCCCACCAACCCCATGACTCACTCACTGGTCGACTGTCTAGATGCGCTTAACCTCTGCCTTCACATGTACGGCCCAACTCATTCTAAAGGACACACCCTTGATGCCATCTTTAGCTCCCACAAGCAGATACATCTAAGCCCCCCTATACCTATCACCTGGTCTTATCACTTCATTGTGCCTTTCACCATTCACTTGCCCGCCGCCCTCCCCATACTTGAACCAGAACCCCCCAATCAACACAAATGCTGGAAGAAACTAAAAATGCTCCCTGACCTAGCCAATGTGCTGCTTCAAACTCCTCCCTCAACCACCCCAAATAATGAACCCTTAAGCACTGACTCATTTGACTCGTGGCTCAATATCTCAATACTCCCGCTCACCCCCACTTGCCAATCCTCTGCTCGCCGTGGCCCATATCCCAGATGGTTTACAGCAGAACTGAAGATGACAAAACAACGGTATGAATACCTTGAATGCAAATGGCAGAAAGATAAAACCAACCTGAGTAGATCCACGCTGGCCTGGTAACATTTCCACTGCAAAGCCGAAATCCAAAAAAGCAAAAAAAGTCCACTACAACTCTCAAATTCTCAATTGTGAAAATCCCAGCAAGGAACTCCACAAAATCATTTCCGAATACACCAAACCAAACTGTACCACCACCCAATCGACCCCATTTCAGTCACTCTGCGACACACTCTCTCTCCACTGCTACACCAATGCTCTCGAAAGAACAAATTCTCTCAATAACAAACTGGCCCTCATGTCCCCGCCACATAATCCACCTCCCTACCAGTCACCCCCTCCTACCAGAGCAACTACAACCCAACCCATCTTCGACTCGCTCACACCAATATCATGAGACCAATTTCTAAACCTTCTCTCTGTCCGGAAAGCATCCGGCTCCCACCTATACCCATTACCCGCCTCAATCCTGAAAGAAATAATCTCATCCACCTGTGCAGGAGAATACGCAAGAACCATCATAAATGACTTCCTCTCCTCTGGAATCTCCCCTGACGCCTTCAAAACTGCTCATGTCAAGCCTCTTCTAAAAAAACTTCCCTTGCCCTCTCGTCCCAAAAAACTACTGCCCCATCTCAAACACCAGGTTCCTTGCTAAACTCATTGATCGAACCGCATACTCCCAACTAAATGCCTTTTTCGAATCCAACAATCTCCTAGACCCTGCACAGTCAGGCTTCAGACCTCGACACAGAACCAAAACCACATTGACCTCAATCTGGGACGACCTTAAGAACACTGCAGACTCTGCAGGATGCGCTACACTAATCCTCCTAGACCTCTCTGCTACCTTTGACACAATCAACCACTCAATCCTCCTTGACCGCCTCCACTCCCTAGGAATCCGTGGATACACTATCAAGTGGATAGCATCCTAGCATCCTTCCTCAACAACAGGAAACAAGTAACCTTCCTCTCTACCTTTGCTTCCGCCGCCCGACCAGTCAATACCGGAGTTCCACAAGGAGCATGCCTATCAGCCCTCCTGTTCAACCTTTATAAGTCCACCCTCCCAGGAATAATCTGCCTGCACAATATCCTGTGCTATAACTACGCTGATGACACCCAAATAATCCTAAAACTCCTCAACTCAAACCCCAACTGTCAGCCCGACCTCTGAGCCTGCCTCCTTGACATTGATCGCAGGATGACCACAAACCACCTCCTCTTAAACCCCACTAAAACCAAAATAATGGTGTGCAGCAACACCAAGCTTCTCTCCCACCCTCTCCCATGGCCACCATCCATGGGCAATCCACCCACCACTTCGACCACAGTAAAAAACCTTGGATGCACTCTCGACTCTGACCTAACCCTCTCTTGCCAAATCAACAATGTCCCTAAGTCCTGCCATTACCACCTCAAAATTTTTAGATGCATTTTTCCATACCTCTCCTTTCCCAACAGACTTGCCGCTGCCCAATCTATTGTAATGTCGAGACTGGACTATTCCTCGGGGTCCAAGCATACCACCTCAATAAACTACAAAGAGCACAAAACGCTGCAGCCAAATTGCTTCTAGCACTTGCCCCAAGAGACCACACCTCTCCAGCTCCCAGAACTCTCCACTGGCTCCCGGTTGGACGAAGGGTGACTTTCAAAACCTTATGCATCTCCCACTGTGCAGTGCATAAAACTGGCCCTCTATACCTACAGGACAAGCTAAAACCCTACCACCCACGCACACTGTACGATCAAGCTCTTCCCTCCTTTTAGTGATACCAAACACCAACTCAGTCAGGTTAGGAGGATCCTCATTCTTAGCCTTGGCCCCCACTCTATGGAACTCACTTCCACCACACATTCGACTCACCAAAGACTACCTGTCTTTCCGGAAATTACTGAAAACGACGTGGATCTTCCCTTAAAGAATGGACACTTAGAGCAAATGGAATGAATAGCCGCAATAAACAGAAATCCAAGGTTATTTGAACACAGAAAATAAAAGAGCAAAGGGAGTCGATGGAACGGACTGAAAGACTAAAACGGATGGTGTAACTAGAACGGATGGACTGAGTGAAACGTATGGAGTAAGTGAGATGGATGGAACAGATAGAGTAGATGGAACAGATCGAGTAGATGAAACGGATAGAATGGATGGAACGGATAGAGTAGATGGAACGCATAGAGTGGATGGAATGGATAGAGTGGATGGAATGGATAGAATGGATGAAATAGATAGAGTGGATGGAACGGATAGAGTGGATGGAACAGATGAGGGATGGAACGGATGAGGGGATAGAACAGATGAAGTGAATAGAACGGATGGATTAGATGGAATAGACGAAGAGAATGGAACGGATGAAGTGGATGAATTGGACGAAGTGAATGGAAAGGATAAAGTAGATGGAACGGACAGAATGGACGAACGGACGAAGTTAATTGAATGGATGGAATGGATGGAATAGATGAAGTGGATGGAATGGATGAAGTGAATGGAACGGATGAAGTGGATGGAACAGAGGAAGGGGGTGGATGGAATGGATGAAGTGGATGGGACGGATGAAGTGGATGGAACGGACGAAGTGGATGGAATGGTTGAAGTGGATGGAACGGACGAAATGGATGGAACGGACGAAGTAGATGGAACGGACAAAATGGATGGAACGGACGAAGTGAATGGAACGGATGGAGTATATAGAACAGATGGAGTAGATGGAATGGATGGAATAGATGGAAAGGATGGAACAGATGGAACGGATGGAGTGGATGGAAAGGATGGAGTGGATGGAAAGGATCAAGTGGATGGAACGGATGAAGTCAATGGAACGTATGAAGTGGACGGAAAGGATGAAATGGATAGGACTGATAGAGCGGATGGAAATGATAGAGTGGATGGAACTGATAGAGGGGATGGAATGGATAGAGTGGATGGAATGGATAGAGTGGATGGAATGGATAGAGTGGATGGAACAGATAGAGAGGATGGAACAGATAGAGTAGATGGAACGGAAAGAGTGGATGTAACGGATAGAGTGGATGGAACGTATGGACCGGATAGAGTGGATGGAACGGATGGAGCAGATAGAGTGGATGGAATGGATAAAGTGGATAGAATGGATAGAGTGGATGGAACAGACAGAATGGATAGAACGCATAGAGTGGATGGAACGGTTAGAGTGGACGGAATGGATAGAATGGATGGAATGGATGAGGGATAGAATGGATGAGGGATAGAACGGATGAGGGGATAGAATGGATGAAGTGAATGGAACGGATGAAGTGGATGGAACGGATGAAGTGGATGGAATGGAGGAAGTGGATGGACAGAGGAAGTGAATGGAATGGATGAAATGATGGAACGGATTAAGTGGATGGAACGGATGAAGTGGGTGGAACGGATGAGGGGATGGAACGGATGGGAAGGATGGAGTGGATGGAGTGGATGGAATGAATGGATGGAGTGGATGGAATGAATGGAGTGCATGGAACGGATAGAGTGGATGGAACGGTTAGAGTCGCTGGAACGGATAGAGTGGATGGAACGGATGGAACGGATGGAAAGGATGGAACGGATGGAACAGAGGGAACGGATGGAACGGAGGGAACGGATGGAACAGATAGATCTGATGAAATGGATGAAGATGTATCAAATGCCAAAGATGGTGTGGATGGACAGGTGATGCGATGCATGGTGTGGATGCAATGGATGGTGCGGATGCAATGGGTGGTGCGGATGCCATGGGTGGTGCGGATCCCGTGGACGGAGCTGATGCTACAGATCGTGCGAATGCTACGGATGGTGCAGATGCTACGGATGGTGCAGATGCAACAGATGATGCGGATGCCATGAATGGTGTGTATGCTGCAGATGCTGCGGATGGTGCGGATGGTGCAGACGCTGCGGATGGTGCAGATGCTGCGGATGGTGTCACTTTATATACGTATGCCGTTATATACGCCCCCTGTCCTGCTCTCGTGCTTGGTCACAGGCGCTTTACTGATAACCACCATATCACACTACTAAGCTCACTCTCTCCTATGCACCATCTTTTAACTAGAACACAGCTATACTATGATAAATTTGGCCTAGCTGTTCTCATACTAACATGACCCCACAAACACCTCATCATTCTAATAAAACACAGCTAATTGCACACATGCCGGCTAGCTTAGGCGTCTCCGCAGCCAGAACTCAGTCTGGGTGTCCACCGTCCAGACTGAACACATCCAACTGATTTCCTCATCTCCACACCTATCGCTAAGAAGCAGCTATCATGCAACAACCACACCAGCTGCACACATATCCGGTGCGCCCACGCACCATACGACACTCTCTCTCTCTCTTCACACTTGAACTGCGGTTCCCGAGGGCATTCAACCTACCAGCACTTTGAGGTCATACCAATGATATATAAGGCGCTATTTAAATGCCAAGACCCATAACACAGCATAACATAACATACCTGAAAACATCATCAAAACAGAAAACAGTTGACATGTACTGTCCTTGGTAAATCTGAATGTGGTGCACCTGTTTAACAATAAAAGATATGTTTTCCGAAAATCGGTAGTCTGACATGAAGTGACTTTATTTCGATGGTTACCTACCTAATGTCAAGCAAGGGGTAAAAACAAGTTATAACTTATTTTCCTTACTTGAAAACATTGTTCCATCACCTTTCCCAAGTTCTGACATATTTCCATATATTTTCTGTTGATATTATTTAAAGAAAATGTGTAATTCTACTAAGGAGGCATCGCTGATCTACCAATCCCTAGTGCACAATTCCAACACAAAACTTTAGTACAAGAAAAAAGCTGTGTTTGGGATTAGTATTTGATTAGAGAATAAAAACTAAATCAAAACTTAAGGTGGTCCCCTAAAGTTGTGCTGGGGAAATCAGCAGCAATGCTATACAATCACATACAACTTAATTGTAAAAAATATAACTTGACTGTAAAGGTATTGTTACTTTATACAAAACATACATGCATTCATAAAAATCTAATTTTCATATCTATGTTTCTAAACAACAATTTGCAATTCAATTTTGACATTGCTGCCTGTTGGACAGTATATATTACAGATTTCCAAAAGCAGTAACCAACTGGCTTTATTTTAATTTGTGTGGAATGGCAAATTACTTAAGTCACTTTATTTTCTCCAATAACAATGGTGTGTTGCTTTCAAACCATTTCTACATGTGTATAATATTCTTATGTATGTATAGTAATGTGTACCTCCAGTGTATGAACGTATGTAAAATACAAACTGTGTTGGGTTGCATTAAAACATAATAGGCTTGGGATAAGGGAAGCTGTGGTTTCATATTAGAACAAACAAATATTGGCTTGTACATACATTGCATCAGTATGAAAAAAAGACATTTCTGAAGATATAATAACTCCATCAGGAAGATTTGACTGGTCATTTTTACTGGCATCATTTTCTGTGGCATGGAAGTGTCCCAGCCAATCTCCCTTTACCCAACTAGAATGATGTTGGTTTTCTCCATAAGTTTCTTGTTAAATAAGTATAGCCTTCACAGGTCAAAATGTAATGATCTACTTTAAAACTATGGAGTATTGTACACTGGTCCAAAACCTCCATCTCTGACTACACCTGTAAAAACACAGAATGCTATTTACTTTCCTATGTTTATTTAAAAATATTTTAAAATAATTCTGGCCTTCACTGGTCAAAAACTATGGTGTGTTATACAATGCTCCAAAGCATCAGTCTCTGATGACACCTGTGAAAACACAGAATGTCATTTACTTGTCTATGGTTAAATGGTGCTTCACATTTTCCACACAACATGTTGTTATCTTATTCCAAGTACATTTTCTGTTTCCTTGAATATAGTCATTAAGCAAAATACATGTTACACTGCAAATGTTTCAGTTTTCTATGTGAAATTGTTTACCCAGTAGTTTCCTTTACAATTGTACCCCTTCCTTTCTGTGGGCTTATTTATAGGGGAGTCTGCAGGACAGGTATTTAAGAGCATTAATGTGTTTTTTTAAGGCACAGAAACAGCATAGCTCCCTCATAGCTTCTAGACAACTCTCCCCAATCAGCCAGGCAAAGTCAGTTTCAGGCTTCCCCTAGAACAGGGCCACTGGAAGTCCTCTGCTCCAATTTCAAAGTATTATCACATTTCATCACTCATGCATTTCGGCAGAGGTCCCCCATCTGCAGATTTCCAGAAGCCCAGTGCTCATCCTACTTTCTATGGGTTTTGACTTACATTTTCCCTCACAGCATCATTTGACATAATTGTTTTAAATTTTCTGAGTCTTCACATTTTTGTGCCCAGAGAATACTATCCTTACTTGATAGGTCCAACATATTTTAGATATGCAACAGGGGTGGTTCTGTACAATTTAGGCTCAAATTAATAAGTTCTTCCATAACTCTAGTTCTACATCTTTCCCATCATTAAAATAGATATTTTTAAAATCGCAGAGTAAGGCTGGATCTTCAGGGGTGCCTTGTGTTTTTGTAGCATGCAAGTTGACAAAGTTACTAAAATAATTTGATTTTATAAAAAATTTATACATATAACTATATCATGTTTAGACAGCCTCACGCATGGCATTTTCTCCCATTTGAAAAAACGTGTCTTGTTTTTCCATCAAACTAATTGTATTCAGCATCAACAAGTAATTTAATGTGATTGAGCTTCATTTCTGGTCGATTCTGCACATGGAGGTTTCAAATTAACATAATTATTCATGTGAACAGCTGACAGGGGCCCCTTGAAGTTAAAGTCTTCGGTTAGTAATGCAAACATGTATTTTATGGTAAACAAGAGTTCATCACAGGTCAACACAATGTCAATCTGGTCCCTTTGATGTATTGTTATATGGAAAGCCAGGCCATGACCATCTGGAATAAAAACAAAATTGGAAGACCATAGACATATTGTATTTACTCCTATTTATTCTGCCTTTTCCATGTTTTAAAAATGCGAGTTTATTTATTTGACTTGGCCTAACGGGCATATTTGATGAAGAATAGGAAGACTGTTTTTTACAGATAGCTAACCACCTAGGAGTTCCCAAGATAACCCTTTTTAGAAGCAAAGTAAGGAAATATTTTTCAAAATGAACCATTAGCTGCCACATATTATGAATGAAATACACATTACAGAAATTAAAACAGTGTAAATATACAAGTTATTTTACTTTGTTAATGGAGGGGTAGGGTTATGATGGAATAAAATTTGATTTTCTTCATATTTATGTACAAGGCTGTTCTGTCATTTAAACCACAGGGCAAATTTAGCCAGGTGATGTGCAAAAGTTAAGAACAAGCCTCTGCAGGTGGCACTGTGGCATGACTGGCAAGTTGGCTGCCTTAGTGTGAGCTCCGTGATCTTCAGGAGATCTCCAGTACAAACATAGCTGTTACTGAGAAGGGCTAGTGGTTAAAATCACAGAGAAAGAATCATAAAGAGGTATGGCACAAACTGATTGACTTGCAGGACGATAGCCTCAGCAGGGTGGGAGATATTCAGCTGAACACATCTGGCCTTGCCTAGATACACACAGAGCTATGCACACATGCTGCCAAGCGGGCAGGGGCGGTCCCAGAGGCCACTTATGGACAGAGGAGCCGAGCGTCATCAGTGGCCTGATACGGAGTCGACACACCTGGGAAGATAACAGCCAGAGGACCGTCCAAGCCACAGACAAGGTCAGAGACGACCTGTGGTGGAACCACTGATGCCGACCCAAGCAGGGGGAGAAGGAGGGAGCTCCCTGAGCCAGCGGCCAGGCCCACACTGTGAACCACCCGAGGGGTCAGCAAATAGATGGAGGACTCCGCCGTGTGCTGCTGTCTCAGCAGCCCACAAACACTGGACACCAGCAAGGTTGTATGGTATGCCTCTCCTCGGCATAGCCATGACCCAGCCCGAATCCCAGTGGCCGCCGGGTACTAGCACTGAAAGTCCTGCGACACCCACGGAGCCGAGGTTACAACTCCTGCCCGAAAGAGGGACCATGCTGGCCGCAGACTCGTCCGCATGGTGACACCTGCATATCGAGTACCAAACATGTGCAAGGTGATGCTAGGAAGTGGTCACGAGGTGCCCTGGGGCTCGGGGGAGAGGACCCCCCCGGACGGCACACGGGAAATTGCCATTAAAATTCAGACCGCGTGGGGCCGCCGTATGAATTATGAGTGCGTGGCATCAGGAGAGGTGCACAGCACAAGGCGAAGCCAACAACAGTGGAGAACTAATACTCTTTGAGGTCCTGAAGCAGCAGAGTTAACATAAGGGGAATGATCCAGGTCCACATCCCCACCCACAACACTCGTCAGTCTGAGAGGAGCCAAACTACTGACTGCCTGGTGTTCAGGCCCGCAGCTGACTCTGAGGGACTGCAGGCGCCCGCCAGGACACACATACAGGTACTGCATAGCTTTTGAGTGCTCTCCACCCGTACCTACGTGGGACGCCCGGTGGTTTGACCAGATGCCCGGTAGTCCTGGGTGGTAACGCAGATCAGGAAGGGAGTCATCACCCTAAAGGCCTCTCCAAGCATACATATTGTGAAGAGCCCACAGCCAATAAGCTTGTGGCACAATTAGTTAAATTTTTGGAGCAAGGCCAACAGGGGAGAATCACGATGGGGGCATGCATGACCACCACAATCTAACCTGTGTTTGGGATAGGCACCAACAGTTAAAAAAATTGGCTCCTTCCACACTGGAGACAAAACGACCTGCAGAATATAGCGGTGACCTAGTTTGGATAAGGTGATGTGCTCCACGCACCGACACACCATGGGTCCACGTCCTGGTTCATCCCCCGAATGGGATTAAGGGAGCTGCGCTGTTCCTCTGTGAGAACTAGTTAGCCATAGATGCAGAGGGCACTAGAGTGGCCCGGAGGCAATGAGGGCACAGCTTCTGGGTCTTCACCGCAAGACCTGTTGCCCATCCTCATTGACAATGGTGGCACCACCACAGACCGGAACCTTTAGATCTGCCTCTGAGCTACTGCCAGAAGGTAGGGGAGACCGTCCAGCCCAATAGGTGCCACTGAATGTCCCTTATCGTACACTGGAGAGTTGGTCAGAAGCCTAATATAATGCCAAAAGGTGCAGCCACCAAGAAAAGTGACTCGATGGACACATTTGCCAAACCCACTACCAAACATATGGACGTTGATGATGCACGGGCAAGTGGCCAAGAATCCCCAACAATGATCCCATTGTCGAGCCCCCTTAGACTTGCAAGGAGTCATGAACATTATGCAACAGGGTTTCCCCTCCATAAATGAAAAATTAGACGGCATCACTATTAATGTCTCCACGATCCGGGCCCAGTTGAAAAAGGCTATGCAGCGCATCACAAAAGTGGACACGTGGATATGCACAGCAGAGGATGCCATAGAGTCACTACAGAGCACAATGACAACAATGGCGTAAGACCTGGGGAGCATCAAGATGAAATGCGAGGACTTGGAAGCGAGATCGAGGCGGAACAATGTCCGCATAGTGGGGGTTCCAGAAGAGGCCCTAAAAGGCTCTATGGAACTGGCGGTGAAGAGGCTACTGAAAGATCTACTGGGAGACCCGGACTGGTCCTGAAGTTTGTGGTAGAACGAGCACATAGAACATTTAGAGCTAAGCACAAGCCTGCTGTGTTCCGGCACCCAATTATTGCGCGGCTCATGAACTACCAGGACCGAGATATGGTTTTGAGGCTGCACGAGAGAAGCAAGATCTAAAAATAGTCTCCAGTCAGATTTGTATTTTTCCAGACTATACAATAGCGGTGCAAAAAGAGAGACGCACATTCGTTGGAGTCAAGAAACTGCTGAGAGAGCGAATTATACCTTATGCAATGTTATATCCAGCCAGGCTCCATATACAATTTAATAAGACCTACTTCTTCACGTTTCCAGAGGAAGCAGCAACATTTGTGGATGCCAATATCCCCCTACCAGAAAAACAGCCGCTAGAAGAAGAGTAGAGGCTGAGCATGAATGGTACAGTACGCCTGTGATGACACTAGATAAGCTATTGCTTGACATCATGCCAGGGACTGTTTTAATTGTACTGTGGTCCTGGCGATGGCTGTCTGAAAGTACTAATGTACTACGAGTTAGAACCGAATGGGAAGGGTCATGCTGGAAATATGATCCGCTGTTCCTCACTAGTAATTTGCAATTCATCATGTGTTATGGGAATGTGTGTTTTACAATCTCGCAAAAGTTTAAGCCCAATTAAAGATCAATATTGTTCCAGCTGGAGCTCCAGGAGCCACGGAAGTAGTTGCCCCCTATGCAAGTGCATATTTTGGTTAAACCGGTCAACAAGGGTGAGGTGGGGATGGGACTGGGGTATAACATAGTCAAAGTTTGGGGTACTATGAGGGTGTGGGAGGGGCATCTGGTGGTATTTGGATTGAAATAGTTAAGAAAACGCACAAGTTTGATACGAAATGCAGTTGCCTTGTTTGGCGATGGTACAGGAATGTAGAGACTGTTCGTAGAAATGTAAATGATGACAGCTAAAAGTGGTCTGACTGGGCACAAAACACACACACATTGCAGACCTGGGCCTGAAAGTTGTTTGGCATTCATTACCTGGGTCACAGAGGGCATTCACTTTTTACTCAACGGTACATAACATGCACTCTAAGATAGATCTCTGGCTAACATCGCAAAGAGTACTGAGCTGGGTGACAGAGACCCAGATACTCCCCAGAACGCTGTCTGATCATTCCCTGTGACACTTTCCCTGAATATTACAGAGGGCGACCACAATGGCGCTTTAAGGTCACATCTTTATTGGAGCCAGGATTCAGGTCAGGCATGGCACAGCATATCTCTGACTTCTTCGAGAACAATGAGGGATCAGTAAACAAACAGGCAATTCTATGGCAGGCATTTAAGGTCTACATGCGGGTGGTTGCGATGTCCACTGAGTTTGGGGTTCTGCTTGAATCAGAAGGGAACTCCAAAAGCGAGAAGAGACCCTGGCGAGACTTCAGTCAGAGTATGCAAACAACCCGTCACTACGAGTTAGCAGGGATATTAAAATGGAGTTGGACGAATATCGGGACACAGCAGACAGGGAACTGTATTATTTCGACAGGCCGGCAGCAGCACGATGGTATGGGGAACAGGAGAGGCCAAGGAAACTACTAGCACAAACGGTTGGCAATGAGATGGGTAGCTCGGCCATTGCATGTATAGCCAGACACGACGGAGTGGTGGTGAACAGGGTGGAGGAGATCTGTGATTTCTTTCATGGTTTTCAGGAGAACCTTTACCCACCCCAGAGCAAAGCTGCAGAGAGCAAGATAGATGAATATATAGCCAGAATACCCACTAAATTACTATCAGCTGATGCCCGCGAAGCACTAGACACTCCTATAACGCTCAGTGAAATAAAAGAAGCGATCGGGAACTTGCCGGGATGGAAAGCACCAGGCTCAGATGTGCTGGGCGCTGAATTGTATAAGGAATTTAGGGAGACTCTGGCTCCACGACTCTTATCTGTTTGGACCGAAGTACTGGAATCTGGCATTCTGCCAGAGTCAATGCTAGGAACGGTTATTACCCTACTGTTGAAACCCAGGAAACCACCAGAGGACTGCAGATCATACCGCCCACTGTATCTCATCAATACAGATTTGAAGACATTTGAAAATATACTGGCATCCCGACTCAATCCACTTATGCCCTATATGGTGCACGAGGATCAGGCCGGTTTCATATAGGGGAGATCGACAGCATACAATATGCACAGGCTGTATAATATACTGGCTAGGATACCGCAAGAAACCGAGGGGGTGGCGATGTCCTTAGACATGCAGAAGGCTTTTGACACAGTTTATTGGCTATTCCTGTTCAGGGCACTACATAATTATGGGTCTGTGTGCCTAACATCATAAGTTGGGTGCGACTCCTTTATACAACTATATGCTAGTGTTTGTGTGAATGGGGAACTATCCTCTATATTGAGACTGGCAGGCGGTACCAGACAGGGATGCCCACTATCGCTGTTCCTGTTTGCACTGGTGATAGAGCCCCTGGTGACAAAAGAACCTAGCAATCTGTTCGGGCTATGGTGGCCGCCCCAACAGGTGACATATCTAGGCGTTGTCTGGTTCGCTCCCTTTACATGGGGTGGCTGCCGGGAAAGGGGGAGGTGTGATCCAACTACACCAACTACACAGCAGGCATGGACGAGATTGTTTCAGCATTCTAAAAACACTGTAATATATAGCCCAGTTATGCCGATCTGGGACACTCTGTATTTGGACCCGTCCTTTTATGGACTTAATTGACTCACGGTGCATCACCCTCTCTCGACTCTAATGCGGGACTTCCTCTGTATCTTGTACACATGGTGGCCCTGAATCATGCTGTTCCAATTGTTATCTTGAATCCTGGTTTGTATTTGCTGTTCTCTCGCAACATTATTTTTTACTACTGACTTCTGCAATTGTATTCGCTCTTGCCCCTCCACTTCTTCACTGCTCACTCTCTGTTCTCTCCCCTGCTTCCCTTACTTTCTTCTATGCACTTACTCTATCATAATTGTCCTTGACCTAGTAAGATAGAAACCATGTTTGTCTCCTCCCACTCGCCTACTTGTTTTCTCCCCCCTGCCACTATCTGAAATGTCAGGCCGAGTACGATAATCACTTGCTTTGTTCCTCCCCTCCCTTTCTGTACCCCTCTCCCTTGCCTTTTGTTAATCTCTGCTTCTACCAGAAATGTCGTCAGGCCTAGTACGGTAGTCACCTGTCTGTTTCCATTTCCTTCCCACTCTCCCCCTCCCTTCCTCATCTGTGTCTTAGATCTTGCACTATCTGAAATGTCGCCAGGCCAAGTACGATAGCTAATTTCACATTCTTATTGTTCATTGGCTCTAAGAATGTCTTGTATTTTCCCTTGTTCCCTCCCTTGCCTTGAAGCGCTTTGAAACACATTGTGGATAGGCGCTATATAAATAAACTATCATATCATGTCATACCATACAATTCTGGCAACACACTGGCGGGAAGTGGGCATAATGTACCTTGGGAACTTGTACCGGGAGGGCGTATTTGTGGCCTTGGAAGAGATTAAGACGAGGGTGGGGGACGCCCTGCTTCAGAATC
Organism: Ambystoma mexicanum; assembly: GCF_040938575.1. Taxonomy (NCBI): domain Eukaryota; kingdom Metazoa; phylum Chordata; class Amphibia; order Caudata; family Ambystomatidae; genus Ambystoma; species Ambystoma mexicanum. The sequence goes on along the minus strand of NC_090928.1, from coordinate 600,203,500 downwards.
TTCAAAGCTTCAAGCTCTGCTCAGCGGTGGCTTCGGTATGGGCTGGATTACCTCAAGAACCGACCTCAAACCATAGTCTGGATTATGCAATGTCTCCTGGTACAATGAAAAAAAATGCCTCGGCCATATACAAAATGGCACTTTCAATGAAGAAAGTGCTGATACCGGACATCAGGAGGGGCTGGAAGGAAGATCTAAACATCACCTTCACAGATACACACTGGCTGCAACTATGTAGGCTAACTAAACAGGTGTCTTACAATTCCAGATTCAGACTGATCCATTTCAAAATACTAAATTGAATACACCTAACCCTGCCCCGCCTTAAGAGAATGTATGCAGCAGCTGAGGGGAGGTGTCCGAGATGCTGTGATGAAGACGCTGATATAATGCACATGATGTGGTCTTGTGGGACACTTACGAAGTATTGGTACATGATATGTGATGCACTAGAAGTAATGGTGGATCAACCGGTGCGATGGGAGCCTGTGTTATGTCTACTAGGTTTTGTGCAAAAAATGTATCAATTGAAGAGGAAACGTATAAATATTGGTTTACTGCTGGCTAAGCGTGCGATATTGATGAAGTGGAAGAGTGTATCCCCCCGTACGTTTAAGGAGTGGGTAGGGGATATGGCCTGGGCAAGTGATAAGGAAAAACTATATTTCAGCATGTTGCCACCCACGAACCAACTGAGAGACCTGTGGGGAGGTTCCCGTCAGTACTTGATTAATAAAGCGGAAGATGTGGTGGACGGTGCTGCTACACTGTCAAATATGTAAACCTTGCTGCCAAACATGAACCACCGAAATGATTCCTGTATGTCGCAATGTCTGGTTATATGATGTGTAATGTATCTCTGTACAAAGTTAAATAAAAGCTTTTTTGTTTTAAAAGAACACGCCTCTACTGCATTTTTCCTCATCAATAGCATGAGCAAATTCAGTAAATGTTCTTATATGAAGGTTCTTGGTCGCACTCAAACCATTTACATAGAGTTGTGTATTATCTAACAAAATGGCAGTCTGCGCTTCAAAGTTTCCACGCTAGTTGGGAAACAAATGGTGCCACCCTATAGGAATGAGGTAAGGCATAATCTCAGCACCTCATCTTTTGATTCAGCTGGTCTCTGCTTTTATTGAATGTACCTCTACCTTTCATAACTCTCATCCAGCTCATAACTAGAACATAGATGTAACTGAAGGGTATTCACAGAGAGCTCTATGTTAATTTAGAAGTTTTCTGAATGCATGTAAAGTTACACTTGTGTAAGCATGTACTTTTTCATGAACACCCACTTTTGCTGGTCTGGTAGTAAACTATGTATGTGCATGCTATGCCAATGTGGGTAGTTAATGCCAACATGTATCCAAATCCCAGTAGCACCCTCTTACATTTATCTGGTGTAAGTCATTTTGAAAATGAGTAAAAAGTTATACATTCCTGACTTAGTAATTTTTCGAGGAGTGAGTTACACCTGCTTCTAAAAAATGCTTTCCAATTTGGGCCCTTCAGCACCATGTCAGGAAATGATGAAAGCACAGAATGTGGGGGGCAAAGTGTTTCTCACATTCTGCTCCCATATTACTCTGCTTGTAAGATCTCTGATTTCAGGGGGTACTTAAATGCAGTGTGAGAAATGAGCTCTGAGCACAAGGGAACCAGTGCCGTTTGTTCGTCAGCCGGTGCCCTGGCAATTGCAAATGCCTGGTATGGCAACAATTCACACAGACGAGCTGTAAAAATCCAACATAACATACCTTAACTTAACATAACATAATGGGCGAAGGTCCGCAATATACCCTGAGAATGCAAGGCGCACATTTCAGTAAACACATGATGAAAACGTCCATGCTTTGCAGGTGCACCTTCCTCCAGGGATGTGCAGTGCAGGCAGCAGTCTGCGCAGGGTTCTGTCTCTATTGCACCTGACCTGTGCATGGCCTGTTACAATCAACATCAGTCATGAATGGGGGATTATTCCGGAGATGCAGAAGCAACTAGTGTGGCATGCCCCATGCAGCACACTCTGTAGGCTCAGAGAACATTCTTGCACAAAGGTGTTTGGCCGTGCGGACTCACTTTTGGCAAATCCCCCACCCGTAGAAGGCAGTATTTGCTGTGACTTGCATGTTCACTTGACACATACATGTGACACAGAAAACATTTGTGAGCAGACCCACTAGTGAACCGGTTCATTAACTTAAAAAAAAATCTTAAAGTATTTGCTTGGTGATTTGCTGCTTTACCCCCTGTATGGACCACAAGTAGGCACACAGAGCTTTATAAAACTCAGAAACAAATGAGTATTAGTAATGAAATTAGACAAACATGATAACACCCTCACATGTTTCACCATATTTACATTACAACTGTTGTTCTCTTAATTTTCTCGTTTAGTCTGTTCCAAATACGTTTGAAAATGTTCAGTCATTAGAAGCCTTCTATTTTTCATAGGCTGCTTATTTCAATAATGTTTCTATCAACATATTATTAGAACAAGTTACATTTCTTTTATATATGCTGTAGTTGTCCTCAATAACAAAGAACGCATAGTTATTTCACACAGGGAGGGTTTTTCATGGGCCACCCTGCATCAATGACATTATTTTGCTAAGGTTCAGCTCTCTGTAGTTCCAGTCAGTGCTCCAGATTAGATTTTGAAGTGGGAGTATTTCACTCCCTTTTTTTAAAGGTGGGGTAAAAAGGTAAGTCTCGATCCTTATCAGAGTATTTTGTAAGTGATTAAAAATACATTTTAACTATAAAACAAAGATGTATTTGTAAGAAATATGTCTTTGCACCTAATTATGAATGCACCTTAAAAGATCATTTTTTTCAGATCAGGCAGTAATAATAGTAGGATCTTCCTGTGGCACTACATGTACTATTAGTCAAAAAGGATCCGTGAAGCTATGTGCGGGAAAGCAGGGGGTAAGAGGGATAGGCGCCTTAGGCGAATGTTTCTGTTTCCTTTTTTTTTTACAGGGTATGGATACTTCCTATTTTTTCTTTCTTGGCAGTAAAAGCGACTGATACACCCATACACGGTGGCTGGTACCTGTATGTAACAGGTAGCCACACTCCAAGACCTAATTCCATTACTTGACAGGTTTGCTCTGAATCCAAAGCTGGAAATTCAAACAATTTAACTCAGCAAGTGTGTGCCAAGTGCACACAAGTCAAAGAAAAGACTGTTATTTTGCAAGTGGAGAAATTCAGAACAGGTAACCTGCCTGCACACATGCCTGTACACAGAAAACGTCAGCCCCCCACAAAATGTATGGTTTGTGGGAGTGCCATGTGCGAGGCAGAAACAGCCCGAAGCACATCCCTCATTCTCAAAGAGTATGCATTCTGGGGTGCAACCATCCTCCTTATGGGTTCCAATGGGCTGAGCGCCACAAGCCAAGTGCAGGGGAAAGCACAGGGCAGACAAATAGTTATAAACCTTGCAAGTATTGTGGTGCACCTAATAAAAACTCTTATGCAGTGCACACCTGTGAGAGACCCATCTGTGTACTGGGCATGACACAGCCTGCCTGTGTTGGCTTAGCATCCCAAAAGCAACACCCAGACTCTACTTCAGTCATGTAATACACCCTAAGCCCTAGCATGTTTCAAGGTGTTTGTCATTCATTAATACAGATTACCTGTGAAGCGTGATAATTGTGTTTATATGCTTCACCTAAAGTTCTCTAATTAATTCACAAGGGATTACTCGATGAAGATACATTTGTAAAGAATGACAGAGTCTGCAGTTTACTAATCCAATGTAATGTAGGATGGGTTTCCTGTGTGCTACTGGGATCAGCCATTTGGCACAGTGAGTGTGTAACCCTATATAGCACTCTATGCCAGTGAAGGCTTCTCTTGCTGGTTTTATCCACAAAAGGGTCTATGAAGCCTGAAACAACCATTGCTTCAGAAGATAGTGAGTAATGTATGTGCTGCCTATTTCTACAATACTCCAATACCACAGTCAAAGATCGGGTGTATTATGATGGTAGTACTGTAGAAAAGTAGTTGATTTGCAGAATGTGAAATGAAGATCCACTTAAAAAATAAACAGGGTGTGGTCAGTCTCACCTTTTCCCATGTTTGCGACTATCCCACAGAATCATCTCATTTCACTCAAGCCATCGAGGAAATATACATGTGTGACGGCTTTAGCCTATTTCTAATGGCTATTATATTTGAAGTTGCAGTTAAATAGCAAAACTACCAGAATGCATGTGCTAAATCATCAAGGTACTCCCTGCCACAACCGTGTTTTGAGTCAATGGTATGTTTATATATTTAATATTTAACTACTTTATGGCCGACCTTGCAGATCACGAAACACATCTGACTACTATGCAAGCTACACCCACTTTGGACATTCAAATTAATGTGTACTAGTGTATTTTTATGTTATGTATTTAATTTTATTTTATGCATTTTTTATTCAGTCTTTTTATAGTGCCAAACGAGCTACATTGGAGACTCTTTACAGCACTTAGATCTATATAACCAGTGAATAATGGCAATCTTGGTCACACATAATCTATCCTGTGAGATTTGGATTCAAATTTGATATATGTTGTTTGACTCCTGCAGGAGCGTGGGGAATTGTGCCTATATTTAGTAATGAATGGTGAAGCATTGTCGTGTTAATTGTGGAATGTTGGTCACAAGCATATGGAGTCAATTTTAGACCTATGACTTGGCCACACATTTTGAGAACACAGTTCCTAACTGAACGAGTTTTTTTAAAATGAAATTCTGTTTCAAGAAGAGGTTAAGGGTCCGATTCATGGAAATGTGTGCAGACATCCTGCAAGGGGGGCGTACCGAGAAGGACACTGCATAAAAAAAAGTGCGCCCCACATATTCATGCAATTGTTTGCGCAATGTAACTGTATTCGCAAGTTGCTTTCGGAACGCCCCAACACGCTCACACGCTAAGCATAAACAGCCAGATCACCTACCTTTGAGCGCTCCCCCGGGTGCGGATATACACACCCTTCAAACAGTTTATGGTGTCCGCCACAAGCAGACCTGCATCTTGGGGACCCTGTGCAGGGTCCCCCATAACTCTTCCTGGCACCCTGACAACCTGCATATGAAAAATCTCAGTCTAAACACAGAAAATCTGTGTGCAAACCCCCGTAAACCATTCCTGCACCTGCTACACTGCTTACGTGCACCCCTGAGTATGTTCGGAACCACGGTTGCATACATGCACCCCACCACTGTGCTGCTGATTCTACACGCAAGTGTACTTACCCCTGCCTTTGGGTGCAGATTGTATGAGGGACTTGCATCACCATTTCCCAGCCGAGAGGTTGCACGATCAAATCCATGAATACGTTGTGTGCCGCGCAATTGTGGGCATGCAAGGGACTGCCTGCAGGCCGCCCCTCAGAACGCCCAATTTTTTGCAAGTTCTTCCCCATTTCTGGTGTTCCGTCCCCTTGCCAGAGTCTGCACAAGCCACGCACAAGCTGTGTGTGTAGTCTCACGCAAGGCCCTCAACAGCTCGCAGAGACATGCCGAGCCAGTGTGAACTTCACACAAGCCCAGGAAAAGTACTGTGCATTCGATTCCATGAATTGACAAACAGGGATTTGCATGCAGAATTGCACACAAGTACTCTATTTACCGTGCAATTAATTCCATGAATCGGGCCCTACGTTTCCCCAATCTATGTCCCTATATCTATGGTAGTTCACATGTCTCTTTTTCATTTGAACTTCTTCTGACAATATTCTGCATGTTTTCCAAGTGGTTTGTACCCTGTAGGGTTCCAGCTTTGGCATATATCCCGGACCATTTTTCCAATTGCATTATCGATCATTCAGACCTGCATTAGACAGTAACAGGCATTCAGGTAGAAGCTCCTTTCTTCTGGCCAGTTTTAGTTCTTTGAAAATTGAAGGGTTCACCCTAAATCTGCTTCAATTTGCTTTCATATTTTAGATTAACTTCTAGAGTTTTATCAAAATGTACCAAAATCCATGAGTATGACTTTCATCAAGAGCATGTTTTCAATCATATTTAGGAAATTAAAACTAATACAAGCAAATATCATACAAATAGGTATTGATAATACATTTATGATCTATTGTACTATTTAGAGACACCACAGATCCTAGAAATACTAATTTGAACTCTAAGGAAGACTGGGGCAAACAAGTCCCCCGTTAAGATGAAACAAGTCAATCCCAAACACATGAAATGGATGGAAATATTTAAATTCAAATCCTGCCCAACTAAACTTAAAAGAAATACAAAAACGGAGTTTACCATTTTTGTGATAACTGATGTTGTTGTGCTTCATGTACATTTTCAGGCCGATTCATGGAATTAATGTGCGCTGAAAATTTCCGTGCAAGCGTGCAAAAGCATGCGAATCGCAGCGCAAGTGCGAAAATCGCAGCAAAACCCACGCACATCGATTCATGGAATCCGTGCGCTTGTAAATCCATGGATGTGCGCTGAAATCCTGCGTGGCGCATGCGCGCGCACACTTCACCAAACAGCATGCGCTACGCACACAGCAAAAGCGCACATAGCGCGGCGCACACAACAAAAGTAGGCGGAACACAGGGCGTAACACGCGGAATGGGGAACAACACGTGAAAATGTGGACGTTACGGGGGAAGTACAGGAGGCAAATGCGCAGAACGCCCACACGCGTGCCTACAACACGTATTCATGGAATCGAACGGGGCTAATGCGTGCGTCAAAAAAAACGCGCTAATCCGGAAACACGTATGCCAGCAGGAAACAGGTGTACGCGGACCCGCGCAGCCTAAAAGTGCACGCAAACAACAAACAAGCTCAGACGCTACGATGAATATACCGTTCCTCGCAGCAATGGTCGTGGGATACCGCAGGAGGAGGAGGAGGATAGTCAGGGCCAGAATTTTTACACCCAGGACCAGCCTTCTTGGATGCCTGATGACCAGGTGTTTGGGAGGTACAGGTTTCCACCTCACATAATACTCGATCTGGTGAGTGAGTGGGAGGATGACCTCACATCACCCACCCTGTGCTCCGAAGCACTGAGCCCCTTGGAAAAGGTGCTCAGTGTACTGGACTTCTTGGCTACTGGGTCATTTCAGCAGAAAAGTGCCATAATGGGGGTTGGGGGTGTCACAGGCCACGCAGCACAGGCCACGCAGTCACGCTGCCTACACCATGTCTTGGCCATCATGACTGCATGGCCATCAGTCCGCAGGCACATATACCTGCCCAGAACACCTGCAGAAAGGCAGGCTGTTGTCCCAGATTTTTACGGGGTGGCACACTTCCCCAAAGTGCTAGGTGCCATTGATTGCACCCATGTGGCTCTGCGGCCTCCCAGGGCATCAGAGCACATCTATAGAAACCGCACGCACCGGCATTCCATCAACGTGCAGGTAGTATGTGATGCCAAGGGAATCATCACCTCAGTATATGCCAACTATCCAGGTTCCACCCATGACAGTTTCATATACAGAATGTCAACCCTAAACCGGGACCTAGAAGCTGGGCGGCATGGCGATACATGGCTGCTTGGTGAGTATAAATGCCACTGCACATGCATACATGTCAGATACTGAGTAATGTCACAACCCCACTAATGATACCCATCATCACCTCCCCAGGGGACAGTGCCTACTCTCTGAGCACCCACATGATGACGCCAATTTGGAACCCCACCACACCACCCGAGCTAAGATACAACCCATATTGCAACCCGGGGCATAGTGGAGCGCACATTCGGAGTGCTCAAGTCACGCTTTCGCTCCCTTGACCGTTCTGGTGGGCAGCTGATATACGCTCCCCCAGTAGTGTGCAGGATCATAGTGGCAGCATGTGTCCTGCACAACGTTGCAACATGCTGGGGCCTGCCGGTGGACATGGTGGTGCCCCCACATCCCCAACCACATGCACAGCTGCTGCGCATGGGAGGGGAAAGGGCACATGGTAAGGCAGCCCGTACGCAGCTGGTGGCTAATTACTTCACCTAAAATCACACCCCTGTGGAGTGCACACAGCCCTGGCACATACCAGCTGACAATCAATGAGAATGACATAAGGGACAGTCAACTGTCACAACCATACCAGCCTGAGATTGGTCACCTGGAAGTGTTACATTGTGTGCATCCCTACCTACCGAAAGACAACCAATGCTGTGTCATTAAAAGACATACATTCATGCTGCATGAATGACTACCCCCTAGCAAAATACAACATGAAAATAGCAACATGTCACCCAACCCCTCCCTATCTCCACCACCCAACACACCATGGCATGTCATGCAATGTGAAAGCAAACAAAGCAATGCACAAGACCTGACACAAGTGTCACAAAGTGCACTGTCCCAAATGGAAACAGCCACTGGGACAATATGCTCCCAGTAATCAATAACAGACAGCACACATGTAAATACTTACCACCAAAACAATACAGCAACACAGCATGAAACATTGCAAAAACATGACAGTACAAAGTCAAAGTAGTGGTAGTCTTAGAACCTGAATAAGCCATCACACCGACCCCTTCCAAATGCAGAGTGTTGCTGCCACGCAAATGTGTCAGTGTACTGCATACAACATGAACTCCATCTGCAAAGGAGACGGCCTTGTGAAGACATGAAGAAGGTACCTGCGAATTTTGAGGAAGGCATGGATGCACAAGCACATATCAATACACCATGCAGTGTTCAATACAACAACAATACCCACTAGGGATGTCCACACAGTATTGACTACAGACTGCCCACACAGCTCATGGGAGCCCAATGTCACCGTGTAAGTCACTGTCACTTGGTCACACCCTTTGCAAGCCCATGGAAATGGGAGGCAGGAGGGGTGTGTGTGTCACAAACCCAAACATCTAACCCAAACTCAGGACAAGCCTGCATGTGCCCAGCCGGAATACACAGTGGATGCCCACGGGAGCCACACAAGGCAATACACTGTAAAAAAAAAAAATTAAAAAAATAAAATGGCCATGTGAGGGTCAGGGGGCACCCAGGAGGTTCGAGGACAGGGTGCACACCAACACCCACCTGCGTGGATGTTGAGAAAAGAAAAATACCTCCATGGGCTCATGGCCTGCACGGCTATGTCATTGTGGGAGAACTGCTGTCGGTCTCTTCACCCTCTGCTGCTGCATCAGGAGGTGGTGATGCTATGGGAGGCAGCCCACGCAAAGCCCTGGTATGGTCCTCCATGGCAGCAAGCATGCGGGTCTGGAAGGTCTGATTCTGGAGGATGATAGTGCGGAGATGCCCATGCAGCACCTCACGGGTTGCCTGCATTTCTGCACGCATGGCCTCGTGTGATGCCCGGATCTCCTCACGGATTGCCTGCAGCTCAGCTGAGAGCGAACGTGTGAGCTGCTCCAGCTGCTGTTCTGCCCTAAAATTTCGGGAAGCCTCAGGTTCAAGCAGAGTCTCCCTGACGTTATGGAGTTCTACCCTCAGGGCTTCAATGAGGCACTGTGACTCTGTTGATATGGCTTTGTGCAGAGTCTCAAGTGCCACCCGTCGGTCCCTGTTGGACGCCAACATGTCTTCCCTGTGTGATTGGCAAATGGAGTCTGTTGCCTGCTGTTGTTGCTCCATCTCCTTTTCGGCGGGCATTACACCTGTTTGGGGCAAGGCAATCTGCACCTTGCTGTGCTGGCACTGCCTGAGGCTGCAGGACTGCATTCCCCCTCTGATCTGCTGGCCCAGGAACAGGATCAGATGTTGTGGAGTGTGACCCTGCATCCGTAACCACCAAAGGCGGACCTACCAACACTGACATCCCCATAGAGGGTTCTACCCCTGATGCAGGTGGGTTGGACAGAACAGAATCCCTGCCAGAAGCACTCACCTGCGACAACACATAAGTCTCATCATCCTGGTGAGGTCTGGGGAGGTGCACCCAGAGACACCCCTGGAAAGTATGGTCTGCAGTAAATAAGGGTTTTCACCCACCACCACACCACGTCCTCCACTGGTGCCCGGTCGTGGCAGAGATCCCTCCTGGGTCTACACCATCTCCTCAACCTCACCAGCATCAAGTGCGTCATCACCTGCAAAAACATGAAATACAACAAATGGAAACAGGCATGAGCACCATAGCACACACATAGACCTGACAAGACAAGATCCTGTACATGATTTACACATGTCCCACATGACTATAACCCTGGCATGCATGCACTGTCAATGAGTTGGAAGGGGCGGCAAAAAGCAGACACTGAGGACACCAAGATGGAAAAGCAACACACTTGCTGCATGGTGGGTAGCACTGGCATCACACATTAGCCTGTGAGTGGCATGTTCAATACACATACATGACACATGCCAGCACACAGATGGCATGTAGCATAGCCATGGTACATTAGACAACTACAGCGATATGTCAGTGAATGAGTACTGTCACCCATCCATGTGAGATGGACATGATGATATGAAAAATCCTAAATAATGTGGCAAAATATGCATGTGCCACACACTGCAACACATCCAGTGTACAATAATACAGTGATTGTAGGCAGATGTACACATCAATGGTTGGTCACTTTAACATGACAGGAAACAACTATCATGTTCCACATGCAAACAGGCCCTAAAAATCAATGTGAGCAGGCCAATACTCTATCGGCCTGAATGGTCCAATCATTCACATAACCAGGTAACAAATGTGGCCCAATTTGTGGTGTAATCAATGACCGAAGCATGTCACATATGTGGCATTAGGGCTGAAAAATGCATAGCAAAAATGGGAGAATTGAAACAATCAGCCTGAATGAACACTGACAAAAATCTGAACAATGTTGTTGCAAGATGACAGTTCAAGGGCAACTGCAGTAATGTGGCGCTAATTGGCTACTGTGGGCAGAAAGGATACTGTCATACCCAAATCCAAGGCACGTGGATGTATTGGAGGAAGCACATGGGTGACCCATAGCACTCTGGAGTACACACCCTCACCTGGCACTCAATCAGAACCCGTCACCCAAACAACATACACATGGATTACACACACATGCATGGGCACTCACCGGACAATGCGTCATAATCAGGTAGGTCTCCATGCCTTAGATCTGTTCCTCTGTGACGAAGGTTCCAGCAACAGACTCATGTTCAGTGAGTTGGTTGTCCTTTGGTGGAGACCCACCGCCAGTCACCAGAGTAGAGGCATGATTTGAGGCCAGCTTGTTCTTTGCTCTGCGTTTCAGGTCATTCCACCGCTTGTAGCAATCATCAGCTGTGCACCTCACAAATCCAAGGGCACTAATGTGGTCCGCGATGGTCTGCCAGTGTGCCCTACGTTGACTAGGTGTGGTCTTGCACCCTGCAGTCACCACCATTTCGCAGCTATGTGCCGACACATAGGCCACAAGTGCATCAAGTTCAGCGTCATTAAAGCTAGGCTTCCTTGACGTGCCGGAGTGTGTAGCCGTGTCTGGGGTCTCAGCCTGTAGTGCCAGAGAACCCTTCTTCTTCGTTTTCAAAGGTGGTGCGGATCCTGAGTGGCTTACGCTGCTCTAGTCAGTAGGGGCAGAAGCGCTGGTGGACTGTGTACTAGGAGTGTGCGAAGGCACAATGACCATAGGTCTTGGTGCAGGCATTGGCTGCAGGATGATGTTGGCAGGGGCAACATCGGTTTGATGGACCTGGACAGACACTGTCCCGGCTGGGAGGCTCAGACTTGGGGTGGATAGAGCTGCAGTTGCCCCTGCAGCCTCCCCACCCTGCCTACTTGGGGCAGCAGATGACATTGCTGCCTCAGATCCACGTGGCCTGGTGACACCAATTTGAACTGCCACACATGGCTTAGACTTGCTGACTTGGAAGTCAGCCTGGGAGTCTTCCTGTGCCGGTTCAGGTGCCACAATGGGCCGGTCCAACAAGGGCTGAGCTGGGATGGTGTCAGCTACATTTCCCACAACCCTGGTGGGGTGGGGCATGGGTGTCCCTGATTGCTCCTCCACACATGGGTCTAGGGGCACCCTGCAAATCCTGGCCACGTCCCCTACCGTGCCCACCACGCCCACCTTTTGAAGGTCGGCCACCTTTGCCACCCTTACCACTTGGTTGCCTCCCAACCATGGCACTGATGTTGTTGTGCGCATGGGAGTAGCAGTAAACTATTATCCTGGGCAATTGGGGGTGAAAGGGGTAGGGTACTAGATGGAATTCGTACCCTAGTGCTCTAGCAAGGCTGTCTGAGACCCCTGGGGGAAGATGACGGGTCACGCAATGCACAGGCAACCCAAAAAAAAAATTAACGTGCACGCAACCCCTCGTAGACCACGTGCGTGGAAAAATGAACCCGCACTACGCTGTGGCACCCAGAAACACAAAAATAAGCGTACGCGTAATACACGCAGCCTACAATGACCTCTGAAGGGGTACGAGACACACGGGGCAAGCACAGTTGGTAAATACGTGCGCGACTCACCGTATGCCTGGAAAAAAAACTTGAAAAAGACGCCGTGTGCGCGTTGGCAACACCCCCGCCAAAAGAAGAATTGTACGCTGTCTGAGGAAACAGGACAAAAGAAGAAGTGAACGCTGTTTGAGGAAACATGCACAACAAAAAAATTGAACGCTCTCAGAGGTAACAGGGAGTACGAACTTGAAACGCTGTGAAGTAATCGCGTGTGAACCGACAAGAAGTACAAAATTCACCCACTCGCTCTCCATGAAAAGCACGTACAAGTAAATGGCATCATACACGTACCTTTTAAACCGGCCCACACGTACAACGTCACTTACGCGTGTACACGCTAAGGCCCTTTCCTCCAATTACACGAACTGACACTCGGACGTGCAGTTTTTGCACGTGTATGATGAACATGCACCCGTGTTGAGTAAAACGCCCTTGCGCGTCACGTCACAGACACGCTTACGCGCTAAAGGGCCTTTGGTCCAATGAATTTGCATACATGCAGTGTATTCATGTGCTGATTCACTATGCACCCGTTACGAGGGAGAAACCCGCGCGTAACGTCACAGACGTGCTTACGCGCTAAGGCCCTTTCCTCGAATTACACGCTGACATGCAATTTTTTCACGTGCCAAATCACTCCGTATCAAGCTGGCCACGCGACAACACATGGAAGACCACGCTCCTGCCCAGAAGGCCAAATTACTGCCCCCAAGAGCCCAGAGCACACCCCCACCTGCCAGCTGCTGCTGCCTGCTGCCCACGTGCCCTGCTATTTGCTGCCTGCACGTCAGCCAGGGGTGAAGTTGCTGTGACCACCCCTGCTGGAACTGAAGACTCCCCACTGGGATACCATCGCTCCACAGCCCAGCTCCAGGACCCAGTTGCCCACCCACACCTGCCTCTGGGGTTGCCATGTCGGGCACAACACCATCTGGCACCACTGGCAACCACCAGCCAGAGAGGCAGTGGGCCACCAGCTTCAGTGCCAGGGAAGTTGGTGTCCTGGTGGACCAAGTCCTGGGGCCTTATGATGCCCTCTTTGGAGGTTCGCGTGCTGACTATGAAGGACGGACCAGGATCTGGATGGACATCAACGAGGAGGGGGTGGCAGTCCACGACATCAAACATGTCAAGAAGCACTGGGAAGACTTCAGGTCCAGGACCCTCGACAAGGCCCGGCGCCTCTTGAAGGCAGCGGATGCCAAGGGGCGCCGGGGCCACCTGTCTGACCACCAAATGAGGGTCCTGGAACACATAAACCCAGCGCTCCACGTCCAGGTCCTTGAGAGGCAGACCCGTCTGGAGTCGAGTGGTAAGTGTAAATGCATACTGGTTGGACACTGTGCGTGTCGTGGTGTGCCAGTAGTGTGCAGGTTTCACATGTGTTTCTGTAGGGCCATGCATGGATGTGTATGTACAGGGGCGTGAGGCTGACACATGCGAGTCCTTTCATGTGTGATACACATGGATGGTGTATGTGTGGATAAGCATGCAGGCCAAATGGAGATGTGGGAGCACACATGTTTGAATTACTGTGTATGTACGTTGGCATGGTTGTGGTGTCACACATGGATGTTGGTTACAGCTGCATGTATCTGCACTGTGTACACGTGCATGTGTGTGTATTTGACAAGTGTGCAACTGTGATGCAACATGGATGCATGTGGCACTGACATGTAGAAGGCTGAATGCCAGATGTGACATGGATGGCGATCTCATCACTCTTGACAGTTAGTGGACATGTACACATGCATGTAAGTGTGTTGGTGTGTGTGCATGTGTTGTGTACTCCCCGTGTTTCATGTGACGTCAGGCTCACCACGGATGCTGATGCTGTTGTATGTGTATGGATGGTGCTGCCTGGTGCAATATTGCTGTGGAATTGCTCATGTGTGTGAGTAGAAATGACATGTGTGTTAGGGAGTGTGATGCCATGTCTGAAGTTTGTCACTGCCACTCATGTGCAACTGTCATGTGTGTATCAGTCCATTGTACAGTTCCCTGATGCCTGTGTTCTATATCTCCCTGTCTGCAGCGTCAACTGATGAAGAGGGCGGAGAGGGTGCTGTGGAGCAAAGTGGCAGGGATCGCACCACCAGCCGGAGACGCAAGGCCCGGCTGCCCTCCCAGATTGTCATCTCTTCGAGGAGTGAGGAGTCTGGTGCCACGTCCCAGGCCGCAGCTGCCGAGGGTAGGTCCAAGAGGTGGAGGTTGGAGATGGACTCCTCAGCAGCAGAAGGGGCAGCTGAGACCCCACAGGGTCCGACGGAGGAAGATGCCATGGAGTCATCCAGGTTGGTCGGGGGTTTGGAGGAGGCCGTGGAAGGGACACACACGGGGTCTGGAGGTGGGGATTCCACTGGTGCCAGTGGTGCAGTGCAGGGGTAGGGACAGGAGGCAGCACAGGCTGCCGCGGAGGTGCCTGTGTGTAATCCTGTCCCTGATACCGTGACTGCATCATCCGGCACCAGCAGGGATGCCTACGTCCAGACGCATTTTCAGGGAGGGGATGGGCGCACAACAACTGGCCTTCCTCTTCCTGCGGACATGGCTATCCGGGACCGGGTTGAGCCCGTCCTGGCTGGGATAGCGTTGCATCAACGGGGCATGCGAGGTGACCTGGGGTGTTTCGTGAAGACACTGCACGTCATTTCGTATGCCTCTTTGACCGCGTTGACCTACTGGGACGGTTCACCAGTGCTGGATTCCTCCGTGTGCTGGACCTTCTTGCGTTCTTGCGACCCCTTCCTCACCTGAACCCCCTACACGCCAGTCGTCCTCCATGCCATCTTCCCACCCATGTATCACCTGGGTACCCTGTGGAGTTGCCTCTGACCCAGCGGCCAGGCTGGTGGAGGACACATCCCTGTGACAGTCGGTTATCGGACGTCCAGCAGGGGTGGCCACCACAACAACTGCACCCCAGCCGGAGGAGGACGTGCAGGCAGCAAGAGCCAGGGCGCAGGCAGCAGCAGCAACATGGTGGGAGCAATGATGGCTCGGGGCCTTCAACATCGGAGGGGCAGGCATCGGCCAGAGAGCAGGAGGACCCAGGATTGCAAGTGTCTTCCGTGTGGCAGCGGTTGGGCCACGCCATAGATGCGGAGCGGCAGCGGGCAGAAGAGGTACGGCTCACAATGGTCAGGGCAGAGAACTCCATGCAGTGGGCACTGAGGCGGGCCGAATGCCTCGAGGCAATTCGCATGGAGTTGGAGGTCAACATGTCATCGTCCCTGCGAACCCTCGGGCCATGGAAGAGGACCGCCTCCAGGGCATTGAGTGGGAGTTCGATGATGCCCTGGCCCGGGACATCAAAAAGTGAGCCGTCAGACTAGCCCGTTGCCATTGTAAATCGTTAGTTAGTTAGTAGTGTTAGGTTTCTTTTTGGTTTTCATTTTTGTTTGGAGCGCTTGGACAATACCCCACATTTTTGTATATAGTTCTTCATTAGTTAGTGTATTTTTGTAGGTTTCATTTGGACATTTGGGCTCATAGACCCAGGATTTCATATAGTTGGAGTGTGGATTTGTCGGCATTTTCTCTTTTGATTTTTCCATGGAGCAATGGATTTTACTTTTTCATTTCTGTTTGGATTTGCTTTGTTGGAAGGAGACTTTGGAGACATTTCTGATTTCATATATTTTGGATTCTGATTTCCTTTTTTTTTCATTATGTGACATTCTGCATTGTTTTCCTTATGTACATTGTTTGGTCTTTGGATTTCTTTCACCACATGTTTTGTTCAATACATTTGTTCCCGTACTTCAATGTGTGGTATTCTACCATTGGTTTCATGCATGTCACGATGTGGGTTTTCACATTCACTGGCACCCATTGTGTGAGTTTGATGGACATGTGTTGATGTACATACATGCTATTTGGGTTGTTTCATGTAATGGGCATTTCAATGTGGGGTGTATGTTATGCTTGGTTGGTTATTTGGGCAGGGGTGGCGTGCCGTGGGATTTTGGTGACCATGAGGGCAATGATTGTGGGTCAAGTTGACATGTTGGGGAGGACATGAGTGGGGGCCTGCTGGCAGGTGCCCCTCATTGCTGGGGTGTGGGGATGCATGGGGACATGAGTGGGGGCCTGCTGGCAGGTGCCCCTCACTGCTGTGGGAGGGGGTGCAGGGGGACATGAGTGGGGGCCTGCTGGCAGGTGCGCCTCACTGCTGGGGCATGGGGGTGCTGGGGGACATGAGTGGGACATAAGTGGGGGCCTGCTGGCAGGTGCCCCTCACTGCTGGGGGTGGGGGTGCAGGGGGACATGAGTGGGGGCCTGCTGGCAGGTGCCCCTCACTGCTGGGGGGTGGGGGTGCTGGGGGACATGAGGGGGACATGAGTGGGGGCCTGCTGGCAGGTGCCCCTCACTGCTGGGGGGTGGGGGAGCAGGGGGACATGAGTTGGTGATCATATTGCAAGGTGACATGTGGCTTGGCTGGGGGCATGCCCATGGTGGATGGGCTGCCTGAGGGACATGACCAGGGGTGCAGGGTAGTCCCCTGTGGTGTGGGCTGCCTGCAGGGGACATGGAGGGGTTAGAGGGGACACCTGGGTGGACCCACACTGCCAATTCATGTGTGGGACTCCCCGCGCACCCCACTGGATACACTTACCCCGCTCTGACAGCGAAATCGCGTGTGAAACTTCACGCACACCCCCGAAATACACGTACCCCACTCTGACAGCAAAATCGTGTGTGTTAAACTTCCTACGAACCCCAGTAATACACGTACACCGCTCGCACAGGGCCAATCGCGTGTGAAACTCCCCGCGCACCCCAGTAATGCACGTACCCCGCTCGCACAGGGCCAATCGCGTGTGAAACTTCCTGTGCACCACTGAAATACACGTACCCCGCTCGCACAGGGCCAATCACGTGTGAAACTTCCTGCGCACCCCCGAAATACACGTACCACGCTCGCACAGGGCCAATTGCATGTGAAACTTCCCGCGCACCCCCGAAATACACGTACCAAGCTCGCACAGGGCCAATCACGTGTGAAACTCCCTGCAAACCCCAGTAATACACGTACCACGCTCGCACAGGGCCAATAATGTGTGAAACTCCCAGCGCCGGGGTGTACATGTATTCGGAGGGGTGAGCGGGGGGTTTTACAGGCGTTTTCGTGGTTGGGTATGGTATGCTGGTCCAATGGCCTGTGCGCCATGTACGGGATTTGTGCGCTGTGCATGGCGCACGGGGAGGGGTTGGGTTGTAACTGGCGCTGCTGCAGGGTCGCTGCGCTACTCTGCACCACAGCTGGTTTTGGATGTTGAAATCCATGAATACGCTGTGCGCGGAAATGGATTTTAGCACATGGGGCTGGCGCAGACTGTCGCACGCGCACACTGTGCACCAGCCACGTGCACCACTTGTGCGCTGGATTCTATGAATTACCCCAAATGTTCCGAAGGTTTTGTTTGTTTTGTGATTTCATATGGTTTAGCAGATTGCTTTTGTGTTTAATTTGATGAGGTATTTCATTTGAATCTGTTAGTGTCTCACAAAGAAATGAAAAAGTTCTTGTCAAGAGGCAGCCAAAGAGCAGAGCCAGCGGCTCCAACTAACTGACCAATTTACTAACCCGTGTTCCCTTTCTGCTCTTCCAACATAACTGACCCCACTACACCAGACCTTGGAATAGCCACACTACACATACAGAGAATCAATACTATGTTCACAAACAACATCT
This sequence comes from Ambystoma mexicanum, assembly GCF_040938575.1. Lineage (NCBI taxonomy): Eukaryota > Metazoa > Chordata > Amphibia > Caudata > Ambystomatidae > Ambystoma > Ambystoma mexicanum. The sequence goes on along the minus strand of NC_090928.1, from coordinate 600,185,376 downwards.
CTAGATGCTAAAGAACACCTCTAGGGAACCACCCACATAGTCCACAAACCATTAACAATGCAACTACACACCAAGATGTGTAGTTGCAGCATGTAAGAAACACAAACATAAACATAAGATACTAGATTAATGTACTGCTGCGTGACTCTGGATCCCTTGGAACCCATGACTCTGGATCCCTTATGGACACTATCGAACCTGCGCACACGATCTAACCCACCATAACCCACACAACACACTAACACCAACACAAACACTACCACACACCGGAGGGACTGAATCATACTCATAGTACCACATGAAAAAGAACATTCACAGATGCCAGTTCCACCTGTTTCTGAACCTACCCTATCCCCACTATCCTCCCCACACCCGTCTCTTGCAGAGCCACACGAGCACCTGGAAAATGCCCCTGGGTGGTAGTGGTGCACGTTATAAATCAACATATCATCGGGAGGATAGCTCAGGGGCAATGCGCTCACCTTGGAAGAAAGATGATATGGAGCAACACAGGTTCGATCCTGGGTCCGCGCTTAGAAACCTCTGGGTATTAAGCGCGTTAGAAATAACCAATTACAATAACATAACATGTATTGCTGCTATAAATAACTATATATATTTATATATAAACAGCCAATACCTTAATTAGGCTAACAAAATCTTTGATTTGCTTATTTGCAAGCTTTCATGCCGTTGAAAATCATTACAGCATTACAGCTTAACTAGCCCATCCTGGAAATCCTTTTTTCTTTATCTGTACCTGTCTGTGGACCTGATTGGTAGTTTTGCTCAGAGATGGGTGCATTAGATATTGTACACCCCAACCCCCACATTGCAGCCTTCAAGGTCTGAATGGTACACTGTGTTAAGTGGGACAGGGGTCAGTGGATTTGAAGAGACAGGACAGATTTGTTTTTTTTTTAAACACTGCTCACCCTGTTAGAGTGCTCTCAGGAATGCAGGAAGATTTGGGATACTGTCAATCATTGATTGTTAGGTCCAGTGGAAACTCTTTATTCCAGCTCGGTCCATTTGCAAGATCAGTTACATCCACATATCAGGCATATGCCTCTTAAAGGCCAAAAAAGGGGAGGCACAACTAGTTATGTGTTAGCCCTACAGCCCGTGGAGCCCAGTGTGGTAAATCTGTGTTAAGTAGCATATCAGGATTGTGTTACATCACAATCACGAGGAAAGGATGGGGTTTGACTTGAGATAGCCGTCTCTGGCAAGCTTTTGTGGGTGGTATCATTTTGAAGGCAGGTGGGCTGGGAAGGAGGTTGTCTGGTAATGACTCATTGCCTTAGAGAGAGAGACAGATGGAGCTGGTGCAGTGTCAGTTCAATGCCCAGGAATGGCTTTGGAAATAATAATGGAAAGTGTCAGGTCCAAATGTTGTGATCCCTGTCTTTCTATCGGTGAAAAAGTGAGAATCTCTTAGTTGGGATAGTGACTCATAAAGCCGGGATGTCTGTTCAAGCCCTCTGATAGTGTATTGAAAATGTGCATGCATTTGAATTCATAGGTCTTCCTAGCTTTGTCAGTCCTGAAATTACCCCACAGCACAGCAAATTTGAGATGATCAAAGGTATAATTAGCTTCCAAAAAAGGCTCACCAAATGGGCTCTCCTTTGTGCATCACTCAAGGCTTTGATGAGGGAGGCTTATGCATTTATGTACTGGTTGACCAGTTTCCCCTACATAGTAACTCTGTCGGAGCATTTCATGCACATAATCAAGTTAACAATATTGCTGGATGCAATATACAATAATGCAATATGATTTTGTAGTCCTGCCCTCTGTGCGGTATCTTGATTGTGTCCACAATTTTAGATTGTTTGTTTCTGCAAGGCATGGTTGCATAATCTTTGTTATTTGTGTGCAGTTTGCTTCTTACCATCATTCCCTTCAGATTGGATGGTTGCCTGAAAGCAAGTTGGGAAAACTCAAGGAAAACCTCTCTCAGACCTTCATCTTGTTTCAGAGTGGGCTGGAGTTCCTTAGGGATCTTTCAGAGATCTTCCAACTCTGGATTGTATGTGACTACTGGTCACACATGACTTTGTGTCTCTTTCACTCTGTATTCTAAAAGGTTGCTTTGGGGGATATGAGTTGCCCTGTGAACCTGGCTGTTCACAGTTCTGTAGTTGTATCCATTTATTGTAAAGTCTGATCCCAAAGTGTGTATGTTTTTTTTTATCCTGGTCCCTTGTGGGTGAGCATATTTGATTTGTATCTCAATGCTTGGATGAATATTGTAGCATGTTTTGTGTACAATGCGTGGAAGCTGTTACTCTAAATAGCTGGCCAGTCAGTTGGTATATATATCATTATTAGTTTATTGAATATTTTAAGATTGTAAAAGGGATCTAGAGTGATTAATACTTGCATTGCTTGGTTTTACCTGAAAATAATGCTGTTTGTGTGATTTAAGCTGCCAGATATACTAATTGAGAATGCATATTTGTCACAACATGCGATAAGGGGAGTTCAGGGATGTGATTTGTCCAAAAGGAATCAAGAGCTGCATGTAAAAATAAAAAATGCTTTTCAGCCAAGCAATTACTTTTTTCTACATTGCATCTGATTCACTAGAAACCAAACGTGGCAGATTGGAGTATAATCTGCTACTTTTATATACTAATCAGTGTCTTTACTTTATGACTTAGCCGTGGTCCTAGTGACCACAGCAAATGCAGAGCTGCCAGTCTGGGCACTATCTGCTTGCCCAGCGCCACGTTTGCCTCCAAAAAATGATTACTAAACGATGGCTCCCGATGAAGGTTCGTGAGTGAAGCTATGAGCCGTCTTCATTGCTACAGCGTTGAAGAACAACATCCGTATCACAGTCCCTTCACATGTATTTCCGAGGTAGACCACAAGGTTGCACAACAGTCTGGTCTAAAAAGAAAATATTGTGAAGCACCCGTATTGTACACAACTTAACTGCAATAAACGGCTGGACCATGAAACAATTGCTAGACAGAGCATTCCACTGGCATGTCACACAGTGGTGGAGGCAGCTTTTGGGCGCATAGCTCCTGGAGTAGCAACATGTTTCTAAACGATTTGTGGGTGAGTCCTCATGGAGTGGTGAATGTTTTCATTGGAGCGTCCTAAATGTTTCTCAAATTAGCCCAAGTGACCGATTGTAGCGAGGGAGCCCAAAAGAATTAAGGGGTTGTGTGCTGATATGATGTATTTTGCAGCACAATCTTTGATAGAAATTAGGTAAAAAAGCTATACAATTTACAGTTGGTTCTTTAGGGTAACATTTAAATATTCAGTTACTGCCATGTAAACAATAATACACTACAAAGGAGCACTGAATATCATTTTAATGAGGCTGTTGCCATAACCTATCTATGCCAGTGCTCGTAACTTTAAATGCAGTCATATGCATGAAGGCGCTTCAGCCTTCATGCATATGACTTAAAGTGACAGTTACTGGAATGGGTAGGTTGTGGCAGTAGCTTCAGGCATGTGATTGTAAAGGATCATTACTGGCAAAGATAGGACAATCTATCTATGCCAGTAATGGGCACTTAAAACACATGCATGAAGCGCTTAATGCATATGAATACTTCACCAATAGCAAAAATGCCAAACTGATTGCCATAGGGGAAATACATGCTTAATCCCCTTCTTCTCTACCCAGTGATCCGGTTCTGTTACTAAGGCTTTAGCCAGGAATTTCTTCAGCACGTCACTCCTATGTGTTTTTACTGCATAATAGTTCACATTTCTTTTGCTGATTATTTTCTGATTTCTTTACTCCAAAATGAGGGGGGGGGACCCTGCACCCCACCTTTCCCCAATGAAACTACCCTTTCCCCCACCCACCTCTACCCTATTTTTCCTTACAAAAGCACCCCGCCGCATTTTGCAGTAAACAAATGGTAAAAAGGTTGTGGTAAAAAATGACAGCAATAAAATAAAACAGGATAAAGATGGGTTGCCGGCACATCCAGTAAGGCTATAACTCAAAAATTGACAGGGAGGTTTTATCACCCTTCTTGTGGATAAGTAGCAAATCGTATCTCTTTACCACACATCATCCTCCTCATGCTACCCAAAAAGAGCGTAAAGTTTACTGGTCCAGAGGTTGGTGAACTGCTTTTTTTGCTAATAGCTTCATAGACCTCGGAAGGGTTCATTATCGCTTGTAATAATGACCCTATGCCAAGTTATGGCACGAGGTGAATGACCCCCTCCCTCAGGCTATATATGCCACAAGAAGTTGAACTTTGAACAAGGGCTTATGGGTGATTTTGTTAAGAAGCTGTTAAGAGGCTCATTTTGCACATCTGACAATTCTTTCTCTTACAAACACTGGTGTTTATTTGAAATGGATGTTTGCTCACATGCATTCAGATGGGATTGCCTCACTCTTTCCATACCTACTGTTTATGGTGTGTGAGGGTCAACAGTGCTTCACAATGTCACCAATGATGTGTAGCATACATCTGGAGTTTCCGAGAGACTTACTGAAAGACAAATGTATCCATGCTCATCATGTATGCTCTATCTTAAGTTTTTCCTGGGCTATGACCATCCTCTCCTAAGTGGATGCTTGCAAACCCATCCTCACTAACAAAGGAAAATCCCTCAGATTCATCATTCACTCACACAGCTCCATCACCAAATGAAGAAATACTCCGTCTGCATGATTACTGTAGCATAAAATTAGAACATTTAAAAGCAAACATTATTATTTTGCTGCTAGGAATAGGATAGGCCCAGTTATTGAAGCAGTACTCTGGCCTGTGTAAAGATGTGACTCCATGCATTCAGCAAAGATGCTTGCTTCATGCATATTACCGCTGGCATTCATCAGCGAGGATTTTTGATCATGTTATTCACGCTTAGCACACATTTAATTTGTTTGAACTTGCAACATTATATCAGCCCAGTTGAAACTAGAATGCTTCTTTAATGCAGTTGAAGCTAGATAAGGCTGACCTGCTCCAATTATAGCTTCAAGCAACTGTGTGTCTGGGTTAGGCCACTTTACCCGCGAGTTGGAGTACTGACAAGTTTATGCATTCTTCTTTGAAATATGTGAAGATATGCAGGAAACTGAGAGTGATGATAAGCCTGAAATAGTAGGCTGGAAGACCGAGAGGAAGAGCTGAGCAGGAATCGAGTCTGGAAAGAACCAGAGAAGAAATGAGGAGGTTGGTAGCAGAGAATGTCAAGAGAGGGCAATTTCTACAAATGCTGAGCAGCTGATAGCAGCAGGACCGAGCAATGTAGAGATGTGGGAAGCAAATGTAAGATTACAGTCAAAGATATGATATGATACCCAGAGGTTTCTAAGCGCGGACCCGGGATCGAACCTGTGGTGCTCCGTGTCGTCTTGCTTCCAAGGTGAGCACGTTGCCCCTGAGCTATCCTCCCCAGCTATCCTCCTGAGATAACTCCTAAATTGCGAGCAAACGAAGAAGGAAGTGGTGGAGTAAATTAGATGAAAGAGGGAGATGGAGAAGGAGAAGAAGAGATAGAGAAAGACGGAATGCATCCAGAATTGACCAGTTTGGAGATAATCAGAGATGTTTTTATGGATAGTTTCGGAGAAAGCAGAAAAAGAGAGGTGTCATCAGCAGAGGAGTGATATGATGAACCAAAGGGTTCCATAATGTGTGCCAGTGGGGCAGTGAATAGAGAGAATAGGAGAAGTCCCAGGATGGAGCCTTGAGGAACACTATGTTAGAGAGGACTAGGAGAGGAGAGATTACCAGCCCAAGAGACAGAGAAAGAGCAATCTAAGAGATATGAACAAAACCAATTTATAGCAGGACCCATAGTGGACAGAGAAGAGAGAAGGAAAGTATGATCCATGGTGTCAAAGGCAGCAGAAAGATCTAAGAAAATAAAAAAGGAGAGTTTAGAGTGGCGAGTAGGGTGAAGAGAATCAATAACTGCTAGTAAAGCAGAGTCAGTCAAGTGGAGAGGACGGAACCCAGATTGAAAGGAAGAGAGAAGAGAATTATGGTCTAGATACGTAGAAAGTTGAGACTAGATGGCACGTTCTCAGATGTTGGAAAGGTAGGGAAAAAGAGAGGTTGTTCGATAGTTAGATAAGAATGATGAGTCAAGAGTAGGCTTCCTGATAATTGGGAAAATGACTGCATGCTTGAAGGAGAAGGGAAAAGCAGAGGTTGGAAAAAAAAACATTCAAGAGTGATGTGGGAGGAGAAGAGTGAGAAACGTGGGAATGAACAAAGACTGAATAGGATCAGGGGAGAAGTGGAGGGATGGGCTCTCGTGATGAGGTTAGCCATATCTGTATCAGAAAGATGGGAAAGGGAGGTAAGGGTTGAAGATGGAACGGAAAAGGATCAACATAAAGTGGAGTAGGAGACTCAAGAGAGAAGTACCCTACCTTTAAAGAAGGTAGTGAAGTCTGAGAAAGATAGGGGGGAATTAAGAGAAGGGTGAGGATGAGAGAGAAGTTGGTTTAGTGAAAGCAAGAGGAGCCATGGGTGTGATGAAAGAGAGAGAATAAGATTAAAATAGTTGAGTTCTTTGGCATCGAATATAGCCGAGCTCTATGAAGAGTGCATACAAGACAGTGCTTGAAGATCTGAAGAAAAATGTGATTTCTTTTCCATCTACACTCAGCGCGATGAAGAGAAGAGTGGATCAGTAGAATATTTGAGGTGACTCATGGTGGGCGGCGGGGTTTACGAGATGGTTTAAAAGTGTGAGCAGGGTAAAAGTGATCTAGAGTAGATAAGAGAGCAGTAATGCCCTCCTGATTTTACAACACATAGTGAATGCATCAGGCATTCTGCTCTGGTATGTACTATGTACAATACAACAGAAACAGAAACAATCTAGAGATCAATTATCTTGTATCCCAACTCCATGACCTTATTCAGAAGCAGTGTTCAGCACACGTTTAAGCTGCCTTCCCCACAATCACCTATCCTTGCACCAGCCATTGATATCTAATTGCAACAGGATCCCATGTGAAAATGTACTGGGTGCAAACACCGTGCAAGTGGTCAGAAGTGATATTAAGTATTCTGCATGAGGTTACGATTTCCATAAACTTGAATCCAGAGCCACCAAAACCTGAAATTCAAAGGTGCTTTTAGAAATGTAAGAAATTGAAAAGGTGTCCTAAATCTTAGCACACATTTACATAAATATGTCACAATAAAAATAATTTGGCACTTATATAGTGCTACGAACCCTCAGGTATCTGAGCAGTGCTTATTATTACCCACGGTGTGGGGTGCTCATTTATCGACCGCAGAAGGATGAAAGGCTGAGTTTGGCCCGATTCGAACCTGCATCGCCAGGCTCTGCATGGATGTCAAAGTGAGCGCTCCACTCTCTGTGCCACTTGACCAGCTTCATGAAGAGACACCATTGTCATTATTATTATTTCACCTATTGTAGTTGTCAAACAGATCTGAACTTGTGCCATGTGATTCCCGGATCTATTATTTTAAGCCACATAGACATCAACTGGGTAATTGTACTCTCCAACGCTTTTCATACACAGCTCTGTGCACCAAAATGTGTTTGGTATTTTATTCGAACCTTTGCACCCAAGTGTGTTCACTTAATTCAATTCAGTACAAAACAAAGAAAACAAATGCTTTGATATAATACACTCATAAAAACATAAAATCTTTGAGTGGGCATTAGTCGGTGAGGCAATGCTGTGCCATTTTAAGGCATTCAGGACAATGTCGATATGTGAAAAGACTCTCTTCAGATAGTTTGTCAGTGCAAGTCAACATCCAGAACCCCTCAGCCAACAAAGCCATAATGGTAACTGCTGCTCCAAGTGTACATATGCAAACCTACACTACAGTAAACTGTGACAAATCTTTGAATTAGTTTTGTATTGTTTTCGTAATACAATATTTACTTGAAGACGTAAAAACAAGAACATCAAAATACAACGAAATAAGGCAATCCAGAATTGTGAAGAAACATATGTATTGTATTGGTGAGAGGCGGGGTGCTTATGCTGGAAGCCCTACTGATGATTTCCAGAATGTTTTTAGGTTTCAAATCGGTCCAGTGATTAGTGACTTGTAAAGGAGGGGGGTCTGGAAGGCGGGTCAAGTTATTGCAGCCAGTTCCCGCTGTGTTTCTTGTCTTGCAAGACAACAATAACACTGTCTCTGTTTGTTATCATTTGAAATTGATGTGTGAGTCTGGTTTCTCCAACAAAAGCTATTGCCACGATTTTGGCAGTAATTCAACTGTAAATCCACTTATTTACTGCCAGACACATTTACTGTTCTTACCACTTATTCCAATGGCGTTATCACATGATTATAAGTGATGGTATTGAGGCTGTAATCCCCATTTTTGGTGTCCATAGTACTTCATAGGGATTTTCAGCAGATTTACCATGAGTGGTAACACTGCATGGTAAATCGTCCAATTTGTGGAGGTAAGGAGGAGGATTCACCTGCAGTATTTTTGCTGGAGGTGAATACTCCACATCACCATGAAACTCGGAATTCCACAGTGCAGTAAAGGTGGCAGTAAAGGTGGCAGTAATCACATTACTGCAAAAAAGTGTTAGTAACAGAATTACCACCTCTTTTTTACCACACCACCAAACTCGTAATGAGGCCCAAATTTGAAACCAAATTCCCTAGGACTCACACTATCACCAGAGATGTCCCTGAAATGAGCATGTACTCACATAATTGGTAGGGGTAATGGCTTCCATTGAAGCACTATGAGACCAGCAAACAGCGGCAATTCATCCTTCTTGTGTATTATTACTTACAGCACAGCTAAGGTGGTACTACACATTTTTTGACTCATCTATTTTCATCCCACTGCACTGCTTCTCCTGCGCCCAACTGCATATTTGAATTATTTATATGAATTCTCTTACAGCAGAGTGGTGCATTCGTACCTGACCTCCTTTACCGCCCGGTAAAGACATTGCAGTTACCGATGGTTGCCTATGGTTTTCAATCAACTAGCTAATGGATGTGTGGTCGCTCTCTTCTGCTACCATAGCATCTGTTGTCACAGATGGTGTAGAGTTAAGGTTAGGGTCAGAGTTAGAGTTGGAGTGTGGGGGCAGTCAGGAAAAAGTTATTAAAGACATTTCAAGAGTACAGCAGAGCGAGCCTTCAGCCCAACCATAGCTAGCACCGCCCATTCTGAAATCATCAAAACATTCAAGGATCTGCAACCTTTAGCCCTAAAGTTGTTTTGGACTACAACACACATGAGCACTAGCCAGGCTGCTTATATTAAATATTTAGTTATGTAATTAATATAATTTTTCAAAATACAATACCATTTCCAAAAGGTCATGGCAGAGGTGGTTTTGTAACCCAACTCTCATGGATGTTCCTCATTCGGAGGGACATGTCGTATCCACTGGCTAATCCAGAGTCACGCGAAAGAAGCGCACAAGATTATTTTTTAAAATGTTATTTTAGTTTAAATTATATACTAAATGTTAAATTCTATACAAACATATATTATATACATCTTACAATGTTAATACAATAAAATCCAATCCTTTCTCCGCCCACCCCTCACAAAGTTCAAAGTTCACATTTGTAATTAATTGCTCAATACAAGGTAAGGAATGTACCCCAAATCTTTTCAAACAATGCAATTTTCTCTACTCTACGGTATAGAACTCTTTCAATCTCCGCCAGGTTATGCATTTCTGCAAGCCACACTGCAATATCAACAGATTCTGGTGTCTTCCATCCTCTCAAGATAATTTTTTTACCCACCATAGCGCTCCTGAAAATCTAGAAGTCAGATCCTCCAATATCAAATGACTGCCTAATATCATGGTTTTGAAATCATAATTTAATCTTTCACCTATTATCTTTTCAAAGATATTATCAAACTCCAAGCAAAATCCTCTTACTCGTGTGCAATCCCATAACATATGCTCTAGTGTTCTGGATTCCTGTTCTAAGCCCAACAGTATGAATTATCACTCATACCTCTTCCTTGCAGTCTCTCTGGCGTACAAAGGACCCTGGTCAAGATCTTGATTTGTCGTGATCTCTTTGTTAGTCCCAAAGAGCATCATTTGACATTTTCACACATATGAGTCCATTCACTCTCATCAATCTCGCTACTAATTCTCCTGCTCCAATCCTCTCTTAATAAATCATTTCATTTGTATGCAGCCACAACCATTCCATATACACGGCTAGCTAATCCTCCTTCTCCAGGTTTCCGAGTTTTTGTAAACAGATCCCAATTCAGTCCATCTTTCGCCTCAAACTCCCCAATTGCTTTCTTCAGCTTTCTAAAGTCTGCTCCACTGAAATTTGGAATATTAAATGTATTTGTATTTTTTTCCCCATCAACCAGCGTCCATTCTTTTAAAGGTCCCCAAACGATTTAGCACCACAAAGGAACCACTCATGTCAGAAAATAACCTTTTCCTTTATTTTGATTTTTGGATTCATCCAGATTGAGGCCCCTGAATCTCTCAAGGTATCAATTCCAAGGTAACTGTTCAATTTTTCCCATACGGTCCTTATATTTCTAGTTATTGGATCCTTTATACCAACTGTTCTAGATGCTGTCGTCAACATTGCCTTTGGTGTGAGTGGTCCATAAGAACTAGTCTCTGCATGCACCCATTCCCCTGGTAGAGGTTCTAAAAATTCAATTAGGAATTGTGAAACAAAAGCCAAATGATATGCTCTAAAATTTGGCACTCCCAAATATCCTTTAGACAAGGGTAACTGCAATTTACTTAGTTTCAAACAAGGTGGTTTTGGTCCCAAAGGAAGCTCTGAATTATCCTATCCAACTCCACCCAGTATTTGTTCTCAATATCCAGTGGAATCATGCCTGAGACATAATGTATTCTTGGCATCAAGACCATTTTCAAGGCGTTTACCTTCCCCCAAAGAGATAAGTGAAATTGTCTCCCCCTCTCTATGTCTGATTTAAATGTAGAACATACTATATTCATATTTTCCATGTTAAAGTATTTAAGTCCCAGTGTTATCCATACTCCCAAATATGAGATCTTAGCATCACACCATTTAAATCCCAACCTTGTGATATCATTTTTTTGCAGATATGTGCTAGAGGTAAGAACCCTGATTTGGCCCAGTTTATGTTGTTGCCCAAACACCGATTGAAAGCCGACAAGACCTTCATCACTTTCGGAAGAGACTGTTTTAGGTTACTTAACACAAGAAGCAGATCATCGGTGTACAGCCAAACTTTCTGGTGTAGACCCCAACAAAACACACCCTGTATACATGTGTCAGATCGCAGAGCTATTGCCAGAGGCTCAATTACAATGACAAATAATAACAGTGAAAGTGGGCACCCTTGTCTTGTGCCCCATTCTAAATTGAAAGGCTCCGATCTCTGCCCATTTGTATTAACATCTGCAGTCGGACAGATGTAAATCAATTTTACCAAGGACCTAACCTGGATGCAAAAAACCCATTTTTTCTAAGATCTTAAATAGAAATTCCCATTTGACCTGATCGAAAGCTTTTTCGGTGTCCAGTGATAGGACCGCTGAATCTTCCTCACAATCGTTTGCTTTTAATATGGTGTGCAATAATTCCCTGATATTACTTGAAGTTTTCCTTTCCTTCACAAACCCTGATTGATCCCGGTGTATTAGCTTTGGTAGCAATGATTACAATCTCATCGGCAAAACGTTGGCCAGAATTGTATTATCCACATTAATTAAACTTATTGGTCTATAGCTTGATACCGGTTCCTAGTGATAGCCTTGACATCCAAAGCATAGAATGCAAAAGCATCGAAAAAAATACATCGAAAAAATTCATCTTTTTTCAATTTATTTTAATGGGGGTCCCCTCCAACCCCCATTTTTTTACCCCTTAAAACCCATTTTAATAAAAAAAAACTTTACCTACAAACAAATTGCATTTTTTCAATGCATATTTTCAAGGCTTTTGCGTTCGATGCTATGTATTCGAGGGAATCACTGGATACCCTTGATGTCAGATTTTCATCCTTACCTTTCTTTAGCAAGACTGAAATCATAGCATGCCTCGTGGTACTTGCCAAAAACCTCTGGATAGAGGAGTGGTACACATACTCAACAATAGATTAAGGGCCAAATTGGGGAGAACTTTGTAAACCATCTTGGCCAGGGGATTTTCCGGTATTTAACCTAGCAATTACTGTCCTGACCTCATCCAGTGTAATGTCTCCTTCAAGAACATTTGTGTTATCCACTGAGACCTTTGTGATCTCTATATTTTTAATGAACTCCTCATCTGCACCATTAACATTTGCCTCATTTTTGTATAAATCTTTTGTATAAATCTGTATAGAATGACTGAAAGACCTCATTTATTTCTTTTGGTTTAAAAGTGATCTTTCCATCGTTACCTCTGACTGAAGTGATTGCACGCTCTGATTCTCTCTTTCTTAATCTGAAGGTTAACCACCTATCACATTTCTCTCCTCTCTCAAAGTAAGTACATTTCTGATTAAAATATCTCTTCTCCATGCGTTCTGCCAATAGTGTTTTTAATTCCTTTTTTAACCTCAATAGCTCCGGAACCAAACCATTACAAGCAAGGTCCAACATCAACTTCTGTGAAATGTCTTTAATTTTTGTCTGTAGTGCCTGATGTTTCCTTTCAAATTTCTTTCACTTGCCATACCAGAATACCTCTCATCGTGCACTTAAATGCCTCCCACACCACATCAGCCCCAACCTCCCCAGCGTAGTTTTCCTCTACAAAAAATTCTGATTCAACTAAAAGTTTATCCATTATTTCCTTATTGTCTAACAATGAGGTATTTAACCGCCAACTAAACTGCTTTTTCAAGGCTGAGTCCAGTTTCAAACGCATGATCACGTGCGCGTTGTCTGTTAGCAAAATATTTCCAATCTTACTTGTCACATAACTTTCAGACATACTCCCACTTGTGAACAGCATATCTAGCCTAGCGTATACTGTGTGTGCCCCAGAGTAAAAACTGTATTCCCTGCTCAATGGGTTCTCTAACCTCCAGACATCATTCAGGTTATGTTCCTCTAGAAGATCCCTCAGAGATATAGTTTGTGTGTCTAACTGTTTGCTCTGTCTCGTAGTACTTCTATCCAAACCTTGATCAAAAACTGTGTTGAAATCTCCACCGAATATAATATTTTGACAACTCAGATCCTATATAGCTTGAGCAACTCTCCTAAAGAATGTGCCATTATCAACCGAGGGAGCATAGATATTGCAAAAAATCACCTCTGTCCCCTGAATATTAACTAATAATGCAAACATTCTTCCATCACTATCACTCACTTCTTTCAAAACTTTTATTGGAGCATTCTCCCTAATCAGTATTGCTACCCCTCATGATTTCGTATTGAATGATGAACCATACACTTTACCAATCCAACCCTTTTTCAAATTTTAAAGATCCCCATGTATGAGGTGTGTCTCGTGAATGAAACAGACATCAATCTTTAAATCATTTAAATATGTCGTTATGTTCTTTCTTTTTTTGATGCTGATGAATCCATTCACATTACACGTAACTATACGTATTTCACTATCCATTTTTAATACCTTCTCAATTAATCATTGTTGATTGAGTCTATTCTGCTGGAATAATTTCCAAATGTGAACCCTAACCCACAAACTCTGAAATAGATACAAAGAACAAAAATCAACGCAAAAACTAAACTAGTATAACACATTTTAAAAACTGTCCAGTCTTGGACACCACTCCCTAAATCTTATAACCTATATCTTAATTAGATAACTTCTTCTATAAGTTATATTAATTAGTATCCCCAGTTGCGCCATTCTATAACCTCCCTAGCCCTGAGTATCCCATTAAAATACAGACCTTCTATTGCCCAGTGAGTTAACCAATGTCAATTTAACGGTTCAACATGTAAGCTTAATTGCAAAATTAGTTCCTTACTATTTCGGCATCGCATCTAAATCTCCTAAGAAGCCTTCTAATGTAAATATTATGTTAATGCTTGTCCTGAAAATACATACCTATGAATAATTGAATTAGAAATCCTATACTTTTTCCTCCCCCACACTGCTCTTGTCACCCATCCCCTCTGGCTATTACATCCCATCATCAGATGTGCACATCAATAGTATTCATTTAAACAATCCAGCTCTAGGTTTCACATATTGTATTGATCTTATCCATCAGTATGACCACTTCTTAAGTGTTAACTATCTATTCTATTTCAATGACTAGCACTAGCATGTCCACTTTATATTTGATCAACATATTCGGTCAGCCTTTATTAATCTGGTAATAAACTTGACAACCTATTTAAGACACCCTGATATTCCCCTTGCAGTGCCCTAAATGACTCTTCATTGTTCTTTCCTTTCTAATAATTCTTACTTTGGGTGGATAAACATATACAGCAAGTGAGCCTATGAACTGATTTCCCCTGTAAAGCAAATTATTATTTATTTCAATCGTAAAGTTATTCTCCATCGGCATGTAGATGCAAGTCAGGATATCCGGTATGCTTAAAAGTTAGTTGCTAGTAACCATAACCTCTGTGTACTGATAAAAGAATGCTGGTGCCTTTCTTTTCGCTATTGCTAACACCGTCCATGTTCAGCAATAATATATCTACCCACCGCCATACGAAATCGGCAGCAGCAGGCAGAACTGTGCGCAACATCCAGTACTTCTTCAACGTCTAATTGCATAGTTTTGCTTGCTCTTTCCAGACACTGTACCATACATAGCTGATATGTCGGCATGACCAACCTGACCAACGTTTCCAGACATTGCGGCAGAGTCAGCGTAGATCAGGATGGCGCAACATGGTATGTCATTTTATAAAAGGGTGAAAGCGAACTCCATCAGTCCAGGAACTCGTAGCGATCTTCCTCCATCCGGCACACGCACTAACCATACAAAGTGACTGCTCTACGTCTTCATCTACGTGACCCCACTAAGCTGATCCAGAGCACGTAGGGCCACGTCGCCAGGTCCTTTTCTTTTATCCTTCCCAGAATCATGGCACAACAAAGAGTGGTGGGCATTCTTTAAAATGAATGCAGTTAAACAGTAATTTAGATGCTGCACCATTTTCAATCCAATTAAATAACAGTAAACAGAAATGTCAAATGTAAAAATTAATGTTGAATGAGAACAAAGGTCTAAGCAAATGCATACCTATTGATCCATTGATGAAGTGCTGATTTTAAATGCTCCCAGCCATTTCATAGCTCCACTAGGTGCAGAAGTACTTTTATCTCCATCAGGAAATTGTAATGTTAACAAGTTGAATCTCTTCAAGAAGGCTGTCACACCAATAGACCTTGCCAAATCTTTGGCTCTATGAAGGATTTCCTGACCATCGAGACTTCTTTCAGGTTGTCTGGATATATAAAGACCCTGTTCTCCCAGAAGTAATCAGCTTCTTTGGTTCTTGCCATTTTTAAAATCTCCTCCTGGGTGCTTGTGTTCACAAAGGATACTAGGATTTGTCTAGCCATTGGCCCCATTTTCTTGCCCACTCTATAGATATTGTCAATATCAACAGGAGCGATGCGTTCATATTTAAATGAGGATTGTATTATTTCAACTGCAACTTGAACCAGGTCTTCCTCGGTCTTTTCTTCCACACCCACAATCTTTAAATTCTTACTTCTGATTTTCAGATCTATTTCCATGGTTTTCTATCTTCCTTTTTGAAAATGTTCACTCAAATTCCTGTACGCCCTGTTACTTCCAGAAATCTCTGAGGACATTGAAGCTGAGCCAGTTTCCAAAACAGAGGGCCTCATTACTACCCTGGCAGTATGGGTTTAACGGCGCTGGTAAAGGTGCCGGCGCCATTAAACCCATACCGCCTCATTAAGAGGTTCCCTCACGGGACCCGCTCTGGACGTCTGGTCAGACCAGACGTCCTTTGCGGGTCCCGCGAGGGGACTAACATGCTAACAACGGGCCTGTCACTAACGGGCCTGTTGTTAGCATCATCCCCTTTCCCATTGAGCCCTATGGGGGCTAGAATGGGAATGGGGATGGTCCGGGTCCGGGTTCCCTGAAGGGGAAATACTGGGCCCTCCTAGGTCAGAATGGCCCAGTAATTCCCCATTCAGGGAACCCGTACCCGAGGTTGGAGGCAGCCATGCCCTTATTAAGGGCATGGCTGCCTCCAAAGTCGTAATGAGGCCCAGAGACTCTACTCTCTATCTGGATGACTTTGAGGGACAGGTCCTCCATGGATGATTTCACATCTCCTATATTTTGGGCCACTTTTCCCAGGTCCTGGGCCACTTTCAGAAGTGATGAATAAATATCTTGTGGACTAGGGACATCACCCATCTCTGATGTAGGCTTGGACTTCTTAGGGATTGGATTATCAGCAGTATCAATCTTCTTTTTAGATTTCATTATTTCCAATCATCAATATAAGGAGAGGGCCAGGAGCTGCAGGTTTATGCTGCTGTTTCTGCAGCCTGCATTCCGGAATCAGGAGCTCACAAGAATGAAGATGCGCTTTAACACATTCCCATGCATCACAATGCACGTGGCTCAGACAAAATCGTGTGCATGGGCAGTGTGATTTCCGTCTAGCACGCCGAATGCAGTTATTCTCTTTTTCATTTTATTGGTGATGTGAACAAATACATATACCAAACAAAGGTCATTGGATACCAACAGGCTTATCATTGAGACAAAGGGTGCATCATGTGCCCACTAATATGACAACTCAAAAAGAGGTATTGCATGTGTGTTAATCTTCCCTATCTCCCTGCCATGTGCAGGGCTCCAATGCTCGACAAGTAGCATACATAAATACAAACAAAACATATTTACTCAAAGAACACAACTATAACATTTGGCATGTATCATTCATTCATTCAATATCCAGGCAGCAACAATGGGCTGAACAATGAACCACATTCACGCGATATTGATTTATACCTTCTAAACTCTGACCTTCATAAACAAAAATGGCTATTTGTAAGAAAAAATAATAGACAGCAGTAGATTGCCACATTTGCCATTTAGGCACATAAGGTAGTCTTTTTATGATGTAATGTCGAGCACCCATATCAGTATGTGTTGATTAGGCACCTGACTTCCCTTCATTCTTATTAGACACTTTGTTAAGCCTTCTTGTTCCACCATATATAGCAGAGAATTTGCCGCTTATTGGTGCACCTTGCCACATGTGTCCCTTTTAATTTCAACAATAAATCCATTTGCTGGTGTGTGGTTACATATATGTAAACAGAGAAATAACATATAAAGTGCAGCATTTTTATTGAATGTGGTCAACTGAACCTATAGGTGTAAGGATTGTAGGTTAATTAAGTGACCATTAATATTGCTCTGAGGTGGGCCTAAGATTCTCGTACCATGTGTGCGGTGGGGGGCGTTATATGTTTGGTGTCCGGCAGCTAGAAGAAATCCAATGTGAGGGTGAAGTTAGGGCGCTGCATGGCCAATATGCTTTCATTTCTAAATTGCAGAGGTGATTGGAGAAGGGTATCTGTTTCTTTCGCCATGCAGTCATTGATCTACCATGAGAAACCAGCTGTTAGCTGAGGGCATACTATAGTAGGAGATTACTGCAGTTGTACTTAATGTTGGCATGTTGAAACCAGTAATTGAGATCCAATGTTGACATGGATCTTGTGGAAGTCGGGATAAGTTGAAGATGTGGGGATGCCCATGAAATTAAAGAGGGCACGTTTTTAGCAGCATTAATGGAAGGCTACAATTTAATAAAGATTATCTTTTAAAACTAGTACGAGAGATTGGAAACATTGAGGTGTGGATCTTTTCCCAATAACTACAGTTGCCCCTCGGCAAAATGGGCCGTGTCCTGTTTATGGGACATAGTAAATAACTAGTGTTGGTCCTCGAGGGAGCCATGCTGGAGAATAGGATAGGGAGGATAGCTGTCTCGGGAGGATAGCTCAGGGGCAACGTGCTTGCTTTGAAAGCAAGACGGCACAGAGCAACACAGGTTCGATCCAAATAACCAACCATAATAAGATAACAACTGATTGAATAATGTAAAGTTTGATAATTAGTTTTAACTGTCAGTTAAATGATAAGCCCTGATATGCTTCATTGGTAGGGCCAGGACAGGGAAAGGTGGGGAACAGAATGGGCTTCATGGCTGGAAATGTGACATTTTTATATTGGCATGGGGTCAGGAAATACATACTAATGTGTTCTAATGCATGGGGGTACCTCGTGGCAAGATCTAATTCGCTGGAGATGCACATCCGTTTTTACAGTGGTATTTAAAGAAGATATTGCAGAGATGGGAGGCTGCCATGATATAAAGACAGCACTAACCAAGTTGAGAAAACAAATTAGTGGTTTAATTATCCAATGCTAAGGGGTGGGGTGACATAGGAGAAGGGACGAGAGTAGGGTAATGGAAAGGATTTGAGGTGAGATACTGGACAAATAAGGATAGCATATTTAATACTGAGGTAAGGGCAGCAGAAATGTGAAGGGTATTAAGAATTATCTGTCATAGTGATGCTTGAGAAACAGAGACAGGGGTTGATAGACATATTTCGATTTTAAAAAGGATATAATTTCATGCTTGGTGGGATGACAAAACCTCGTTTGGTGTGGGCGCTGGCAGGATTAGTAGTCCATAATTTGCAATGTATTGCTACATATGAAAATCTAATGAAAGTCCAGTCTTGAGTTTTAATAAACTGTAGTGATAGTCCAGTCTTGAGTTTTGTTGCATGGTGTTTTATTAGTGTTCAGGAAAAAGTGGTTTTTGCTCTACTACAAGCCTGCAACCAATCCTACCTTGCATTTGAAAAAGACTTCGGTCGAAACGCGTGTCTGCGGCTTTGTTTTTCACTTTTTCCTGGCACGAGATGCCATATGGATCATATTGTATCTGAACACTAATAACACACCATGCAACAAAACTCAACACTGGACTATCACTAGAGCGTACTTAAACTCAAGACTGGACTTTCATTAGATTGCCATATTTAGCAATAAATTGCAAATTATGGAATACTAATCCTGCCAGCGCCCACACCAAACAAGGTTTTGTCATCCCACCAAACATCAAATCACTCGGAAACCTTGGAGTTGGTTTCCAGACAAGCCATGTGCTAGGCTGCAGGCAAAACCACAACCACTGAGAAATGGTGCGCAGGCGACTGGTTGTCCCGAAAATGAACTCCAAACCCCTTTGAAACTATATAATTTCATGGTCTGCATTCAGTATGTGTTTCATTGCTAATTTTGTGCAAATCCATTTGGATTTTTTTTTTATGTAGCAGAAAGTTCTGTCGGAGATTTGTGTGGTGCACATTTTCAAATGGTGCACATTTCAACTATTCCAGGAATCACAACTCAGACTCCTTCAGAAGTGATATTATAGGGTGTATGTGAGACACTGGTATTGATAGCATTGAGAATTCATACAAAACAGAGTGTAGTGGTAATTTGGGATTTACCCTGTCAAGGCGGTGTAAATATTCAGGGACTGTAGGTGTCTAACACTTACTTTTAACAATAATTAATTAACTAATTACTAATTCTAGCATGTAAGAAACTAATACAATTAGGGTTTAGAATGGGACAACTTAGTCCATAGCACTTTGTGCAAATCAGTGGTGCAAACTGGAATGTAACTGGGACTGCAGACACAGGCTCTGAAATGCTGCTTAGAGAATAAATGCAAGAATTTCAAAGCTGCTTTTGAGATGGGAACGTGACCTGAGGAATGTGAAAAGTCATACTGCACAGAGTAGGCCCTTTGTTCATGTTCTAGCGCAGGGAGTCAGAATATGAAATGCATCTCATTGATTCTGGCATTCATTGAACTAAAGCTCTGCTCAAAGGTGACAGTGGAATAGAATAGGGACTTCTGGAGGTTTCCATGAGGTTTGGCTATCCAGAGGAGGTGTCTGATTGACATGTGACATCACTGTCAGGGGCAGGTAGATCTTACACTTTGTGTAGGTGAATATCCATAAGTGGGAAGGTAGAAAGGAGGCTTTAAAAAGAATACCCAGAGAGTAGGTAGGGGATTATTTTCTGGGGGCTATGGCTGCCAAGAAAGAGACAGCAAGAGGAAATGAATGGAAAGGCCTGATCTATGTGTTGAGGGCCACATAGACGATTGCTGCCAGAGAGTGGAGGGGGAGAGAGAAGTTGTGTGGAAGGGAGAGCTGTGGTGACTATCTGTAAGTGTGAGAGAGAAGCTTCCAAGGTGAGCACAGCAACTTCCATGCTAGCTGACTTCCCTTTGTGGGTGAGGTGAGCATGATTTTTCAGTAAACATAATAGTGTGCAAGGCGACTTATTAATAAGGCCTTGAGCTGTGGGAAAAGACAGAAGTAAAATAAATAAGCAAATAATACGAACGTGGATAGCTACTTGATGTGTTTTTTCCCCTGTCCAAGAGGCCAATTTCAAATACAAACTGAAAGCCTAAAATCCTGCCAAAGTACCTAACAAAGTTCAAGGTTACAGATAACAGTGCATTGCCAGCCAGACGGTAAAGTATTAGTGAAGTCCATTACAGGGAAAAGGACTTTATCACAGGGAGGGCAGTAGCTATGAAATATATTTGCATCTCTCCAGTGAAAAATGAGAGATTACGACTTGCGCTTTAATTCTTATATCATTGAAAATGTTATGCTGAATTTATTACATTACAAAGGTTGTTTTGTTTATGTGTTGAGCTGAAAATTTCAATTGCTTATAAAATACATGAAAGAATTGGATCAGTGCTGGTCTGTTTCTTAGGTGCTCTATTTATTCGTGCTAATGCATAGACGGATGCAAAGCTAAAAGGTGTATTATTTTACCGCTTGTGGTAAAAAGTAAAATGCACCAAAACACTATGATCTGAGTCAAACCATTGCAAACTGAATCCCCATGTTATAAACACATTATTTTCCATGTGACCTGGTAAGTCTACTGTGAGAAATTAGATGGCAATCCAATAGAAATATGGTAGAGAAATTGTGCCCCTAGTCGAGCCCTAAGTCCTGCTTTCGTTTTCAGCAAATGATACCAATGTGACTCTAGCCCCGTTTTTTGTGGCAAGCTTGGAAACCTCACATAATACCCTTCAGTACTCTATCACTGCCCCATTGGTAAATGGACACAGAGTCAACACCTAGAAATTTGATTTTGCCCATATTTTCACGTGTATTTTGACCCTGATGAGCATGTGTCATTCTGATGGATGCTCTGGCAAAGTTCCAAAATGTTATCTTTTAGATAAC
The DNA here is from genome assembly GCF_040938575.1 of Ambystoma mexicanum. NCBI lineage: Eukaryota > Metazoa > Chordata > Amphibia > Caudata > Ambystomatidae > Ambystoma > Ambystoma mexicanum. Next base: position 600,164,161 of record NC_090928.1, on the reverse strand, counting down.
TGATTGTGCTTGTAACATATTTAGTGCTACCTATGCACTCATTGCTACAATTGAGAATTTGCTAAATATTTTTATCCACGCCAATGCATCACACTGCATCCCTTTGCCAATGGGGAAAGAAAACTGCTAAAAATGGCGGCGATAACCCCTGTGCGCACTAAATCGTCAAAATTACGCATGGTGCATAAACCACAAAAGAGCTGCACACCCTGTCACACACACAGGCAAAGTTGGTGTAAAACAGGAATCACTGCTGTCACCTGGCATCTGTCATCTTTCACCTGTCTTCTGTCATCTGTTACCTGTCACATGAATCAAGGCCACAGAAGGGCCTAATCAGAAAATGCCCTTAAAAATTCAGTCATTTTCCCAGAGAATTATTGAAAGGAAAGTGTGCTGAAATCATAGATTCTCCAGTGCAGTTCAGAGAAGGCCAGGCCTCACTGACTGACAGCTGCATCAGAAAGGTAGCTGTCAAACCCAGTTTAAAAGTGTTTGTATTTCCTGATTAAAATGGCAAAATTCACCTATTTAAAGCATGTTTGTGAAGGGCTAATTCTTTTAAAATGTCCAAATCCCTTATAAACTGTGCTTGTATTTTATATGTGAAATGAAAAAACTTTAATGTATAGGAACCCAGTCTGTAGCTAATCAACTATTTAATTCTGATCTGACAGCCCAGCCTGGGAAGATTCACATTTCAGCTTGACACTCAGTTGCTACAGGAAGGCTTAAGTGATGCCAATGGTTCCCGCATAATGACAACAAGCAGTAGAATGGGACCTCAGTAGACTTTCGTCTGGGGCTGCACCAAAGAACAAAGGACAGGCTGAGCATTGACCTCTGCTGGGAGGGGCAGGAACTTCCGCCTCCAGGAATGGAACACACCCCCTCTGATCAAAAGACTGGACAGCTTCTACCTGGGAAGGGAAGGTTACAAAGGAGATATTTGATGTTAAATCAGTATGTTTGATTAAAGTTTAGAATTGGTAGATATTAAACTAATTTCAGCCTTGTGATTTGAAGAGATTGATGAAACTTGTACCCTTTATGGATCCAAAGTTATGAAAAATGTCTTATTGTAGCAGAAGAATCAATGTTGCAAACCTAAAATTGTATGTACATGATCCACTTATCAGCGCCCAGAGATGTACCGAATTAGAAATGATTAATCCAAACCGTTATAGTTGAAATTGATAAAAATCCATAGAATGACCAAGACAGCTCGCACAAGGATGGGGAGTGAATGTGATTGTAGACAATCGAATATAAAATATATGTGTCCCATTGTATTAGGGTACATAATGTTGGAAATGTACATTTGTGCAAAGGTTATGTTTTGGTAAAAATCAAGGTGGGAGTTCCTAAACCCCATCATAAAGATGACAACTCTGTTCAGACCGCAAACCAGGACAAAGCACATGCCTGTAGCTACTCACAGACAAGGGGGTGTGTTTTTGAAGTTCTGCCCATGCCATAAAATTTGTAATGTATAAATATAGGAGTTTCACTACACATAGGACACACTGCTTCCAGAACCCACCCAGATGTCCATGCAGCACCTTATTCCAGAACTCTTCATCTTGTAGCTGACTCCAGAATTCTTTGAAGATCCAGATTTCTTTTCAGAATCCAGACTTAGCATTGCTGAACTATTGCTAGCAGCTTGACCCAATTGCAAACCTCCAAAACTTTAAAGAATAATTCTGATTCAGCATGGCTTGCTACTATTAAGGCTTGCCCGGTTAAAATTGCATTCTGTCATCTACCGTATCTAGTAACCAGACGGGTCCATCCTAATCCACCCTGAGGTGCAATCCAAAATTGACCAGAACCGCGCCACTGATCCAAATCCCTCAAGAGGTGCACTGCTGCGGTAAACCTGATCCACCCAATGACCAGAGCTGACGGTCCAATGTCATTATAAAGGACTGTAAGTATAATAGGAAGAACAGTGACCCATAGTATATCTGGTATTATCCCAATCTCAACCCATCCCATCCTTAATTCAGAACCCTAGTATTGTTAGAATCCTACTTGCACTGATTTTTTTCTCATCTGTGTTACAAAACCATAACTCCTTAGTAATTTTGAATAACTAAAGTAAATCCTAGAAATCGAGTATCCACCACAGACTGGTTACGCTGGACACGTAGCTGTGAAGTTTCATGTGTGGCATCCTCTTTTTCATAGACCTTAATATAGTATGAGAAAACCCATCTGTCATTTTTAAAACCGAATTTCTGTTTTCATTTTCGCACCTATTTTGCAAAAAAACACCTCTCACTAAAACCTCTATAACTTCTTCAATTTTAAAGATAGAAACGAAATTCCAACTTACAACTGCATTGCGGAACAGCACTTTTCTCCAATGTCGCATAGAAAACGTTTGACGCGAATTTGCAAAGTTCACAAGTTTACACATGTCATTCTCCCATTTCAAAGTGCTTCTTCCATCCCATACCGATCTAAAGTGTGTTCTGTTGTTTATATTATAGCTCATATGTGTTAGGACTTTTTTAGTGTTGCTTTCCTCAGAATCTTCTCCATTTCAGCATGTTTGACCATTTTGCAGTATTTCACAAAGCCATTTTTCACCTGTCATTTTAAAAGTGTCCTTTGCCAAAAATGGTTTTCTCTCTTGTTGGGGGAGGGAACATTGCATCTAACTCTAGACCTTCTCTTTAATTCCTGAATACCTGCTGATTACTCACATTTGTGTAGGTTTGCTCATTTGTACTTCAGTACTTTGCAGGGGGTACTAGTAACTTAAACGCTATCTGTGCACAAACCAAAACTGTTCTTTTTCCTGTGTTTTATATGCTATGTGTGATTTGAATATTAAATAAATAAATAAATATTTACCTTTACAAACTAGCCTGATTCCTGGTTGTGACCTGGGGGTATTTTGATAAAGGTGTGATATGAGTGGTATATCATTCAGAATATTGAACTTATAGACAAAAGTAAATAAGGGTTTCATTGCGCACTACATTGCTAGGCGAGACCTGGGTGTGTGCCTGATTGAAATCCCTTACAAAATGTGCATTTGCATTTTTTTTATAAAATGCTTGATGTGGTGTCTGCCAAATCCTTTGTATTTGAATGATTGTATGTTGTTGTGAGTGTGTAGCTTCATGATATCCCTGACACACTTTTGTAGAAGGTTAGTGCTAATGGCAGAAACCAAGTTGACTGTATTTTTGAGTCTCCTTTCAGATAATTGGGGCAGAATGGGTTTTGAATAATAGGCACCTGTGTGTACATGATTCCGGTTCTGCCTATGGTTTGCTGTGTAGTTGTATTGAGTTGGAGAAGATGACAATTTTAGGGAGGATTTTCTAAATGCAGAGTCTGTCACAGCTGTACCATGATGTGAATGAGTGTTCCACTTTGCCCTGATTGTTCATTTCCAGGCTTATTGGTGCCACCCACTGGACCCCTACAATGAATAGTGTCCCGATATAATTTATGTTATCTGCAGTTTTTATCTTTGACCACACATTTTCTGGTATGAACAAGACCTTGAAAATGTTGGACAAATAAGCTTGCGAGAATCACTTACAAATTAACCACACCAAAACAAATGCTATGCGATTCACCTGTCACCAAATATGAAAGCAACCTTTGACATTAGACCGTCAAGCCGTAGAATATGTTATCAGTTACACTTATCTGGGTTTAAAATTGAGTGTAACAATTAATCACCATGAAATACTCACCATTAAGTCCACAAGAGCAGGGCAACTGACTGCTTTGCTCTCTAACTTTGCTCATCAGACTGCAGGCTATAGATTACTTGGTACAAGGAAACATACAGGGCCTCATTACGACCCTGGCGGAACGGGTTAAACGGCGCCGTAAAAGGCTGCAGCGCCATTCAACCCGTTCCGCCACATTACGAGGTCCCCTCGCGGGACACGTTAAGCATGCCTGGGAAAACCAGGCGTGCATACCGGGTCCCGCGAGGGGAAGAGGGAGCAAACAACGGGCCATCTCGTAATGGCCCGTTGTTTACTCCCTCTCCCATTCCCATTCAGCCCTATGGGGGCTGAAATGGGAATGGGGATGAACCGTGTCCGTGTCCTCGAGTGAGGAATTACCGGGCCATCCAAACTCGGAATGGTCCGGTAAGTCCTCATTCCGAGGACACGGACACGGATGCAGTTTTGCCGGCAGCCATGCCACCAATAGCGGCATGGCTACCGGCATACCTCGTAATGAGGCCCACACTGTTCTTGCGCGGCCATCCTTTATGGATTAGACACACTGGTATTACCCATTTATGACTGGCTAAATGTTCTAGAGGGCACCTTCTGGAAGCGCATTTTAAATTTGCCTCAGGCAGTGCCCATGGCTATTTTAAGACTGGATTAGGCTTGATTTCTCTGAAGACTTTTGCTCTGACGCAACAGAGTGAATTATATTTGAAGCAAGCATAGTTTCCCAACTGTCCAGTATTGAGGATATTGTGCTAGTGTTGTGATAAGGAATCTAAAACCAAGGGTCCCAGTTTTACAACCAAAAATGAGAGTCTGCTTGATCTGATTGGCTGGTTTCTGAGTACCTGTACGAGTTTCGTGGATGATGAATATCATGGAGTCAAGCAAGCTCTGAAAAAGAAAATTAATATGTGGGATTCGAATTTGAATTTTTCACATCTGGAAAGGTTATCTTCCTATTAAAGGGTAGGTAAAATATCATACAAAATGTTAACACTGCAAAAATACCTAATGGAATATCCTGACCTAAGGGTCTGCAAATTAATATTATGATTACGGACAAATCAATTATTAATCCTTTCAATCACAGGCCCTAGGTTAGGTATACCATTACAAAATCGATTCTGTGGAATTTAGAAAATGTCACACCTTTTAGAAACTCAGAGGCATGTGTTGACCAGTGTATGCGATTGGGTAATGTATATATGTGCAACCTTGGAGAATTTGTTATAGACCTTAATGATATTAAGAGCAAGAGATGTTGGTTTTATTGCCTTAATTCTGGTTTAACTCATTTGTACATTGCTTTATTTCACATGCGAACAATTGTAAAGAAATTTCTGATTCCTTTGAGCTGAATATTTGTTAATTTCTGATGTTAGAAATTAAATAAACAAATGTAAATTGGTTTAATGGATATATGTGAAAGGCTCCCAGTGAGCTAGACACATTAAATTAATTAAAAAAATAAAAAACTGCTACTCTGACTTTCAATGTGTTTATGGTTGCAGATTGTTTTCTCACTGCAGTTGAGTTGATGTGTACAGCCTCTGCCAGTGGCATTGTGGGATATATTTAGCCCAGCAAATTGAACTGTAAAACCAGGTTAGGCCTTACTGTGAAATACATCGGACCAATGGGAAAAGACACACTGGAATATACATGTTAGGCCCAAAACCATCCCACAGCAAAGAGGCCTAGTGAATGCATAGTGCTTGTCTTTCTGCAAGTGAAACAAGCAGTGTCTATAAATAAATCCAAATTGCAGAAAGGAATTGAAGATGTGCATTTTAAATGAAAACATGAACAACATGGCTTCACTTTCAGATCCGCAGTGAAAAACAAATGCTGTTTGCATATCAAGGGCCTGAAACTGCAATGTCCAGAAGTGTGTATTTTGCAACTGTAAATCAACACATGGAGAAAAGTGTTCAGCAGCTAAAATGTGCATATTATAAGAAAGGCCTGAACAGTGGTGTAGCAAGATGCAGGAATATAAGGCTTCACATGGAAAATATAAGCCACCCATGTAAAAGTGTATTTTCTTTCAGATGCAACATGTGAGTCTCTTTTGTGCACAGGAAAAACATACATTTAGTTTAGGTTGTTGGGCAAACTTCGCAAGTGACTTCCCCCATGGCAGGTCTGTGGGGTTTCTTTTCTGGAAGAGAGATCTCTTTGAAGCTTCTTCATGCTATGCATTTATGATGGGCTAGATCCAAACAGGGCCAGCCTGGGTGAGTGCAGTAATATTAACTATTAGATCAAAATTGTGGTCAACTTAACATTACAAGAAAAAATGGCAGAGGGCATTGGTTGGCCATCTGCTAAAGGATAAGAATCTCCTCAGCCCATCAACTTACAAAGAACTACCCCAGCCTTAACTCAAAATTCATCCCCGAGATGGGAGAGGCTCTGAACCATGTGTTTTCAGGGAAATGAGACCAAGGACCAAAAACAAACCTGTTACTTATCTGTATAAATATATGGTAATTAACTTTCATAACAAATTTCATTTTATTCAATAAGCTTCAGACTTAATACTGACAGAGATATGACAGATCTCATTTTAAAGCTGTTGTCAAAGCGATAGTGCGGATGCCATGTGTATATGAGTCTGGATTTTGATAAGCCAATGGCAACCTCAAAGGTATTTCTAGCTGCCACGAAAATGCTAGAAATCCGAAAGTTGGGGAGCTGATGGCATGTGAAATTAGTAATTTGATTATGCACTTTCATATTCCCAACGATTTTAGTTTTCAAATAAGGGTGTAAAACAATATTGCGTCCGTGCAATAACCTGCTGAAATGAAAGTAGACTGTACCAATTCATCATGATTCAGGGAACACAAATATATCTATATCAATGTTTATTTTTAAACTGTAAACATTTGCCAGGTTGTGACCTTTTGAGGAAAGAAAGCTGACAGCTACTAAAATAATGTGAATGATAGAAGGTGTGTACCGATCCACTTCACTTCATCATGGAACTCCCCGGGCATATAGGCAGGAATGGGTGGACTCTTGGGAGGGTAAGGGAACTGTAAAGGTCCAATGGAAATTCACGGCTAATATGTTGACACCTTCTGATCTTAATATTTTGTAGGAGGGACTTAAGATTTAAAAGCACTTACTCTATGCATAAAGGGGACAGGCAAGGAAAAGAGAGACAGGAAAGAAAGAGAAGGAGAAAAAGGAGTGCTGCTGACCATTATCCAGGACTTGTCTATAATCCATATTGGTGAACTCTGATACAGCTCCCTAACCTTACTTGGGGAGGCCTACATTGAGAGGCCTTGAACTTTGCATAGAAAAAAGGGCAAAGACCAGAGGGAGAAAATGGAAAAACTGTCTAAAACCATCTTGGGTGGTGAGGCCTTAACATTGAGAGGCCTTAAACTTTGCCTGGAAGAGAAAAACTGGGCCAGCCAACAGCTGACTAAGTCCTGATTCTTAAGGATAGCCAGATGAGGGAAAAAAGCTGGTGACGATCTCTGACTGAAGTGACCAGACCCCGAGCTGATCCCGAGGATCCTGGCTGTCTTCCCCAAGTGCCCCAAAACAGAGATTCCATGTAAGTAGAATTGATCTTTTTGAAACCAAGTGTGCGGATGATCTGCCTGCCTTAATATCTTTCCTTAATAGTTGGTGGGGGCAAATTGCGCAGAGACCCTTAGTATATTTGACTGAATAGTAATTCAATTACCTTCCAAATAGATTGACGTAGGGGGAGTTTGGGTGAGTTTGAAACCCCCATCCTCTTTCCTTGCTGAAGTCAAGTTATAGTCACATAAAGTAATTGGGGTGCCCTGGCCAAAAATAACAAAATTGATAATTGTCACTCTTCCAAAATGATGCCTTTAAAACAAAAAGGTCCTTGCCTCTAAAACAAAATTCACAACTGATACCCATTCCCAAAACATGCCTTTAAATGAAAGGTATGTGTATTCTTAAGTGAAATTCCCAATCAATCGTCACGACCCCTTAAACATTGTATGTAAACAAAAAGGTGTTTTGCCACAAAAGGAAATTCCATATCGTCAGCATTCCTTAAACATTGTATTTAAACAAAGGGGTGCCCTTGGCCCCAAACAAAATTCCTAAACTCTCCCAACTTCCTAGACCTCTCCTTTAAACAGAGGGGTGCTGCATATCACGGATTCCTGGGTTGTTGGTGCTGGGGGACAAGCGCTTTGCCAAGTGAAACTAGTGTAATTTCCATTGAACAATATACACCTTCTCCTGAGAGTGAGAAACTGTCCCTGATAGCAAAACAATGTTTTATTACTTTTGGGTGAAAAGGGAACATGCTACTATTTGCCACATTTATTCTTGGAAATCAGTGTGATTCCAAAACTGCTAACATTTTCAAGTGTGCAGGAAATTAAACAAAAGACCAAATGTTTAATGTTTAACTGGTTTTAAAATTAAAACTGCCTTATTTTCACTCTCCTCAATTTTATCAAGTCATATGTGCCTGTTTATTATGAAAAGAAAGGTTCATTGTGTTTTAATGTTTTGTATGGTGCCACAGAGAAGGTGGCGGATGTAACCATTTAAGATCTACTGAACATCTTCTTTAAATAAATATATATATCCAGTCTATACCCCTGTCTGGTTCTTGGCTCATTGTTGGCCCTGGGGGAGGGTTCTACGTGGCTCTATATGAGCCCTAGATAGTGCTTATCGAATCCAAAGAAATTCATGGTCTATTGTGGATTCGTTCTTCGTTGGGGGGTAAGGAACTCCCTGAGTTGAGCAGGGTCTCCCAATGTATTGTTACAAAGTGGGGGCTCATGCTCGGATTTCACATAATGTCTTTTGACTAATGAGTCCATTGTGACAGATTATTTGTTCTGGTGCAATCACATTGAATTGGATAGAAAGTTGTTTTTGCTTTGTTAAACTGCAACCAGGACTTGAATACTGTGTTCCAGGGAGATGTATAGTTGTAGAAATTAAGGATTGTGTAGAGTACCAATGTAAAAAGGAGATTGATTAGAATTGATATTTGATTTGGCAATGTGTGTGGAAATCAAGCAGGAACAGGATGATTTTGCCACTGCACAAAGAAAGCTTTACAAAGTTGCAAAAATAACTTTTAAGAATGACTACTGTAAAAGTGAGTGATGCCAGGCAGCATCTCCTGGATAAGCGGTTCATTTGAGGAGAATGGAGTGAGAGCGAAGCCAGGAGCTGGAAAACAGAATGGTGCAGGAGGTTACCTCAGTGAGCACTGAAATTCAAGTTTGTATGTGGAGTATTACACAAAGCATTAGAGGCATTTCACATGACCCAAAATGCTTTTGAAGAACGGAACCAAATAACTCAGCTCACAGTGTATTTATGTTTACACTTGCAGTTAGAGGAAGAGTGAGTGCAAAATAGGGAGGCTGTGTGCTGAATCAGGCTGAGGTTTTGAATGAGACTCAGAAAGAACTTAAACAGTTAGAACAGAGTCATGTGTTTGAATTGAAACAACGAAACCTCATTGAGCAATTACAAAATGAGGTGAAACCCTACCTACAGGTCAGTGCAGAGCGAGAGATAGAATTAGCTTTGCTGAAAGACACATGCACAAGGAGTGCAGAAACAGTGAGCCACCTCCAATGCACATTTGATGGCCAGATTGGTCACAATGGAGGCTTGTTAGATGACATTGTATCCCTCAAGCAACAAATGAAGACATTGGAAAGGGAAATCAGTCAGTTCATCATCCAAGGGATGGACTTATAACAGGAGCTTGAAAAAATGCTTCAAGACATAAATATTCTGAAGAAACAGAATTTACAATAAAGACTAAGATGCATCAGAATTGAAAAAGGGATGCGGAACAGGGTCAGTCAGATTCTCAAGAAATTACCAGAATGAGGGAAGGGAACATGGAGCTTGTGGAGTGTGTGAAGCAAGCAGAAGCTGTCCTATCCCAGGCAACGAATTGTAGGGGCGCGTTAGAGAATGAGATTATTTTCTTGAAAGACAAGCACCTGGAATATGCACGCATAATGCAGGACTCCCAAAGATAAAATTAAACATCTCAGGAGAGAGCAAGGGAAATGAAGGGTTGAATAGTTGCTCAGAGCAGGATGATTGAGACTAGTCTGGCCTTGGAGTAAAAATTAAAAGGCCAGTTCTCTGAATACCAACAGGAAATAAGGACAGAGAGAAGTAGGTGTGAGCATTGTATACATGGAATTGAAAAATATAAACAGGCTCTGAGGCACCCTTACCAATCAGGGTATGGGATAAGGTATTCTGATCAAGGAGAGACGCCCCTCCCATCAGGGACCTCAGGTGAGGTATCTGACACCTCCCATTAACAAATGGGAAATTACCTCTTGCAAACCACCTACCAAGAACTGGGGAACATGTGGCAGTTGGACCTACCCAGGGTTTGCCAAACTGATCCAGATGACCAGTCCTTGTCTGATATTGATGAGAATGTATCTCTACCACACAGAAGGGAAGGGGTGCGACCAGCGTGTCCTAGGAGACTAAAAAGAATATAATGAGTACTTCAGACCATAGAACCTCCTATGATGAGAAAATCAGGGAGTTAGATTGGCTGAAGATGAGACTGCAGAGGAACCACCTAGCCAGCTTCGCTAGAGGAGAAAATCCAAAGATTCAGCATAGAAAGCGCATACTAAAAAACTCCATACAATCAGATGGATGGGGGGATTTCCACAGACTCTGTGGATAGAGGGATGATGAAACCTGTTTTTTATCTTGGGTCTAAAATTGACTACACTGAAAGTGACCCTGAGAGTTCACTATGGTTCAGGCGAGAGTTGTCTAGATCCTTTGAGTCTGGTGTATATTCCCAGTCTTGCGGAGATAGGGAGCACCTAGAAGACCGGGAATGGAGTCCAAATAGCAGCTCTGAGTTTGAAAATGACTCAGGTGCAGAGGAAGAAAATGCAGCAAGACAGCTTAAGGACTTGGTTAAAGACCCAATCAGACAGCTCAAGGCCAGAAATAGGTTCCTGACTCCATACCATAACAATGGCAAGTATTTGATTTAGGAGCAACTGGAGGACCAGGATCATTATGAATGGTCCACCTGTAAGGGAGCCATTTTGAAGCATGTCTCCACATGCAGAAACCCACAAAAGGCCCGTAAGGCTGCATATAGTTTGCAATGTGAGGAGGATCAGGTGCCTAGGGGGTTTCTGCAGGAGCTAAAGTATGCATTTGCTCAGGCTACCCAGCGAATTAACAGAAATAGTAAGGAGTTTGTGACCACCTATTTCCATGTTTTCCCTAAATACATTATGACTCAGTTGGTGTGTGATTTTCTTGAGCACAGGACCCTGGAATGGGTAATTGAACAGGCCACCAGGATCTATGAGAAGCCCACTGAGAGTAAAAACACCCCCAAACCCTCCAAAGCATTTAACACGCCTGCTGCTGCAAGGTGGCAGAGATGACAGCTTCCCCTCCTTTGGATCTGGAGATGGGGGCATAAAAATACTCCTCCTGCCAACAAGCAGAATGCAAGGCAGAAGGATCCCCAGTCCAGCCCAAATAATGTTAGTCAGGCAGAAATTCAGAACAATGATCCCTCTGACCCTGCCACCTACGTGAGACCTAGGTACAAGGGTACCAAACCAATCCTGGGGTATGTATATACTCCCCCAGATCAAGGGCGGCAGACCCAACAAAGTAAATACTGCCCCGGGAAACTTCCCTCCAATCTTGCATCAGGAGAGAAGTATTGCTTCACCTCCCAAACTGAACATTTTCCCCAGATACCCCCCGAACCAGAACTTCCAAAATACCCGAGAGAAGGGAAACTCAGTATGGAAAATTATGTGAGAAGTTTCCAGTACCCAAGCTACCCCTGGAGAAGGAACAGTTACCTTTTTCAGGAGCAGCCGAGGTATGACTGGAGATTTCTGTTTCTGTACAACCAAGAAAAAGTCTCAAAGCTGGAGTGACAGGTCCAGCAACTGACGGAGGCTCAGTCCAACCCTCAACCTAACCCTGCTTCCCAGAATTCCCCAATACCTGGCTCTGATACCCCAGGGGGTAAATGACAGGATGGAACATCCAACAAGCCACAGGTTCCTGAGGAGGGGGCCCAGGTGGAGGGGAGATGCCAAGCGCTAGAGAAAGCTTCCTTACTCACCTAGACAGTACTCATAGAAACCTCTCAGCCGGACTCTTCTAGCCCCGGGAAGCTAGAATCCAAAGGGCAAAGGGAGAGGCCAAAGAAGAACCGGCTTTGTAGAGGAGCTCAAGATAATCACCTTTGAAAGAGAAGAGTCTGTGGAGGATTCAGGTAAGCAAACCTCTTTTTTTTATTGATATTTTATTTCTATCGCGCTCATACACAAGTGTTTCAGAGCGTGACCAGGCAGGGAAAGGGAACAGGGGAGAACAAAAACAATGATCTTACTAGGCCCAGTGACATTGAGAACGTGCAAGTGCAGGGTAGAGGGAGAAAGGGGAGAAGTGCATGGAAGGGGGAACAAAAGGAGAGTGCGGAGCGAGAAGGAAAAAAAACAAACACAATAATAAAATAATAAATAAAAAGGCAACAAACAATGGGAGTGCAGCCAGCAAGTGGCAAGTGCTGGGTTTATGGCAGCAGGCCGTGTAGGTCTGAAAGTGCAGGAAGAAAAGGGGAGGGCTATATGGGTACAGATACAGACCCCAATGCAGGGGGTGGCCCGGAGGCAGTGCGTGAGGGTGGCAAGATGAGCAGGCACCTGGGCCCAGAGGACAGAGGGTGGCCAGGTGCATGGTGCTGAGGAAGAGCAGAATCAACAGGGGAGAGGGGAGGAGAAGGCAGAAGCAAAAAGGAAGGTTTTGAGGTGCTTCCGGAACCGGAGATGGTTCTCCTCAAGTTTTGGAGTGGCAGGGAGGCTGTTCCAGAGGGAGGCCCCAGCCGAAGACAGAGATCTACCCCCAGCTCGTTTCTTTGAGAAACGACTGACCCTGAGGGAGTTAGAGGTAGAGGAGTGGAGTGCTCGAGGTGGGAGGTATTTGCGGAGCGATAGCTGAAGGTATGTTGGACCCAGGCCCCAGAAAGCCTTGTGGACAATGCAGAGGGTTTTGAATTTAATCCTTGCATCCACAGGGAGCCAATGGAGAGATTTCAGAGCTGGAGAGATACGATCCCAGGGCTTGAGGCCAAGGACAAGTCTCGCAGTCCTGTTCTGGATAAGATGTAAAGGGCGGAGAGTAGAGGCAGGTAAATTAAGAAAGAGGCTGTTGCAATAGTCCAGCTTAGAGAGAACCAGGGCTTGGGAGACAATGAGCTTCTGGGGGAATGAGAGGAAAGGAAGAATACTTCTGATGAGGTGCAGTAGGAGGTTTGACTTTTTTGATACATCAGCGATGTGGGCAGAGAATGAGAGTGTTGAATCAAAGGTGACACCAAGGTTCTTGGCCTCGCAGGTGGGGATAGGAGGAGGGCCAAGGGAGGCTGGCCAGAGAGTGAGGGGAAAGGAAGGTGATGGTGTGCCAATGAGGAGAATCTCTGTCTTGCTGGCATTAAGACAAAGATCGTTGGCGGGACACCAATCTTGGATGGCAGTTAGGCAATCAGTGATGAGAAAGGTGGAGGAGGTGGCCGAGGGCAGCCTGAAAATGAGTTGAGTGTCGTCTGCGTAGCACTGGAAGTTTGAGCAGAAAATGGCAATACAGCGGGCGAGAGTTGCCAGGTATTGGTTGAAAAGCCAGGGCGAGAGGTTAGACCCCTGGGGAACACCACAGGTGGAGAGGAAGACAGATGATAGGAAGGACCCAAGTTGGACCTTGGAGGGTCGATCAGAGAGGAAAGAGGTCAGCCAGGCCAGAGCCTGATCGGTGATGCCCAAGTTATCCCGGAGACGGTTGAGCAGGATGGTATGGTTGACCGTGTCGAAGGCAGAGGAGAGATCAAGTAGGATGAGAACAGAGGGAATGCTAGAGTCAAGGTTGGAAAGCTGATCTTCACGGATGTTCAGGAGAGCAGTTTCCGTGCTTCTGCCAGATCCGAAGCCAGACTGATGGTCATGGAGACAGCCAACAGAATCAGAATGAAGGTTTAGCTGAGAGATGGCCAGCTTTTCAAGGAGTTTGCTTAAAAAGGAGGTAATGGAAATCGGGCGAAAGTTGGCCAGACAAGAGGGATCCGCTGTGGGTTTCTTGAGGAGAGGATGCACAAGGGAGTGTTTAAGTGGGAGGGGAAGGATCCTGAGGCAAAGGAGTGGTTGCAGAAGTCGGCAAGGGCCGGAGCGAGGGTATCAATGTGGTCCTTGAGAGTTTTAGAGGAACAGGGATGAACCTGTTTTGACGAGGCTTTCATAGATCGGACTTTCAGGAACAGGGGGATCCTTCCCAAAGAAAGATGGGTCCCAAAAGACCCTGGATTGGACAGGGTAAGTATGGAGACCAACCAAGATCAAGAATTTCTTCAAACCCAAAAATGCAAGCCAGACAAGGTAGAAACGGAGGAGTGTATTTCCCTCAAACAGGTTCTGAGAACTGTCTCCAGGCAAAAGAAGAGAAGGAGGAGCCCACAAATCTGCCCATTAGTTGTAAAATGTACCTTACAGATTCCCGATCTCCAACAGGAAAAATCGCCTAAGGCCACACAGTTCAATATCGAGAAAAGGACACCAGGCTGGCAAATAACTCTTTTTTGCACCCTTGAGAATAAAGAAGGCATATTCTATGCCCTGGTCAAGGTGCAGGGTCAGTGTGAATTATCAGCTCTGATCGATACTGGATCCCAAACCACCCTCCTGCCCAAAAAGGCCTTTGACCAACTCAACTCAGGAGGGTCACTAAATTCCCCTCACACCTCTTCCTTGAAAACTACAAAATGTTTGGGGGAATGACATTTCCATTGCAGGGATTGCAAATCTGGAAATATAAATTGAGCGACATTGATTAAAGCATTCAGTGATAGTTGTGACTCCAGAGGGCACAGCTTGTTTACTGGAGAACTATCTACTGAGGAGGTTATCACCGTAAACAAGGTCCTCTGAACCCAATCTAACTGGACGATGACATTAAAGATGAGTAATAATTATTTAAGCATTTAATTGAGCAATGCTCCGAGTAAGTAGAATTCCATTTCAAGAATAACCATGTCCCATACATTCCTGTCATCTCTGTAGGAGAAAAAACTGGTGATTGGAACCCTTCTCTATTCTTGAAAATCAACCTTCCTCCTAGTTTTAAGTGGCATTACACATTAGAAGGGAACACTCTGAAATTTTACACCGATCCAAAATCATAAGAAACATTGGGGGTCATTACGACCCTGACGGTGCCGGCAAATACTGGCACGGCTGCCGCCGGAGTCATGAATTGGCAATTACTGGGGCATTACAGCCCTGGTGGACCCGGTAATCACCCATTCCCGGGTGTCAGAAAATATTACTCCCCATTCCCATTTGAGTCAAATGGGACTTAATGGGAATGGGGAGGACAGATGCACCGACATCCTTCATGAATGGTGCCGGTGCATCCATCAAGGTCTGCGAGCAGGTGCCATTCTGCCCACCAGGTCAGACCTAGCAGGCTGAAAAGCACCCACTCACAGACCTTGTAGTTTGCTGGTCTGGTAACAACGGTGCCGGTAGCTTACCGGCACCATTGTTACTGGACTGGTAAACTTGTAATGAGGCTCATTGAGTCCGATGAAACGAGACAATGAAGAACCAGCTCAAAGTGTGATCAGACCATTCCCACATTTAAATTGATCGATTAATGGGAAGTAGGTCTGGAAATCCCAAATTCCAAACATCTCCTGCCTATCAGCTCTATGTTAAAGATGTCCATTGGTAACAAAAGCATAGAACATAATTGTTGGGCCGTGAGAGATGTCCCTTCTGCTTTTTATTTAGGTGTTGACATTCTCAACTGATTCGCAATCAATTTGGATTTAATTAATAATAAAGCCTGGTCACCGAATGGGCTTTGATAAAACCGAAAAAGCATTCCGGTCAGCTCAATTGCTGCATTATGCGGTTAAGGTTCAAGTGTGAGAAGAGGTTACCATCCCATGACAGGTACCACAATTCACTATTCCCCTCGAAATTAAGGGAGGACAGAACCTCAAACATCAGGATGCCTATATGAATTTGAATTCCCATCTTCAACAACAAGGTTTGTATTTAAATCCGACAACTGAAGTAGACCTAGAACACAACACCATTAGAATATTGGTGATAACAGCAACCCTCAAGTTATCACTTTGGGTGCAGACACCTTTGTTGGAAAGGCAGTTGGTGCCCAGCATTATTCTATTGAATTAGGTAATGAAATCATTGGACCAATTCCAAATGACTGTTTCGACATCAGCAATGGTATTTCTCCGGAAAAGATTTTTACCAGACCAGGGGGGAATTTCTTGGTGTACTCTTCCTGCCCTTATGGGGTGGAAGAGGGGACCTGGGACATCAGAAGGGATGAGGTAGTATCAGAGTCAAGAACAACTACCTTGATTCCCTGGAACCTCCAGTCCAGGTTAAGACTGTAATAAGAGATTTCTCCAGCCAACTGGAGGATACTGCTGAATTTGCCAAGCCTGAAGTCGTTCCAGATTTCAAGCAGATGGTCGAAGAACGGTTCAATCTTGCTGATGCCTGTGAGATCGAGGAGCAAAGACAAAAGCTAAAATAGGTCTTGCTGAAATTCCAGGATATCTTTTCAGTGGATGCATTTTTATTGTGGACGCACATCTATTCGTTCAACCACCATACTCATGGACCCCGAGTTGGCTTCAGTATTTGTTAAGCAATACCGGTTACCTGTCCCGTCCATGGAGATTGTGAGAAAATGTATAATCCTGTGGGATAATTTGTCCGATACATAGTGCCTTTAACAACCCGGTACTGGGGATACTCAAACCAAACAGCCAATGGAGACTATGTGGAGACCTGAGGGAGTTGAACAAATGGGTTCACATGTCAAGGTGATTTGAACGAAAGGGGAGACCTGGCCTATGTAGATGATGTTCTGATCAAGAGCTCAACTGTGGAGGAACATATGGCAGAAATCTGCTATGTTCTGACCCAGTTGCAGAAAGCCAGAGCAAAACTGTCCTTTCAGAAGGCGCCGTGGTGTAAGACCCAAGGGAACTTCTTAGAGCAGGAGATCACCTCTGATGGTCTCCATCCAAAGCGAAGAAGGTGGAAGCCTTAATGAAATGAAAATACCCTACTTCTCTGTGAGAATTAAGAGGCCTTCTTGGACTTGGATTATAGTTCAAAGTACATTGAAGGCTACGCAGAGGTCACTCAAACTTTGGTCCATCTACTAAGGGCCGGAGTCAAGTGGGAGTGGGGTCTGGAACAATCAGAGGCAGTTAAACAACTTAAAAGAAGCCTTTCCCAGGCTCCTTTGATAGCTTACACCATCAAGAACAAGGAGTTCTTCTTGGAGACTGAGTTCTCGGATACTTGCCTAACAGCTGTATTGTACCAAAAGCATGACAATGTCAACAAAGTAATCTCATACGTGAGTAAAACTTTGTCCTCTGTTGAGGAACATTCAATGAGTGTGAAAAGGCACTCCTTGCTATGGTGTGGGTGTTGAAAATGTACCGCCCACTGATCCAGGGGGAGCATATCATCATAAAGACTCCTCAAAAATCCTTGTAATATTTACAAAGTGACAGAATCCAGTTGGGGAACGTGAGTAATTCCAGCAACACTTCCTGGATTCTGTCCATGCAAGGCCTTCCTGTCAAGGTCAGATATGGTCAAAACAGCATGAGTCCTCTAGTCAGACCCTCCAGTTTATAGGGATTTAGCAAGCCCGCAAAATGCTGCGAAAACGGCAGTTTAAAAAAGTTTTTGCAGAATTTATCGTAAAAAATAAATTAAAAAATAAAAAATCACACCAGTACCAGGATCTCGAAACATTTTTTGACACAAGAATTGAGATGAACAAGCATACAAAAACAATTAAAAGAATAATTATAATCTCAAACCTTGCGCCAAAAAAAAGAGCAGCCCAATCCACAAAGGACCTCTGAATGGGCTTTCTAATGCCCCAGCTGCATTTCAAAATTTCATGAATGATGTATTACGAGACATGTTGGACATCTGTGTTATAGTATACATCGATTATATATTGGTATATTCCACCACGGAGCAAGAACATATCAAGCATGTAAGGGCTGTTCAAGAGAGGCTACGAAAACATCGGCTGTATGCAAAGCTAGAAAAGTGCACCTTTCACGTCAACAAAGTTCAGTTTTTGGGATTTATCCTTACCCCTCATGGCATCTGGATGGACAATCGCAGGTTTGACACGATTCTCAACTGGCCCTTACCCACATCGGTCAAGGGAGTACAAAGCTTCCTAGGCTTTGCAACTTTTTACTGCCATTTTATCCCTGGTTTTTCTCAAATAGTGCATCCAATCACAACCTTACTGCGGAAAAATCAACGTTTTGTCTGGTCCACAGAAGCTGAGACAGACTTTCAAGAACTGAAGCATCTGTTTACCTCGGCCCCAATATTACTACATCCAAAGACTGATCTCTCATATGTGGTTGAGACGGATGCCTCCAATATTTCCATGGGAGCAGTCCTTTCAGAGGAAAAAACTAAAACCGGCCGCTTGCATCAGTGGCGTTCTGGTCAAAAAAACTCACTCCCGCAGAAAGGATCTATGCCATCACAGACAAAGAACTTCTTGCAATTAATGCGGCGTTCAAAGAATGGAGGCATTACCTCCTAGGGGCCAGACACACGGTCACAGTTATCACCGATCATCGTAACTTGCAATATATGAGGTCTGCCAAGGTACAATCAGCCCGCCAGCTGAGATGGGCTCTGTTTTTCGCAGAGTACAACTACGTCATCACCTATCACCTGGGAACGTGCAACGGCAAAGCAGACGCCCTATCTCATCTGGGGGAAGGGGAAGATGCATACAAAGTCCCAGAACCAATCACCATAATACCTGAAAACAACTCCTGGGCATTACAACAATATCCCCTTTCGAAGAACTGAAGGCAGACGTACTGCACCAGCTGAGTACAGAAAACCTACATGTTTGGAAGTCGAAAAGTACGAAACACACACACAAGGATGGATAACCATTCTACATGGCCGCCTCTATCTTCCTACTGCAGCGCAACAAGAACAGATCACCGCCAATTACCATTACATGTTGTTGGAAGCACACCCTGGATTGACAAAGAAAATGGACAGGATCAAGTGCAGCTACTGGTGGCCAACATGGCGAAAATATATTGCCCGATATTTATTAGCATGTGGGATTTGCGCGCAGAACAAGGCTGACAAAAAGAAACCTGCAGGACTCCTCCATCCACTAGCAATTCCTCCCGTACCATGGCATATGCTAACCCTGGACTTCATCACCAACCTTCCCCCCTGTAATGATTATAACACAATCCTGGTTGTAGTGGACACATTCTCCAAAATGGCTCACTTCATACCCCTGAAAGGACTACCCACTGCATCCACATTGGCGAAAGTATTCTTAGAGCAAATTGTCCGGCTACATGGTTTCCCATCACATCGGCCCTGGTGTCGGATCGTGGCAGCCAGTTTGTTTCCAAGTTTTGGAAAAAAAAGTTGTGAGTTAGCACAAGTCGACGTACGTCTATCCACCAGCCATCATCCACAAACACATGGCCAGAATGAGCGAACCAACCAGACACTAGAACAATACTTAAGATGTTTGCTCCACCAATCAGAAGGTACGTGGAAAGATATGTTAGGGGTTGCGGAATATGCTTATAACAACTCACATCATGCCACGATCAGACAAACCCCGTTTTACACCTTGTATGGCAGACACCCACAGACTTCCGTTTTTGACTTGCCAGAAGAATTGGAGATGCCCACTGCAAGAACTTTACACACCAAAATCACCCAAAGTCTCAAGGAGGCCACTGAACAATTGACACAGGCCAAGGGAAGGCATATAAGATTCGCAGATCAACATCGGAAAGAGGCCCTCACTTATAAAATTGGTGACGCAGTATGGTTAGCTTCCAAAAAGGTGCCCACTAAAGGTCCCAAGGCCTTCCGCCCAGGTACTTAGGCCCATACACCATTGAAGCAATAATTAACCCAGTCGCTATGAAGTTATCCTTGCCTTCTAACATGCGTATCCACCCGGTGTTCCACGTATCCCTCTTAAAACCTGTCCAACCAAATACCCAAGTGAAGGCACCCCCGGTTCCTGTAATCATAAATTATGAACCTGAATACGAAGTTAATTAGGTACTAGATTAAAAAATAACAAGGTCTAAGCTGTATTACCTCATCAGGTGGAAGGGCTACGGGCCACAAGAAAGGTCCTGGGAACCCAGTGAGCATGTGCATGCTGCTCGGCTAATTAAAATATTCCATCGCAAGCACCCGAGTAAATCCAGGCCCGGAGTGCCGGGAACTACCTTGAGAGGGGCCTTGAGAGGGGCCTTAGGGGGGAGCGCTGTCACAATCACTGGCCCTACCAATACTGGCCTTGCCCCTTGGACCTTCCCTAGTGTAGTAGCAGGCACATATGCACACAGCCCAGGGTTTCCAAGGCACCATTGGGGTTCTTGGACCAGGTTGAGAAAGAACAAAAAGAGTTGGGCCCAAGCTTGGTGTGCCTGGCACCACGTTTCTTATTCATGAGGTGACTATGCCCTGTCACTTCTTATTCCTCCAAAATGGAGGCAGAATAAATCAAGCAGCACTTAAAATGCTGCAGGACTGCCTTTTCGTGTGGCTGGCTCTGCCTTTTGGGTGGGGCTGGGCATGGTTAGTCATTGGGTGGAGCTGGGCATGCTCAGTCATTGGGTGTGGCTGGGTGTGGTTGGCTAATTAAGCCACACCCAGGCAAGGGTTCCCTGCTTCACGTCAGTCTACCACTGCAGCATAACGCTTCCTGGCCTTACTCCTGCTCTCTGGACCTGAAAGAAGAAAGAAACAGCTGTTAGACAGAGCTTTGCTCTACGGACCCGATCTCCAATCCTTGGCAGCGCTCACCTGGTTATCCTTGTGTGAATTCTTGGCAGCAACGCTTCTTGGCATCTCAGCTTTTCGACTCCTCCGTCACCGCTCCTGCTGGAAAGAGAAAATAAACAAGACAATAGATAGTAAGTGGAATTACCGTGCGAGGTAGCAACGTTATGAACATTATTAACATTGCGCATACCATTAAGGCAGCAATTGAAGAAGGTGAAAGCAGCATTGTGCTTGGGGAAAAGCGGCCCTTCAGAAAGCACCAGCATAGCACCTTCAATGACGGCAGCTGCTAGACGATCCACAACAGAGCACCACGCACCAAAGGGCCAGTGCTCTGCATTAAGACACTCTAGAGAGCGCTTACCATAGAAGGAACAGGGCACAGCCAGGACGCTGTGTGCCCCAAAGCAAAAACTGCTCAGAACTCTTACACAGCAAAAGGATACAAGTGCATACAGAACAGTGCACACAGCCAAACTGAACTTTAAAACCACCCTTTACAGACAATTATCTATGCCGCAAGGTGAAAGGACACTGATCCATGCTGCAGCAGGCCTGGGCTGGATGTAGACCACCACAGTCAGTGACATAACTGACTACACCTATTGCGCCCCTGCTTAAGAAATAGCAGGATGGAGAGATTTTCTTCCCAATAAATCAGGTGAGCGGTGACCACAAAAGTTGGGAACCTGGGGGTGGGTACAGGGTGGAGGGAGGGGCCCTATCCACCACTCTCATTAACGCAGTATTGTGTATCTCTTTTAGGATCACGCCCAGGGGCTCAGTTCCACCGGAGGGTCCTGACACAGACACCACACGGAAGAGGTTTCCTGGTGCCCCCGCAGAGCTAAAGTGATCGTTACAATAATACACATACAAAACATGTCTTAGAGACCATTTCTAGATGCCCGAGACAGGCTGGGAAAACCAGGCAAGGTAAGGGGTTGATAAAAGGTGAGCCTACTCAAGTAACACATGCAGATACACATGGTTAAGTGACAATTGATCCAAAAATAGTTCCAAAAAGAAGATCCCAGATGGAGATTATGATAGACATTTTCATGCCTAAATGGGCTGCTGAACAGATGAGATATTCTGAACTTCCTCCCACACAGGAAACCCGGACGGATGTTCCTGTGACTACTTCAGAGAGAAGAAGCTACATAGGTACACTTCATGACATGATTATGGAAGCTTATATGAAAAGAATGAGATCTAAATGGAGCACGCAGGAATATAATTATGAACTAAATGATTACCTGGACAGCACGGCACACCTGGGAAATAACATATGGTAGCAACACATGAAGGAATTTGGGAGAACAACTTCAAAGGAGGAATGTTTTGTATGTGCACTCCTGCCGTACAGTATGGGGAAGTCAAAAATCTTCATAGCTGTTGAAAAAGATGTGCACACAGCACATTGGCTTTCACATATAGCACTTTGCAAGACTAGAGGCTAGTTTATGGGAAGTGGTGCTTCTCTCAAATGGGCAACTGGAGGGACAGATCCAGATGAAGACAATTATATTCAAGATATAAAGACAAGAAACAATGGAAAATCAAGGAGTATCGTGATTAGATATGAAAAACCTGGAGTGAAGGGAGCTGAAATCGGAAGGGAAGTGAACAAAAAATTGGAGACCGCAGGAAAATCTGCAGACGAAATTTGGATGTGGAAGAACAGAGGTCAGATGCAGATCTGGGGATCAGTATTATCACCAGATGGCTGGGAAAAAGGAGTGGTGATCTGCAGGGCCTAGATGGCAACTAATCGTCCTGAATCCACTATTATGAATGTACAAGAGGTATGCAAACTATTGTGGCTAAGACTTTCTAATCTACTAACATGGGTCGAAGACAGAGGAGACTCCTGTAAATAGTGCCTTTGGAAAGCTCCAGGTTGTGCTACAGAAGTAATGGCACAAGGAGAGTTGGAGAAAATCAAAAATGTGATTGTATCTTTGATACATCAGGGATGGTGCATGGAACAGCAGTAATTATGGATCGTTATTGGGCTTGTGGATCCAAGACCTACGTAAGGCTACCTAAAGACTGGGGAGGAATATGCACATTAGTGAATGTCCATGTTCCAGCATTAGTGATTCCAGAAAGTGACCTGAATCTTGACAGTTTCCCAAAAGCAGATGCTCGCCTGAGGAAGAAGAGATGAAGAGCTGATAAAGAGAATAAATAATGAAAACTACTTTTCAGCCAAATCAATAGAAGTCATTGATTCTATCCCATATGAGCGCAGACTGTTCAGACAAACTTCTTCAGTTTTCACGTTGATCTTTATGCCAAGAATCCAAGTTGGAGCAAATACAAAGTGGCTTCAGATAACTAGATGGGAATTGCTCCAGACAATCCACACTACGATAATAGGGTTCAATGCAATCAGAGAAGAGATGAGAGCCATAAGACTGATGACTCTACAGAACAGGTACGTCTTGTACATGATTACAGCTATGGATGGAGGTGTTTGTGCAAACATAGGAGAATCATGCTGCACGTTCAGACCTTCTCATGATAACGAGAATGGAACCTTGGCAGAGGCCATAGACATGCTGACAAATGCCATGGCCAGATGATAGACAAAGTAGAAGACATTGCTGATGACAGATGGTTTGGATCACTCTTCTGGATGGCAGATATGTTCAAATTTCTTGGAGCCCTGATCGTGTTCATATTGCTTGGATTTTGTGTGATCAAATAATAATTTCACAGTGCAGGAAGACAGCAAAGAAAGCTATAGGGATGAAGATTATGATCAATGTTGAACCAGGATGGAAGGCCAAGGATCTAACAGATGAAGAGATCAGAGACTTTGTGAAGGCCAGTAGTCATGCACCTGAGGGAACGAAGTTCCTGTACTCAAAGAACCATAAGAAATATGTAGGAAGATGGATTTATTGCAGTCCAAATGGACAGTGCATGCTCATGAAATGGAACAAGGATGAGCATGAGAAATCAGCAGGTTGCCTGAAAGGAGTCATAAATATATGGTTCCCAAAGGAGCAATTCTTCAGACAAGGATGTCTAGGTATAAAGGATGATGAGAGAGTGGTCGATAAATCGCCCAGAGGGAGGAGTGTAGAGGAGGAGCCAAGTACTCCCCCTCCAACTGCCCTGCCCATATTACCTATAGAATGGGAACCAAAGTATGTGACGTATGTGGAACAGCTGAACCAAAAAAGAGCAGAGCATGGACTCTGTGCAGTACCCATAAGCGTATCAATACCTGAGAGTGTTTGGGAGGTAAAATACCCATTGGGAAAACCATACCTGCATACAAGACAATATAATGGTCATCTGAATGAGATTGCTGAATAAGCAGAGAAACTGAAAGGCAAGGATGAATGGTGACGGCACAGAGAAAGAGATGACACACACAGAATAGATGCAGGGATTAAAGGATGCAGATATTCTATAAGGCATCAAGAGGCCTACAAAGATAAGTGACATCTTGAGATCAAGGTGAAGAAGCTTATACCATTAAAAAAGATGAAGATATTAAGTCATTTTTCAAGTGTACAGATGCAATTGAAACACAAGCAGCAAAGTGATTGTGAAGCTAGCTCTAAATTTATAATAGATAGACCGCAGCAAGCGCCAATATATATATATATACATATATACCTCTATGGATGCATATGGACAAAGAAAAGATGGATGTTTCCACTTTTACATTATAAAGCAATACTCAACAGGAACATGAGCATGGGCAAACAAGACCTCACTCCAGTATGTTACAGGCAAAAGCAAATTTAATTACAAATGAATCCCAGAAGAAGGAGATGGATGAGCCAGGATGCCAAAAGTCTTATCAAACAGGACTTGGCTGACATTCGATACATATTGTGTGAAGGCTCCTGTCCAGGAAGCGTGAGCAGAACCAAATACGTCAGAGGACTATTAAAAAAGAATAATAAATACACAAAAAAGCTTGATTTCATGGTGTCCAGTCACATGGTAAGAAGAAATTACACGATCGAGGTGGTCACACCTACACACGAAGGCCGGCTGTGCCCACACTCCTGTTAAAATTCTCAGAGAAAAGAACAAACCCAAGGCCAAACTTGAAAGCACTAATTGACACTGGACTGTTGAGGTGATGATGGATTGATATAATAATTGGTGGGAAGCTAGTTTCGTAATGAGCCCACTAGCACCTAGATGTTCAGTCTGCGTGCTGCTAAACATTGATGGAAAAGTACTGATGAAGGTTAGATCCAACCATTTGTAGAGGACCATTTAATCAAGGGTCCTATAGTTTGTATAACCAATTGAACATTGTGTTTTTAGTGACGTTCATAGTATCCATGTTTAGGGAGGTCTTAGGTGCCCCACCTGATGTTAAACACCCTATCACTTTCCTTCACATTTCTATACTGATATGGAATTTATGCTTAGACATTCAGGTAGAACCAATCACTCCGTTCGATAGGTTTTTGTAGTTTGCCACGTAGGTAGTGACGTAGATCAACATCAATGATGATGATTTTATGCAATATAACCTAAGTTTCTACCAAGATGTTTAGAGTAAGAGGATCGTATGACTGCTGATGTTCGTTGTAATCCCCATTTTATATACTTGTTAATAAAACGGACTCCCCTTTTGCCAAACTACCTGAGTCATTTTGATTATTGATGTATGAATGAAATCTGCATTCCCTTCCATCTCCAGTGTTTTGCTACTCATCTTAAAGAGCTGGTAGACCCAGTTCAAGTGTATGCCACGCATCCACAGTTAGGTTCCCAACTCACTCGACAGTCACAGAACTGTGTGATGATTAAAGAGAAGGCTATATAATCAATATTTACACTATGAAAAACTACTATGTGGAAGGGGGAAATGTCCAAAGGAGAAAATGAACAAAAGTGAAATAAATTAAAACTGCACAATGAACTATGCACATTGGCAGCGGGCTCAATAGTCTCTCATCATGTCCTTCAGGACAGAGTCGCATTCCTCATCCTCCACTTAGAGGCGGGGCACCGTTCAGTCCTCGATGGCTTCCAGGCCCTCCCTCAACCTCCTCTCCCCCTCCTCTGCATCCCTACAAGCCTCCTCCAGTATGGCAACATGCCTCTGTGTCCTTTCCTCCACCACCACTGCCCTGGCCCTAGCAACCTGTGCCATCCCAACCCGCTGCCTCTCTGCCATCAGCTGCATCCTAAAGTCCATCCGGACACACACCAATTGCAGAAATTGCTGAGGCTCATCCTGCCAGGTAGCCGAATCTTGCTGCCTCTCTCGTCTCCTTGATGTTGTTGGGCCCTGCAAGAATTGCGTTGGCCACTCTTATACTGCTGATGCCTGACCAAAAATACACTGTGCATGACCCTACGCTGTCTGGATGTTTCACAACGGGGGTTTACAGTACCAGCACTGTCCTGATGTGCTTGCTGTCCCACTGATGCCTGTTGCTGTGTAGGTGCCTGGGCAGGGACAGTGTCCACCTCTTCTGTAATTGCCCGAACTTCCACCTGAGGCAGGGGCGTGCTGACCAACAGACTGGGCGGTGTGGGTGGTATTGGAGTAGAGGGGGTTGTGATGGAAACTGCCAATGGGGGCCCTCAGAGGACGGCTGTGGCACAGAGGAGGCAGTGGAAGAGGGGGCAGCTGAAAGTGCCAACACACTGAGACCACCAGAGAACAGTGCACGTGCCAGCTGGGTCATGTAGAGGGTCTGATCCGCGGTGCTATGAAAGCTCAGAACAAAGATCTCTCACATCATGAATCGAGCCTGTCGCCTTCCAATCCCAGCCAGTAGGGCGTGCGTCATCTCAGGGGTGATCTCCCTGGCCCCAAGGGAGGGGGCACAGTCTGGGTGGAGGCATCTATGATGGTGGGCATTCCTGCATCAGATGGAGCACGGACAGGAGGTTGGGCAGCTCCCTTCACGGTGCACTGCACATTCTCATATCCCTGGCCCAGTGGAGCAGCCTGAACACCCTCCTGGATGCCCCCATCATACCCTGTGTGCTGGCCTTCATCTGCCTCCTCCTCCACTACCTTCTCTAGAGCCTACCTCCCTGGATGGCCCCTCTATTTCTGCACCCTGGCCCACAGCCAGTGAGGAGTCCCCCATCACAACAACCTTCTGGGATGTACCCCTCAGCCCTTGTAAGCGATATTCAATCAACACTACAGCTATGTCAATGTCTAGTCTGGATGCTGAGGAAAACCCTTATTGATGTATTTTTATATCCAGTTCAGTACTCTGGATGACAACCCTTGTATAACACCCCCCTCTTAGAATCCCCCTGACCCACTGAGCCAAGAAGTAGGTTTGTTTTGCAAATTAAAAGGTTTATTTGGACAATTCAACAATATATATCTATCACACTTTTATAATATATTAATATCTGATAGTACACTGAGACATATGATGTGGATCGACAATGGGTAATGTTACAGTGGTACACTTGATTACTTAGGAGTAGTATAGAGGATGAGGTAGCTGAAAATGCTTTTTGGTTTTAAGGAAATGCAATGAGGAATAAAATGCAGTACAGAAATACTTGATATGATTTTAGCAAAAGATAAGATAATCACTTTTTCTCTGGCAATTCACCCACCTCCCCTATGCAATGTAAGAAATGGAAGGAGATGGAAATAGGAGCACACAGTTCTCAGGAATGGAATCAAATACAATACAAAATTCAGTTCCCCCCCAGCAAGCTTAGAGGAAACAGGTAGGAGTTTGAAACACAGGCCCAAAATGCTTTTTAAATGTGATGGCAATGGATGGGAAAATGTGCCAACTGATTTGAATTCCCTCTAGAGATTCAGGGTGAGTGGGAGATGCATGTTGGTATTAGTTCAGGCTCACTTTAGCAATGCTCTATGAGTTATTACCAAGTTGCAAACGGATTTTAACAAAAGAAAGAATGGAGCTGCTATTTTGACAAGTGGAGATATTGAGCCAAAATCGCAAATCGTGGTAAATTATAAGGAGTACGAGGTTCTAGGTTCATTGGAACGCCTAGAATCACAGCTTTAAAATGAAAGTTAAATTTCGTTCCTAGCCCAAACGGTTCCAGAGATACGGACGATTTAATAAAGGTAGATTTTCGGATTTAAAGTAAAACTCAAAATGACAGGTGACAGCTTGCAGCTGCAGAATTGACAGGTGACAGTTGTGCAGCTTTAAAAATGACAGATGACACGATTTCTAAAATCGTTTGGATTAGATTATTTTAACTAAGAGATTGGTTCTGCACAGTTCTGCTAGGTACTCACGATATCAATTTGAAATAGGCCTCGTCACGGTCTGGTCAGGTTGGACGGGACTTCTGGCGGGTGGTTCTGAAGTCCCGGCTATCTGGGTCAGCTCTGCTCTCTGGGTCTGTCAAGCACCGGATCTGCTCACAATGGTCTGGTTTGTGGTTCTCTCGGGTTCCGGATACAGCACTGCTTTCTGGATACTGCTACAGGTTCTTGCAAAAATTATTGGCAAAATTCAAACAGCTCGCCCGGCTGTTGAATAGTTTGGTTGGTTTTGAGGCCTGCTGAAGAGGATTCAGCTGATGGATTGAGGCCTCTCTGCTACAAATTCTGGAGTTAATTTCTGCTGCAGGTTCTGGAGATTGATGGATTTGAAGTCTGGATCTCTGGATGTGAAGTCGTCGGTCAGCATGCTCCGCAGCAAATGGAATTGTATCTCTCTACCTGTCCCAGCAGTCTCTTTTTATGTGTTTTGAAAATGGATGTGTGCCTGGGCCTAGCTAAGCCTGCCCCTCTCTACTTGTCATTGGCCCAATTCTCCCCTCTCCCATGATTGGGGGAAGGAAATGGATTGTCATCACGATGAGGTCTGTTTATGGGTCAGAGGATCCTCCCCTGGTCAATTTGCACACAAATCTATTTCTGACCCAAATACATATTTATCTATGTACCATTTTTCTATTATTATAGGTCCAGTTAACATATTTTCTGTAGCACCAAACCATCCAATCCCTGTCTTTGTACGATGTCGTGTCCACTGATGACAGAATTCTCCCCTTTTCATCCAGATAACGACCTCTAAACCTTTCCAGATTTTACACAAATGTGCGCCAGGGATATTGGTTACAGATGATAAAGTGTCAGATTTTTTACATGCAGACATTTGGAGTGAGACCCTATTTTCCGCTAGCAACCCCCCAGAATACACCACAGGGTCCTAACACCTCTTAAAACGTGCACAGAAAAATCACAAGAATAATGATATTACTTATATAATTCTGACAAGTCCGCACTATGAGTTATCTATCTTTTTAAAATTATGCTCTGGTCAAAAAGGGGTGTGGCTTCCCACATCACATGGTGGAATAACTGGTTTATCCACTTCCCCCAAGCCAGCTTGTTCACAGAGGCACAGCTGCCCCCCAGTTTCTCCCAAGAGGAAGCTATTTTACGACGCCCCCAATATAACATTTGCCTGAGTCAAGGAAGTTGCATTGTTCTGTCCCTTCCAGTTCCCAGGTGCTCCACCCCTAATCTAATCAGAGAGGTGTCAACTCCTTTTGGTGGGGAAGCAGGATGCAGCTAAGCCTGGGAAGAGTGGCTGAGCAGGTTTCTCCTGTCGGGGTAGTTGTCAGGCAGAATTCAGCTAAATGTCACTTTAGTTCCCAGTTTAAATCAAACTTACAATTTTTACCTATACATTAAATAATTACTTCCTTCAAGTCATTTCAGAATATAGTTTTACATTCTTCCACCTCTTAGCTAGTCTTTCCTTGGCCTGGTTTTGTTTCATTTGTTCAGTTTTACACAAAAGTCTGGTGGTTTTAAAACGCCGGCTTTCTGATAGTGGTGAGTACCGGTATTGCAACCATTTTTAGGATTAAGAAAGTGAATTCCCCACAATTCTGAGTTGCTTTTTGGCAATCAGCATTGCCATTCCCAATGGTTTCAGGCTACTGTGTGTGTAGCCCAATGGTGGTTTTAGGCAGTGCCCTCCTGTGCTCACAACATAGGCAAAAATGGGTGGCAACCTATTCTTCATGTTTTCCCTGTGCACTCTCTGGGGAGTTCTGGCCATCATGATGTTTTCCATGCCAGTACTGCACAGTTTTATGGTAGGGCTTGGATGCATGGGTAAAAACATCCCACACCCTCTGCCCGATGAAACATGTGCTCCCCCAGCCAACTCACTCTCAAATGATGTGGACTCAAGTGTGGCTGGCAGGGTGTGTGCTTTGGTCTGGTGGTTCTGTCCCTGCCCTTCTGCTCTACACCGATGCCTCTACCCTCTTCACAAGCCACCGCAACTGTGGAAAATGGGAACAAAACACATTGACATCAGTAATCGTCATCAATGGATGTGTAGCATACACAACATAAACATAATAAAACATGTAGCATGTCTCAACCATTAACTGACACACACACACACAATGCGCACACACATGTCATATACTCCATGAGTGTAGTGTGAAGGCTGAATCACAGTCATGACACATGCACATGTCAACAAAGCACATTGTACAGTCGCCAACAACACATCACCAAAAGCAGGCAATGACACCATACCAATGAACAACCAACACAAGTATACCATGCAGCCATGGGCATGGGAACAGCACCAGGGCACCTGCCGACACAAACACAGTCACCCATGAGCACATGCAACAGCATGACCTGCAAGCAAGCAACATGTACCGGCACACATATCTGGGAACAAATTGCACTTGTCAGGTGCCAAGCATACATATATTGTCTGTACACGCATACACTTATGTTCCAAATGCAGCAGGATGATAGGTCACATCCCTGTCCTGGAGACGTCAATGCATCAACTCGACATATGCAGGCATCAAAACACATGTGTAACTCTCAGAAGATGTGTTTGCATGGATGCACTGTCAGGTGTGCCACACATGGAGTTGTCCATCATGCACATCACCAACATGCCCACAACATAGCATGTCTGCATCTGTCCTGTCCCAGCACTTGGTCCATGATGCCACACAGCACATGCCCAACTACAGCAAGTCATTGATGAGCAATCTGCCAATGCTTATGGAAATGCCAGTATATCATGTCAGAGGTCACATATGCCCAGCATTGGCATGAGGCAGCAAGCTGCTGCATCTCACACCACAGACAAGCTGCAAACAGGATGTGTCATCTGCAAACATGCATGCCACACATACGATGTAGAGCATTGGCTCACATAGGTACTCACCAGCAGCTTCCAGGTGACTTCGCCAGGCCAAGAACTGGGAGTGGATTTCTGGAAAGAACCTCTGAAGTACCTGCAGCTCTACCTGGGTGAACCGGTAGCAACCTGCATGGTACACCTCCATGGTGGGTTCCTGTCAAGGGCTCCCACCACCATGAAATTACTACGGGTCTTGAGATCATCCCAATGTTTCCAGACCGTGTTCTTGGTGTGGACTATCAATTCCTCTGTGGTGATGGCAGCCGTGTTCTCATCCCAGATTCTCAGCCTTGCGATGTTGCCCAGCTGTGTCGCTGGGTTGAAGTGGGCATCATAGGCGCCCAGGACCCGATCCACCAGGATGCCAACTTTGGTGAAGGTGAAGTTAGCAGCCCTCTCCCTCGACGTGGGGGTGCTGCACTTCTCAGATTATTTAGATGGGGCAGACATGGCAACCCAGAGGCAGGTATGGTTTCCTTGGGTCCTTGGTAGGTGCTGTGGAGCTGTGATGGTATTGGAAGTGAGAGGTGGAAGACCCAAGGACGGAAGAGGTGGTCACATGCCCAACACAGGAGTATAGGCAAATGTGGAACAGCTGGCACACCAAGACAATGCTGGTTGCAGGCAGGCACTCACTTTCGAGCAGACAGCAGCAGTATAGGCAAGCAGAGCAAGAGGAGACAAAAACAGCAGTTCATAGGCATGAGGAACTGTGGTGTGCATCTTGCATCCGCAGCAGCCGATTGCAGAGTAAAGGCCCTTGATGCGTAAGTTACATCCTGTGTGCAGTGACACAGAGCACCTGCGCTGCACGCCTACGTGGCTCACAGAAATGATGGTGTGATATAAGGCGTGTGACGTGCATCACTGGTTATGTGCGTGAAGGTACGATTCGGACGAGTTTCGCAGGCGTATTTGGGTGTGCTACGCAATCTGTTTCCTTCAGGTAACGCGTATCGCATTTTTCTTTTTAGGGGTTTGCCTCTGCGCATACACGTTTGTATTTGTTCACGTTTTGAAGCCTACAGTGTGTCACATATGCAGTTTTTGAGCCCCTGGGTGCCTCTGCGTATTGCGTACCACTTTAGTAACTTTTTGGAAGCTTTCCAGGTATCATGTGTGCAATTTTTGTGTTCCGGGCTGCCTCTGCGTATCACGTACAATATTTCTTTTGCTATATTGGAGGATTGCTGGACCACATATCTACATCGCACTTCCCGTAGATTGTTCCCTTCCTCATATTGCCCAGAACAATAACTTGGTGTGCCTTCCATTTATCCTTTACACCTGTGACATGAGTGGAAAGGCGCCAAAAGGGAAAGGGAGCAGACAGAGTCGGGATGTGGTGAGGAAACATCTGCCCCAGCCCCAGGGGGTTGGGGATGTGGTGTGGAGACATCTGCCACAGCCCCAGGGGGTCAGGGACGTGGTCTGGAGAGATCTGTCTGAGGAAGAAGTGGCAGGCCCCAGTTCACAGGTGACCCGGCACCTGAATGCCAACATGGTCCCAGCCAAACAGGTGCTGCATCACCACTGGAGCAAAGAAGGGATGCCCTGCACAGCAGGAAGAGGCTCCACCCCAAGACACGGCACAGGAGACTGGTCTGCAGAGGAAGAGGTGCTTCACTGATGAGGAGATACAGATCCTCATCGACTACCTGGCTGATCACTATCGAGAGATTTGCCAGTATGCGGGGAGCACCCATACACCCGCACACCAGATGGTGCATTGGCAATGGGTCATGGACCAGATCAATGCCTTAGGTCTGGAGATGTCCACTGCTGGAGAGGTTGTGAAGCAGTGGAATGATCTCACATGTAGGACCAGGAACAAGCTCAGCGTCAAACTGCATATGTACTGACCACTGGAGGAGGGCCACCAGAGGAGGAGCAGCTGACATTGCATGAAGAGGCCATGAGCCAATTTGTCTGGCTGCAGTTGTATAACATCCTTGGAGAATGCATGTTTTCTGACGTTTAGACTCATCTTACGTGGCCTCCATTCTGGGAGTATCTTATGTGGTGAACATGTGTGACACATGTCCGTGTAACAGTACACATCACTCACAGGGTACTCCTCTGTTTCATGGGCAAGAAATGACACACCTACAAGTATTGCTGTTTGCTAGATTCTTGCAGTGT
This sequence comes from Ambystoma mexicanum, assembly GCF_040938575.1. Taxonomy (NCBI): domain Eukaryota; kingdom Metazoa; phylum Chordata; class Amphibia; order Caudata; family Ambystomatidae; genus Ambystoma; species Ambystoma mexicanum. The sequence goes on along the minus strand of NC_090928.1, from coordinate 600,131,203 downwards.
GTCACATTACTGCTCAAAAGTTAAGTGTGATAGATGTTGAACAATTGCATCATTTCATGCTGAGTTGCATGTTCAATTTTTCATCTGCTCCTACGAGATGCCTTCTCATGATGTATATCAGAGCTGTCTGTCCCCACATCCTGTGGTGTGGCCAGAGTAATGGTGCATTAGTGCCCACAGACCACTGCCCCGAGTTTCAGGCATGATGTTGATGCTATAACACTTGTATGTTGTAAGGGGTTACACCATTCACTACATGGTGAACAATAGCTAATGATAGGTTGTCATGCAGAGGTTGCCATTCTTGCAATCTGAAAATGACATGCCCGTATACGGCCTGTGTGAAAGGTTACAGCCATCATGAATGGCGATGAGTGTACCTGTCTGCATACCATGCAATGTATGTGCATGGTAGTAGTTCAAACATATCAACCACCTTCAAATTAGAAGCACCCAGCTGATGGTAAAGGCCTATATGTGTCTGTCAGTTGATACTTGACAGGCACATGCATTGTAACTACTATCATTGTGATGTACAGTTGCACCAACATTGGCCTGTCTGTGTATTTGATACATGGAAACTTCTCCATACTCATGTCATCTGTTTGATAAGGTAACACATGCCAGCTACATTGCCCACTCGGGTGTAGTATAATGGAACTGTTGCTCCTTGTGTAATGTGATTAGTATTTGAGGTGGTGCTGGTTCACAGTCTGACCATGCATGGTCATGAACAATGGCCCATAATCGTGGGATGTTGTTCACAGACAGGGACTGCATCACAAACGTGAACACCTATGCCGAAGGCATCACTGTAGGGATTGAATGTTGATTCTACATGCCAGTCCTGGACCTTGTATGACCTTCATCACTATGCCCTACAAACGTGTCTCAGGATATCTTGTATGGGCTCCAAATTTGCACATACACAGCCTCCTCACCAGCATGGGCGTGGCGTGAGCAAACGGGCATGGGCATTCTTCTGTAATGCGGATGACACGCAGCTCTCATCCATGCCTAACTCCTCTGCCTCCCCCTCATCCTCTCACATTTATGACTGCATGCCTGCTATAAAGGCATGGTGTACTGCTAACAATATTTGCCTCAATGCCAGTAAGACAGGAAACCTTCTCATTGGGACCTCTGCTCCCTCTTTCCCCCGCCACACTCTGGTGGCACTTCATGGGCCCAGTCCCCTCACCCTATTAGGAGTCAATAAACCTTTGTGTCGCCTCTCTTCACATCACAGACCTTGCCTTGAAGGCCCACTTCCAGCTGCACCTCCTCAGAGGCATTTTCCCTCTATGTCTTTAGAGGTCTGGTCCTCTCTTGGCTGGACTACTGCAGCAGCCTCTTCCTCAATCTGCCAAATTCGGCCTTCTCCCTATTCAACTAATCCAGAACAGAAATACAAGACTATTCCTTGGCCTCAAGTGCAGGGACCACATCACTCCAGCCCTGTAATCTCTCCACTGGCTCCTGGTCACTGCGAGGATCTAGTTCAAGACCCGTTCCAGCATCTACAAGGCTTTCTGGGGTTTGGGACCCCTCTACACCCAACGCTCTCTCCCCAAATGCCTCTCTGTTAGAGCCCTTCAGTCATCTAGCTGTGACTCTCTGCAGATCAGATGCTTTGCCAATCAGAGAGTAGGGGGTAGATATCCCTTCTCTGCAGGTGCCTCCCTCTTGAACGGCCTCCCTGCCGCTCGCAGACTTCTGCCGGCTTCCGTTAAGTTCCAGGAGCTTCCCAGGACCTTCCCATTATCTACTTAATTTGCTTTCCCCCTCACGGGCTAATGTTCCCATCTGCCTCTTGACTGGTTGCCTGGTTCCTGTAGAGTCTTACAGGGCACCAGGCGCCCCATCTCCAGTCTTCTCTTGCACCTGGTCTCCCCTGACCACTCCCTTACCCTGAACTTGACGTTCTGGACCCCTCACCCCACACTGGCCTTGCTGGGCCTGCACCCCTGTAGCCCTTACATCCCCTGCCTCGCACTTGGCTCGTAGCCCTTCCTTCCCCCTCCCCTCTCTGCATTCCCTGGCTCTGTCCACCTGGCCTCACCTGGCACACTTTTTCTCCTATTCCCTTTTGCCGTGACTGGCACTCCCCTTGAACTTCTTTTACTGCACTTGCACAATATAATTATCCCAAGGCCTAGTACTACCAGCTTATTTGTTATCCTCCCTGTTCCCCCACCCTCTTGTCTTGTTGTGGCTCAATACACATAGAGTCTTGGCATATTGTGACTACCCAATGACATTCATGGAATATATGCTCATACTGAAAGTGTTGGCATCTACATCTCCACTCAGTGCTGGCCTGCAGTCAGTGAATGGCATGTTTTGGTGGGGTAGCAAGGGTATTTGTTACAGTGGAATGGTGCTTTTTGAGGAAGAATCCTTGATTAATGCATGCAATAGATAGTGTTCCCAGTATGTCACACTTGTGGTAGATGCATATGTCAAAGTTCCCAGTCCACTATTTGTATCACTATTGGCATAGTGCTGGTTCAAGGGGATAACAAGTTGCGGGGCCACACAGGTGCATGAAGAAATATATTGCTCAACATACAACCATGATGCGCAGTAGCAGTTGGATTGTTTGAGATGGCAGTGCCTGTTGCATGACAGTGTCATATGTAATGACAGTCAATCACTGTTGAGCACTCAGTCATGGCCAGTCAGCGACTGACACATTATATGACTATGTCATGCACATGCCACTGTCCTCCCACACAATGTCAATTTACAATGCATATTCCAGACTTCTGTTAGGCATACAGCAGGGGATCACACCTACGTGGAGACCCACACGGGGTGCAGGGAGACCTTGTGCCATCATCCCCGTGTCACAGCAGACGTTAACAGTAATATTTGTGATCAATTGTCAGACAGACGCAGGGAGACCAACACTGAGAGGCTGTGATTCAGACAGTGCACACATCTATGCTGCACACATATCACATTGTACAGTTTACACAGATTACACTCTCCCCAACTACGCAATGGACTGTGCTATCCTGGTCAGAGTGCATTATTGCATTAAGGTGACATGTGGCAGTGTTTGTCATTTTGGGTGGATGGAGTGGATGTCAATGGTGATGGAATTCATGTATGCTGTGTCCTAATGCATCCATGGTAGCACGTATCCAAAGATGTCACTGTTTGCCATCTCAGGCATGCAGCATCAGTAGTGATGGTGGAAAATGGTAGTACATTCTACATATGTGTATTGACTGGATTGTGTGTCATGTGCTGACTGTGGTAGTATCTTTGGATTTGGGAAGCTGACTGATGCCATGTGATGTCCTTCTGCATTACAATGACCCATGTGCAGTACTTGTCCCTGGTATGTGTGCTGACATGTCAGTTAAATTGCCCATCAGTGAATGTGTATGCCACTTTTGTATGTCAATGTGTCCACTGACTGCATGGACACGACCGGGGAGGGGGGGCTTTGACAACAAAATTCATTCATTAGTGTCCCATACCTGACAGTGTGGGAATTCCCAATGTCAGATGCTTGCGTGTTCTGCCATTTTGTGATTTTGTGTCTGTGTGCACTTTGATGCACATGTGCATTTGTGTCTAGAGGTATCTCTGGCTCTTTCGCAGCAAGTTCCATTATCTTAGCTAATGGTTCTGTCAAATCCAATCGTTTCTTGTGGTATGTTTTCCGGGATCTTTTTCTTGGATTCGTGTTGTGACTTGGCAATGAACGTCAGCATGAGTAGATCACGGTCTGGCATTTCAACCACCCTACACTGCAGATTCAGCCTGGTGCACTCCACTCCGACGCGCTCCGAGGCATTGATGCACCTCTTTCTCCAAGGGTTTGTATAAGCTCATATAGTCCACACTTTTGAGTGTGGTGTTGCTCTCTATGAGCCTAACCAATGCTGGGAACTCGGAACCTGTGGCCCTGTATTGTCCCTCTCAAGAGTGGGGTGGTACGAGGCTAGGCGTTGCTGTTCTATGAAAGATGACTCTAGCTTAGTAAAAGTACATTCTTAGTCAGGAAAGACTGTCCCTCTACTGTTCTTTATGCTCTGAGGGATTTGGGAAAGAAATCCACTCCTGAGCTGGAGAACACCCCCTAACCCCCAGTGTCCTCTTGCAAAGTTTCTTTAAAGGTCAAAGGTTTATTCACCATGGTGACACTCTTCCTTTCTCTTTTACGCTTCTTCCCCTGCTACCTAGCAGGGACGACATGGCGTTCAACCTAAGCTGCATAGGATGTGCCTCTACTGCACCCCCTAGGGATTCCTGCAACCCCATTTTAAAACTTAGGGTGAGATCTTTGCCTACATAGTCTTCGTATTCCCCTTCCTCGTATTCAGTAAAAATGGCAGAGGCGTTGAAGGGATCAGGCGCCCCACAGCTCACTCTGCCTTCGCTCATGTTTCTTGGGGCTGTCTTTTCAGCATTGTTAGCAATGTGTCCATCCTTTCGCATTATCTCTACGGAGACTGAGCACTACTTTCCTTTATTCACTTATGAAATGGTGTTAGACTTCTGCTTTCACAGTAGCTGCAAACAAAGTCTTGCCTGGGTTCTGTGCAGTGATGACTCTGCAAGTTATCGGCAGGTCCCCACACAGTCATGGTGCAATGGATGGACAACGAACTGGCACACAGAATGGTGCACAACACACCACTTGGATTGCTTTTGGTCAACTACGTGGCCTCCCAGTGACTCGCACCCTCTCAGGAGACACTGAAGCAGATGCTGGCCTCCACACTGGGGCCCTACTCAGAACAACAAATAAAATGAGATGCCTGTCCCAATGCTAGCCTTAAGGTCCCTTAGATGGAGTTTATTCAATGTCACTACCCAGTGTTACCTGACCCCACATGCAAATTCCTCCAAAACATGCTCAGTCGCGAGAGTATGGAAAGGTGTACTTACCTGCTCAAGGAGAAGACAAGAAATAAGGACTGGGCTCAGCACAGGGGGTGGATCCCCCTCGCCTTGTGGGAGGAGCATGGGCTCAAGCATGAAAGTGTTGCACTTGGATAGTGGAACTGTTGCACTGCACTACTCAATGCCCTGGTACTCGTGGGGATTGCAGTGTAATGAGTGTAATATTGTTGGTTTGATTTGTTTTGTTCTTGGCTGATGAGGGGTTTTGTAAAGACAATTCTGTGTAATGCTCTCCTCTTGAAATTGAATTCCACAGTTATGTGGGCTACGTCAGTAGCCTGGCCACACAGGAAAAGCAATTTTCTGATGGGAATGTACATGTCTTTCTACCATGACGAATACTCCATTGTTTTATGGCAGGCTTGGACTATGAAGTACCTGATATATTCCCTTGAGAATGGCCTTTTCAGCCTGTGGTTTCTGCATGTGGGACCACATGACGCCCACAATCATCACTAGCTACCACTGAAAGCTTGCTTTAATTCTATTTAATTCTATTTGCATTTTTAAAGCGCTCATCAGCCCTTGGGCATCGTGGCGCTGTTACAGGATACTTACTTCGACGAACATCAGTTAGTGTACATATTACATACAGTTCACAGCAGTTTACAGAGTGTGTTCATACTCATACAAAGGTGAGATGCGTTGCAAAGACAGCCACATTTGGTTTTCACATTTTAGAGAAGGGTGCAAGTGTGGGGACAGTGGCAAGTGGAAGAGTTGAGTTTTCAGAGCCGTGCGGACACTGTGTGAGGTCTCTTTTCTGAGTGCTGGTGGTAGTGCGATCCAGTTTTTTGGAGGTAGGATTGCAAAGCTTGCGCCTCCTACTTTGGCTCTTTTAAAGGTTTTAAGAAGGTCACAACAAACCCAGTTCATATGATGAATTGGATAAATAATATATTGAATTGGACCGTCATAATCGTACATCTATTTTAAGACAAATCACGTGTATTATTTAGAGGACGCAACTAGCAAGACAGGGAAAGACCATTTCAGAGGGCTTTTCTTTCAATAAAGTTGTACAGACATGTCGACATAATGTGAACCTTAGTGACCCACAAAGCCGGTTCCTCAAGCCCACAAAGTGAGAGCCACAAAGTCAATAGCAGAAGCAGACGTCAGCAGCCCTGGCCTACTTGCAGCTTCAGTGCTCCCTGCGCATGCATCTGAGAATAGATTAAGAATTCCTTGGGCATGGCGTGCACTTGGGTGTTGGCCGCCATCTTATCATAATAGTGGTAACCAATAGTTCTGCCCTCCAGGTTGGAGTAGAAAGGCCAGAAGCCATAGAGGGTGATGCTGTCGCAGAGTTCCATGGCTGCACTGACCAACATGATCCCCGATGACAGCCTTTTCACGTACAGCCCTTTGGACCTCCAGTATTCTGCTAGGTTCTCCAGGTACACTGGGTGGAAGAACAACATTCGTGAGCCCAGCCCAAAGTCGTCGGGAGTGTACTGCACCTTGAAGGCCACCTGGGTGCTACGCGTGTGGGAGAATGCAGCCATCAGAATCGGGGCACCTTGGTATGCCCTCAGCATGTTTCCAAAGGCTTTCCTTCTGCTTTATCTTCACTGACAGCTGCATTGCATACAACATTGTCACCAGGCCAACTACCAGGCAGAAAGACGCACCATCTCTGATAGTCAGAGCATACCAGAAGTCAGATTCTGACCAGACTGGAGAAGCAGAAATACAAAAATGCGAGAACCAGGAAACGCACGTTCTCGGTCTCTGCTCCAAGACTATGGAATCCCAGACCCAACACTATGGAATCCCAGACCATCAGCATCAGACTTGCTCCCGCACTCAAGCAATTCAGAAAATAAATAAAGGCACTTCGCTTCAAGGGTCCCGCCTAATGACCACCCTTAGAACCCATAACCGCTTCTGACCCCAAATGTCCCTCCCAAAGTTACATGTTTCCCACCAACTTTCGATGTTAAACTTCTGTCCTAGTGCAAATTGTATTCAGTAATATTGGGTTGGGCCTGATTCACAAAAACGTTTTACAATGGTGCCCTCCCACTGAAAAACGCAGTGTAAATCAACCCCGTTATATGGCAAGACTGTTCACACCTGTAACCATCTGATGTACACTTCGAACCCCTGCCAATGTTTTGCACTGTTACTTCCCAAAGCATGGCTCATGCTCAATAAATACCCAATATTCATAAATGTAATGCATTTGGCATGTGGGTAAGACGGTCTTCAAAACCCACAGCAGTGGTGAGTGTGGATCAAGTGCTCTCCCTTCTTTTTCTGCTCAGTTGTTCAATTGCAGAAGGATATTTGCAGTCTGGCAATTCGAGATTCACCAGTAGGGGGTCTTCCTTGGGCATCCACAGGCACAGATGCAGAGGTCTCCTCCTGTTGGTTCCTGCAGTGTCCCCACATAGTGAACTGTGACAGCGCGGTGGCTGAAGTTGCTGCATGTGTTTCTGAAGACTGTGTGCTTTGTCTAAAACTGAAACCCTGATAAATCGTGTTTGCAACCGCAAAGAGTACTGTGGAAAAAGAATGTCAAGATCTCCACCGTGGTACCCTTCTGCAAACAGTCATGTAATGCTACCCCTCTTGTCGCAGGGTTAGAGTGGCAATGCGCCTTACCTCTTCCTCAAAGGAGGAACAGCATATTAACAGACAAAGGTGTGTGTCCTTCGCGGCTCAGCTTACAAAGTGGCCATGTTTGAAAATCAAATGGTATTAAAGGAAAGTGCGTAACAGGTTGAGCATGAACAATACTGACTGCTTGTCTTGGTGGAGCACCGACTGACTCATGGAAACAGCGGACACACCTGTCTACGCCTGACAGGCGGGTAGTCTGATAGTGGGTCCTTTATGTGGTTGAAGCATAAGTATTGTTGTCACTAGACTAGGGTGGGCAACCGTCCTGCATTTTGCAGGAAATTCCCGATTTTATGGGCTGATGTCCCGCATCCCGCAGACAGGGAATGTCCTGACTTTTCTTTTCGGCTGCAGAATCAGAGCCTTTGCCAACACCTGAAGCCCACACATTTTCGTATAATATTTCAGGCGTTGCACTTTGCTCTTACAATGGGAGCAAGTAGAGGGTGAAGACCAGGGGTGTTGCTAAGTCTGGAAAAGACCCGGGGCTACGCTAATTTCGGAACTGTCAGGACTGGGGGCTAGCTAGCCTTTTAGCTGTAGCTCCTGAGATTCTATCTGGGGCTACAACCAAAAGACCAGGGGCTATAGCCCCCTTAGCCCCCCCCCCAACAACGCCTCTGGTGAAGACTGAAGACACGGCAGTGATGAGGCTATTGGTAGGTACTTCTGTGCCTCAAGAGGTGTGAATGGTCGGAGATGCGCAATGGGAGGGTGCATAACCTTGATTTAGGCTCTCCTTACTTAGCAGGATGCTAGTGTAATCGTCCAATCAGGGTGGCTTAAATAAAGCTACAACCTTGCTCTTTTTGCTCAACATGTTTCTATAAGTATATATTTTTAAATTAGATTATTAGGTAATGTGTGTAATTTTCAAGTTATCGCTATAAAATGAAGTATTATTTAAGCTCATGCAACCCAAACAATGACAAATATTTATAAGAACTAAGTCTTAGATTATATGTCGTCAAGGGCTTAAATCGTAATCAGGGATCAAATCCCAATTCCACCACTTACCCTTAAGTGTGTGATCCTGGGCAAATTGTTTAATCCTACTGTATTTTATGTGTTGTTCCTGGAAATAATTCAGTTCACAGTGTGTGCTACTATTAAAAGACGCCTCCCTCATGGTTTACTAGACTATACCGTGGTTCCCCATATAATAAAGAAACACAATTCATAGATTGCACACCATCAACTTATGTGGCCCTTGATTTGCACATAGCAACTTCTTGTAATGTCACTTCCCATGATACCCTGGAGTATCACAAACAGGTGACACTCCTTGGAGTGTTCATGTTTTGATGACACTTCTGATAATGTTAACACATATGCAAATGAGAAAGGTTGCAGTTGCTAGGTCTGGAAAAGACCCGGGGCTAAGCTGATGTCGGAACTGTTGGGACTGGGGGCTAGCTAGTCTTTTGGCTGTAGCTCCTGAGATTCTATCCGGGGCTACAACCAAAAGATCAGGGGCTATAGCCCCCTTAGCCCCCCCCCTAGCAACGCCCCTGGGTTGCATGCCTTTTCCCAGAGGGCCTCCGAAATCCCAAGACAGCTAGGTCCTGGTCTAACAAGTTGGTAATGTGTGTGCAAAATGGTCCTGTAATTTGTTGTGCTCTGAATATTTTAAAATGCAGTTTGTCATGAAGGGTTTCCCCCAAAAAAGTGGATAAATGAGGAAAACTTCGGCGTGAAAGGCACCGCCCGGAGCCAGTACATAACAGACTGCGTCAGATGCGCCACCGGGATATGCATTTTGTAAAGTTGGCCAGACTAGACCGGACAGAAAAGGAGACAAATTGGCCTGGGTAATCTAGTGGTGTCTGCTGGTCTTCGGACCTTTGCACACACTTACCGCGCGGACGATGCGGCCTGTTCCCGTGCTGAGGAAATTCACATGCACTTTGTAGAATCTGTGGGTGGAATTGATTTAAACAACTTTCATAGTCGGCAAATGGCTTCTTGCCTCACTTTCTCTGCCATGGAGGAGCAGCTCACTACACAAACCGAAACAAATCCTGCTAACACAGTGTGTGGCTGTTTCAGACGTCGTTCGGAAGACATAATCTCTGCATTGTCACCTTAGATGTCAACACAAAGGTTTAAACGCCGTGCTTGCTATCTTCGTGGAGTCATTCCGGTGTTAAAACGTGCAGAACAGCCAGTTGTGCAACTCGCAGTTTTTAAACTGAAAAAGGAAACTTGCGAAAAAAGGATTGTTCTGCTAACACCATGAGGGTATTTGGTGACAGTTCGCTGCGCAGCTTTCTCCGTACTGATGTATACATGTGTGCAGTAAGTCAATAGTAAATCTCCTTTCACGTGGCACTAGACCTTTTGATGCACCAGAAGACAAAATAAATGGGCTGACACTGCCCTCTACAGTCTTGCCATAAAATTGACATTCATTATAATAAAAACTGACGAAAACGGCTCACATCAGCGTACAATCAGGACCCCTGGTATGATAGGCAAAGGCCGATATCAGATATCAAGCTTCGAGCCCTGTAAAATGTATCACTTTAGTTAGCGGTGTTACATGGATTTCATAATCCGTGGTTTCCACCTTCACTCGCAACACAGTGATACGTACTCAGACGTATTGTCAGAAACACATGATATAATAAAACTATTGTCCTCACATTTACAATGTTCAGAATGTGTATTTGCTTAGGCAGTTATTTATTTAATTGGAGTTGTATGTTCGGCCCTCACCACTGAAATGTTGCGTCACATAGCTTAACCTGCTCAGTCTCTACCCGGGGAACCATTTTAACACAAATATTTAGCAGGGGGTTCAAATAATTGTAGACAACCCCGTATGCTGAATGCTGCCATTCGAATGCAGTACTAATATAACGTTGGTCAGGTATTCCTCACGTTGAAACACTGTTAGTTAAATATAAATCGGCAAACTCTAAGCAGAGTAAGAGCGAGAACAAATTAAATCAACAACGTATGTCACCAATGTATATCTCCGTCTGTCCCAGGCTGGCCCATGCCCGATTGAATAACTTTACCACCTGATGTATGTTCTGAAATGAATGTAAATAAAATGCGTATTTCCTTGAGTGCACGTTCTTCTCATTTACTAACGGCCACGTCACAGAGAGCAGTGCATGTTTGTCGCACTTCCTGTCGGAAACTAAGGGACGCATTTCCGGTGTGCATTTCCTTAGTAAGGGCCTTGGTCACTGAAATGCGCCATTGGAAAAGTGCTGTCAATCAGAGCGCGCAGGTAATATAGTTTAAACGTGTTGTCATTCCAACCAAGTCCTTTCAAATGTGCCACAATCCAAAATATGACGTGCCTGACGTTAAAAGGGGTTGGAGGTATGACTAGGAAAAAAGGAGCGAGTGGGTGCTCATATTCAATACGGACTTGTAGGTGTTACGTTCACTTGCAATATCCCCCCATTGGCCCTTTTCCAGGCACCCCAATTTCATATGAGGAAATGGCTGTAACCGAAAGCCGATGGACCCCCTGCCTTCCCTCCACTTGCGTAGGTTTGCACGCAGATAGTGCGCACGCGGCGCATTCCGCGCTCTAATTTGCTTCCGAGGACATTTCGAGAATTAGTTTCCTGTGGGGAAATTGATTTTTTTACGGACATTAGCACTTTAATTCTAAAAAAAAAGGTTTTGAATCGGACCAAGTTTTGTTTTTCTGCCAAATACTAATAAAGCATTGTGTGAGGAAAACTGTCTGCTACCCTGGAATCCTCCGAACGTGCCCTTTAACAGACTATTTCCATGCTGCTAGACAAGGCTTTTGATTAATTGAATTGTGTCACGTTTTATGGAAATGAAACTAATCCCCTCTTCAGTGCCCCCCCTAAAAGACCTTGGTATCGCCTGCCCCTTGGGAGCGGTATTTTCTGAAGTCTGTTTTTCCTCTTCCTTCTGCGCCTTCTGTGAGTTTGGGTTACCGAAGGTTCACGCAGGGTTCATCCTGCTGTGAATTCCTCCCTATCAGACCCCTGGGGAGGGCAGAGATAAGGCCGTATTTCTAAAATGGTCGTCCTCTTAGCTTTCGTCTGGTCAATCGCTTTATCTGATCTCCGTCATTACGTTCCACTTCCACAACGTGGCTAGATTACACTGACTTCACCCTTCCCTAGATCCTGTCGCTCACTTGCATAGGCTGCCATGCGATTGATATCATACGTTAAGTGGGGGCTGCAATTCTCTATTTGACGCAGAACTAATTCCACAATTACTCTTTCATGGTTTTAACGCCAGCGGCTTATGCAAGAAAAGTTTGGCCCCGTGTTAGTCCAGTTTTAAAATCACACCATACTTGTGTTTTTGTACGTTTTATTGGACTTCCTAAAAGTCTAAAAGTACTATACAGAAATGTTCCATCTCCTGCTATTGCTGATAACAATGAGGCGAGAGAGAGAGAGAGAGAGAGAGAGAGAGAGAGAGAGAGAGAGAGAGAGAGAGAGAGAGAGAGAGAGAGAGAGAGAGAGAGAGAGAGAGAGAGAGAGAGAGAGAGAGAGAGAGAGAGAGAGAGAGAGAGAGAGAGAGAGAGAGAGAGAGAGAGAGAGAGAGAGAGAGAGAGAGAGAGAGAGAGAGAGAGAGAGAGAGAGAGAGAGAGAGAGAGAGAGAGAGAGAGAGAGAGAGAGAGAGAGAGAGAGAGAGAGAGAGAGAGAGAGAGAGAGAGAGAGAGAGAGAGACCTACCTTGTGGACAGGCAGAGGCGACCAGCCACTATTATCAAAACGGCGAGTGGGGCTAAGTTTCCAAAGCATGTTTGCATGCAAATCTAGGGTCCAATTCATGGAATAGTTTTGCACGGTTCAAAGTGACTTGGCACTGCTGAGAAGTGACTTTGAACTGCCGGCAGAAGCCCTGATTCATGGAACTGTACAAAGTGGATTTTTGCAGTGCAAAGTCAGCGCAAAGTCATTCTTGCGGTACAAAATGACGTTGCACTGACTTTGCACTGCAAAAACACACTCTGCGCAGTTCCATGAATCAGGGTTTGTGTCGGCAGTGCAAAGTCACTTTTCAGCAGTGCCAAGTCACTTTGAACCGTGCAAAAAAATCCATGAGCCGGGCCCAAAGCCCTTTTTCATGGAAAGAAGTGTAAATGCGCCCGCAAGGGAGAGAAGTGGGAAGCCTTCCCCAGGAATCCAGTAGTTTGCTGTCAGCAGGTACAAGCGTTGCTGGCGGGACAGCATCCAGGGCCTGGTTTACAAGAACGCGTTTGAATGGGAAAACCCCACTGAAAAAGGCTTTGTATATCAGACCCTCGGTTTATTGCGGTTTATTGCAGGAGGAGTAGGAAAGATGGTGGAAATGGGGGGGAGGGGAGGGATTATCCAGGCATGTCTTACGTCTGCCTGGTTTGTCACCTCTTTGTGCGCACTGGGCACTTAGAAAAGGAGTCTGAATAGATTTTAGGCTGCAGTTGGTTCCATTAGAGCTGAGTGGGTTGCTTTTCATTCGCATGGCACACGAGAGAGGGTAAACCTACTAAGCCGGGATGACACCTAGAACTACAAAGCCCTCTAGAGACACTGCAGGGTGCATACATTCATTTGTAAACCTCCAAGCACGACACCTGTGGCCTCGCCACAGCCCTGTTTAAGTGATGTACATGGCCCTAAATCATGTGTGAGCGGGCACGTGCAAGCAGTGGGCACGTGCAAGCATAGTAGATGCAATGGGCGGTATTTAATATCAGGTGCATTTTGCCCGGAAACATAACACAGGTGGATCCAGTTCAAATGCTGGAAAACGTATCACAAATCATCGAAACCCAGCGAGAACCAACACAAAAGCTCAAACACGTTGAGTAAGCTTTATGGATGGGAAGGCATTCACTAAAACATGGGCATATTGAAATAACACGGGACTATTTAAACTGCTACAACCTTATAATGAATGAACGTATATTTTATAAAAGTGCTACAGTACATTTAATAAGCAAACATTTCGGAGCTGCTTCACAAAGGTAGGGTTTTACACATGTAAATGACACCTTGTAAATGTGTGTGTGTGAGTGAGTGAGGGCTGTTGCACGTGCGTGTGTGGGTATTATGCATGAGCAGGGATTCAGCAATGTTGCGCATTTCTGCATAGATGCTGAAGTTGGGCAGCATTTGCATTGCCCACATCTCGCGCGCCCCTGGCACTCTATTGGCAATGCCTTTTTGCAGAGCTCTAGTAGCAAATTAAACTGGTGCATTCTGCACACATGTGAATAGCCTGTGCTCACGTTGTGCACTTCCAGATTAGGCATGCAGTGTGTGGGGATCATGTGTGTGTGTGCATGCATGTCTAGGTAGCCTAGCTCAGGGGCAACGCGCTCGCCTTGGAAGCAAGATGACGCGGAGCAACACAGGACCCGTCATACAAACATCTGGGTATTAAGCGTGTTATAAATAACCAATATTAATGATGTCTTCTTTTCGATGTATAAATCACAGAAAAGCTTACAAGTCATGCCAACAAGCTGTGTTCTCTTGGGCGCGCCCTGCCATGCTAGGGCAGGATGTTGTGGCACAGGTGCATTGAGAGGGTGTGCAGAGATCCGTCCAGAAGATGACTGTCTTGCAGGGTTGCTTCATCCTAGCGGAATTAGCGTTTCATTAGGATGCTTTGCTGGATGGTCCACAGATGAGTTTTCTGATTACTCGGCAGATTCCGGATGTTTTTGTGGAAGGTCTTTTCAGGACTCTTTGGTCTGATTCACAGACGTGTTTTATAATGGCACAATCCCATTGAAAAACGATCTGTCAATGTGTGATCGGGGAAGTTTGTATATTTTTTTAGTTTTTATCCTTTCATAATTCAACAGGTATTTTTCAACTACCAGAAACTTTTCAGGCGGTATTAAAAAAAAAAAAGTGCAGGGCTGCAAGTGTAATTAGTGCTGGGAAAAATGACTTATTTCAATAAACACTTTCTTTCCGTGGATGCTTGTAGCAGGGCAACATTTGCTCTAGTTCTAGTACTTTGCCCTGGTGCTAAAGAGTAATTCAAGTCATGTTTCTTGCAAGCGCTATAAAAGCATTTGCACAGATGCAACGTTTCTGTAATACGGCTCTTGCAATACTTTTTCGAAGTTCTTCGCCCGAAATTCTTTCAAGACAATAAAGGCATGAACTTTTCTGTTCCGCTCCTTTAGGTTTTCGTGAAAAGAGTTTCGGTATTTGTCTTGCTTCACATTTGGCTCAATATTGAATTTTTAAATGTGTTTGACCTGCAAGGGTTGTTCACACCGACGTTCTTTTTTATTTTTATATTTGTTTCGAAATCATGTTTTTCTTTGTCTTAAATTCCATATTGTTAGACTCTGCAATGATGTTAAATCAGAATGGTTTGGGATTCCTCCCGGTGCAAAGTGTTCAGAATTTGCTTTTTTTTGCTGCTTTGTGTTTATTGGCAAATGCAACTGTTGAAATAGAAAGGTAGATAACACTCATTGACAGTTGGCAGGGTGGGCTCGTAGGCCAGCCGTCCCTAGCCTGCCTGCCTGCCGTGGCACATTCGCTGAGCTATGACTCGAAGGCAGCCAGTAAAGTTCTGCTCACTGTGGGACAGGCGTGGAATGGCTGAAACGGCTTTGGGTTCAGGCACGACAGGCAGGAACAGTCACGGTTATTGTAATATACGGCTACTTGATCTTCAGCCAACTATCAGTGAAGTGGTTTTTGAGGAAACGGGTGTGGTACCTTTTTATTTGTCCACCTTTTTAAGACTCCGGGGCCGATTCATGGAATTTTTCAGGCAGAAAAGCAGCTACTTGCACCCAATCTGAGGGTGCAACTCTGTTTGTCGATTCATGGAATCAAATGTGCGGGACTTTACCTGCACTTGCGTGGATTTCGCGCTGGCCTGGAACACCTGTGCGAGCCGTCGAGGCCCTTGTGCAAGACTCAGAGCAGTGGGTGGGCATGGCCTGCGCAGAGGCATGGCAAGGGGGCTGAACACCAGAAATGGGGAATAACTTGCAAAGAAGTGGGCCTTGAGAGGGACGGCCTGCAGGCGGTCCTTCCCATGCTCACTATTGTGTGACAAGAGTCGCATTCATGGAATCGACCGTGCAATATCTCGGCTGGGAAATGCCCACACACGTCCTTCACAGGATCCGCCACGCGAAAAGCTGGCGTAAGTACACTTGCACGTAGGATTTTCAGCATGCAGGTGGGATTGCATGTCGTATTTTGTGGTTCGTGGACTCAATCAGGGTTCCAATGTAACATAGGGGTGCGCGTACCCTGTGTCGTGGGGTGCAGGAACATTTTACGTGTGTTTTCACGCATTTACCCCTAGTTTTTGCTGAGTTACAATTATTTTTCATGCACATGTTGTCTGGGTGCCCGATACAGTTACGGGGGACACTGCACATGCTCCCCGAGCCACATGCCTGCTTAAGGGGGACCCCACGCACTGTGTGAAGGGTGCGTGTATTCGCGCCTGGCGGACCGTGCAAATGCAGCTGATCTGGCCATTTCCTGCTTTGCGTGTGTGCATGTCAGGGGCGTTCCAGTCGGGACTTGTGAATATGGTTACTTTGTGCAAACAATTCCATGAATACGCGATGCACGCAGATTTTCTCAATCGCGCAGTCTCGTGCAATGGCCTTTTCGGCGCACAGCCATTGTGCGATTTATGCGCATAATTCCATTAATTGGGCACCAAAGAGTTGGCTTAATCAATTACTAATGCACTTGAAAACTCTACATATTTTGGGCAGTGCTACAGAAACTGTGCTCCCGTGCAAAGGCAGTTAGCATTAGGGCAAAAACAATTGCTCTAGTTCAAAAAACACATTCTTTCAATGCATTTTTGCTCCCAGGTAAATAACTGTAACTATGGCAAGCATTGCCCTGCTGCAAAAAATGCTTTGAAAGAATAGGATTTTTTTTTCTATAGGGAAATGTTAGCCCCAGTGGTAATTCCACTTGTACCAGTGAAAAGTGTATGTAATAAAGTCCTATGGCCTTTCAGTGCATTTTTCCACGGGGTAATGCTTACCCAAGTGCTAGCACTTATGAACAATGTGCCCTTGTGCAAAAATGCATTTTACAATAGGGCAATGGTTCCCTATTGCTAATTGCACTTGAGGCTAGTATACGTAATGTGCCAAAAACCAGCTGAAAGAAAATTCCCTTTCCAAATGTTGGTGCAATTTGCCGTTGTGGAGCTTATTTGAAGGGCATCGCATCGTCCCAGGTGCCTTATGGGGATTTAGATCACGTGACCCTACATCCCGAAGATGTGCAGAGGGGCTTGGTTCTGTGCCGGCTTCCTGTTTCTTAGGAAAACGCAAATTAAAAATGAACAGTGGTCTATAAAACAAATGCAATATATAAGGACACATCTTTTCCATCTCGTGGAACTGATTATTTATATTTCTAAATATGTTTTCTAAGGATTGGTCTAAATGTACAATTTAATGGATGTGTTACTCGTTAACGACGCTTGAGACCACGAACCCAGCTGTGTAAATCAAATATGTCAGGCCGGGAAAGGTTTACAAGTTCTTCGGCCTACCAGGGTCTGTTTCATTAGTTTTCATTGAATTTGAATAGAATTCAATATTGTGTTCGTTTTTTATTGGTAACTGTGCGTCGGATGTGTGTCTCTGTATGAATAAATACACATCCGTACATGACAGGCAAAGAGGAGTTTGTCTAAAAAAAAGTGTGTCAGGATGTGATGGCAGTGATCTGAAGACGTCGACCCATTAGATATTGAGAAGTCGCTGCCCCTGCGCGCGCTCTGAGTGAGCAGTGTGTGTTTCTCTACAAGCAACTCTGCATAAAAGCTGATGAACGCATCATTACTTAAAATGCTGGTTATGTGTGGACTAATCAAGGGGCCCCACGTTAGATTGTGTAAAAGAAAGACCATGGTTTTAAAATGAGCCCGGATACACATTAGATAGCAGAGAAATAGAAAAAACACAATGCCTGGTTTGCAAACCACAGCAACTCCGAGGCTGCATTGCAGTTTGCTTGTTCATTGGCTTGTAAATGAGAACTTAACTGAGAAATGCAGTGTCCCACCTCATTTAACAAATATACTCTTCAGTTTGTGATTATTTATCAAAAACATCCATGAACAGTATGTGTTTATGTTCTCTTCTGATGCCTGTGCATTGGGGGCAGAGCACGCGCACAGCCATCCTCACCCTGCTAAAATTCTGCAATGAGAAATAAACATGACCTCACAGCAGGCATTTGGCCCTAATGGAATGACTGAGGTCACAGCCATTTTTATCCTCATATCAAGCCACTGAGTCTGTCTAAATCATTATATATGCTTCAATGTTACATCCACTGAATTGTTACTGTAATTGTTGTGAAAAATGAATGAGCACCAAGTCCAGTGTGCATTACATAGTGACTGAAGCATACAACCCTTTAATTACATATATTTGTCAAATGTATAAAGATCTGTGGTCATTTTTATGTTCCTAAAGTGCTCTTTAATTTTATGCAAAGAGGCCAGTAACCTTCATTGCTGCTATTTTGACCCTTTCCTTTCTCAAATTGGTATTTTTAACGAGTACAGTAAGTGTGTATCAGGCTGTCCCTCTTCAAATTATAACTTTCGATCAGAAAACAATGTAAATCGTTATTATAGGTCTGATAAAGTGATTTGCTCAGTGAGATCATTGTGATATTCTTATTATGACTATGCTACACTTTGGAGGTGGTTAGAAATATATATGTACAATTTTGAAAAGTACCAGTTTACAACTGTAGTAGAATTAAATAATTTCCTTTTTTTCATAGCTGCTTTGGAAAAATAGAAAACTGCACACATGAGATAGAATTTGTTTGGATCACACAGCTGTCTGCATTAGCTGACATAGCTCTAGCAAGCCCGCATGACAATAGGACTCTGCCCCACAATGAAATAGACAGAGACGTGTTGCCAACATTCCATCACTGATACATTTTGACTTGCATGATGGATCTGGTTGAAGTTTTAGGAGGAAAAAAGTGACTCGCACAGGCCCGCTGAGTTGGAATAATTAGGTCAAATTCGGGAAGCTAGTTCAAAAGCTATTAAGAGCAGACCAAAAATCTGTTTTTGGACTTAACCCATTAATTTAATTCTTTGAATAGGCACAGAGAGAAAACCTGCCGGGTGAAGTTGTTTGCCAAATGAGAAGCAAGATGGGCACAAAGCGGTGCTGATGTTGCCTTTTGTGGTTTGGTGTGAGTCCATCCCTGTTTCTAAAAAATGTAGAGGAGAAGACGGTGCTGCTGTCCACATGTTTAAAATGTATTTCCCATGGAGCATTGCACAGATGTGAAGGCTCATTTTTTTTTTTTGTTGGATGTAAGCAAAAAACAATTGCTAAAAATTAGATTTGGAGGAGGCAAAGAGGAGGATTCCCATTAATGTAGGGGTGGGAGGGTGAACGAGGACCAAATGGCGAGTTTGACACTTTAGGGAGAGTTTGGGAGGTCTTTTCCAGTCGTATCGTTTTTTTGTTTTACCGCAGGAATCCTGTGGGATTGCTGAGGTACACAGTGAGATTACTATGGCAATGGCATTGTGTCACGGGAAGAAACAAGGAAAACATTAAATTAGGAGAGGGTCTGGGGCATTAATGAAATGACATTGCTTGTCGGCGGGAACCTTTTTCATGGGAATGAAAATGAGTGCAATCATTTTCATGGTTAACATTTTACAAGTAATTCTTAGGGGAAAGTTTCACCCGAATGAAAGCGGGGCAAAGGAAAAAAAAAAGGAAATACTTGCCAGTGGGTCACAGTCTTTCACTCTAATCAGTGTAAAGTGCACAGTAGCCACGACTGAAGCCCACAGACACTGGGCCACAGTCGTTTACCCTAATTGGTGTGAAGTGCATAGGGGACACAATATTTAGCCTGAATTAGTTGGCTGTATACAGGGAGCATGGCTGAAGGCCATGCCCAGTGTGTTACTGTCTTATAGTTGCCCAATAGTGGACATAGCCCACTGCCAAAGACTGTGGTCGCTGGCCATACCCAAATGTTGTGGCCAATGAGACACAGTCTTTTATCCTAATTGGTGCAAAGTGTCAATAGGCCATGACCAAAGGTTATGGCCAGTGGGTCACATACTTTTACCCTAATTGAGGAATAGGATACAGTTGCCATGTCCGAAAACCGGTGACAGTGGGTTTGTTTATTTATTTATGCAGGGGATATAGCATAGCAAAACCTGAAATTCACTGAAAAAAACTTTACTTAAGATACAGTGGAGGTGACCCTATTACCACAACACATCCCATGAAATATTATGGATGTTCGAAGTGACAAGAACCTTACCTCAGAGTCCCTCCCATTGCTCGGGCCATAAGCACATGCATTGTGTCATCAACAATGGCATCAGGGATTACATTAACGGGGTGGGGGTTTGGCCGCATTGTCATATCCAGCACAAAGAAAATGTCATGGGATATATAGGTAATTTGACACATATACCACTTCGCCACCATCCATGCCTGGAAGTTCACCTCTAAAATGCATAGCTCAGTGGCTCGAAGTGAACTTCCAGGGACGGCCACTGGGTGGCCGTGAAGCATGTGTGCGTTGCTAGAGGACATGGCTTATTATACTCTGACATTTCAGGTCGAACGTTTTTTCATGCAATAATGCGTGTTTAAACCTGCCATAATATTGAAGGTATAATACAGGGCAGCGGTCGCCACTCTATAGTTAATATAAAAACAATTTGCATGGACTTTTGTCGAAAGCTCTATTGCTAATAACCTTTGACAGGTGGGTCCAAAGCTATTAGAAATAGAATTTTTGGAAAAGCCAATACTTATTAGTTGTCTCATAACTATAGGGTGGTTCGTGCCACCCTACACTATTGCATTTAAATATATAATCTATGGAAACCCTCTTTTTTGTTTTATGTTACAAAACATTTTTACGCAGTTTGGAATTTTATAACAGTGAAAGAGAAAAATGCATGCCAGGTGATGCCAGGGTTGTTTACAGATGGGAAAGCCTGTTTTTTGCAGTTCTTTCTCAATTTCAACATGCTGCACTATTCTGTGCTGGTCTTTCTTCTTTTTCAATGAGTGACAGTTTTATTTAAGTACTCATTGGTTAGTTGAACTGTTGCAAACCAAAATTGTTGGAGATTTTTCTTTCTGTGTTTTGGTCAGTGGTCAGAAGACAAGTTCCACTATCGCATTCAACACTCTTCATCAGGCTACTGTATTTATGATTAATACAATTAAGCCATGACAGATAGTCTTTATGTACGAAATGTGTTAGGTGTCTGATGAAAAATATGACTTTGCCACACAGATACTCCAACTGCAGTACCACTCAGTTTTGCATGGTGTAATGATACAATTAGTCTGGACACGCACCATGTGCTAGCAACTGGCATAACCAACCACTCAAATCCCAAGGAAACACATACATTGCAACCCCAGCATTAACATGCTGACAAGTACTGGTAATGAAACGTATGCTTTACTTTACTGATTTCTT
Organism: Ambystoma mexicanum; assembly: GCF_040938575.1. NCBI lineage: Eukaryota > Metazoa > Chordata > Amphibia > Caudata > Ambystomatidae > Ambystoma > Ambystoma mexicanum. The sequence continues at coordinate 600,110,181 of NC_090928.1, read as the reverse complement.
ATAATATTCTGGGCGGATTTCTCTCTGAATGCCCAATTCCAAAGTACAAATGTGCAACATGTTTACCAGCATGCAATTGTCCTACTTAATGGCATTTATTATTAAGCACTGGTGGACCATATACATTGGAGGTACCTGTAGCAGTGTTTTGTGGCATCCCCTCACCCGAAATCAAGACTAGTATCTCACAAATCACCTGTTTTGCATACAAGATCCCAACTGGTTTACCACACAAACTCATACATGATACCACGTAAGTCAATCCCAAGTGTATGTCCAGATCTGGGCTCAGTAGACACCATACCTTCAAAATTTCTCAGAATCATTCTTGTAAATATATCACAGTCTTTTCCAATCCACACACATCAAAACATCACCAACTGGTACTGTGACTTATCAAGTAAGTACCCAGAATTAAGGGATTTGACTTTTATAGAGCTGAAACAACTCACTTTAGAGGTGGATATCATTTCTATAATCTAATTGGTCGGTGTATGTGATTGGACAGTGTTCCAAAAGTAAGATCACGCTAAACCTTCCCCTCCATACCTATTGGGCATATTAATAAAGAGGGCAGTCTGAATGGAGTAACTTCCAAACCCAGCTTCCCTCCCATTTGATGGGATGTCTTGGAGATTTCCAAATTAAACAATTGCAGTTTTCTGAAACAGCATGTACCTCACATTCAAGTTACTAATGTGTGCATCAGATTACTCTCACCTATAAAAATCAAATAGTACACTTTTCATCTCGGCACAGCATGGATTGATGGGATGAGTGTGCTACAAATTATGGCTTTTCACACACTGATACTTTTACACAAAAATTCAATTTCCAGCTCAGAATAACAGGCTCTCCTGCACAGACACTAGTATATATGAATCACAGAGTGCCATTTATGTGTGAAAATATTCACATTGGCCTAATTTACCTAATGAAATAAACATTACAAAAAATCACTTTACATTCAGCTGATAGAGCTTTTCACCCTGAATATTTTTTTTAAAAATAAATCTCTAGGACCGTCGATTCAAAAGATACAAATGAAAACACAATTTCCAATGCGAATCTCAAAAGTCACTTATTTTTTCTAATTTCCAAAATATCATATGGCATTCCCAGTTAATCTGCTTTGCAACAGAACATCTGGTGTTAGTTCCTTTGGGCTCCAAAGTGGGGACATTTTATAACTCCCGAGAATGCTGTTCTTCATGGTGCAATTTCTTTGAAGTACAAAGTGGACATGGCAATTTACAATTCTGCTGCTTTTGAGTGATTCTAGGAACTTCCTATCACTTGAGGCAGACTGGCAGACTCCCAGTCTCCAAACGTGAGAAGTGTTTCCTTGTATAATCACCTGGCTGATCTACAGATCAGGTTATTTGAGAGGCGACTGGTGCTCACCCCTTCCCAGTGCAAATAAATTGTATTTGTAAGAGGCTTTAGCCTAAGCTCAGAGACAGATGTCTCCCGCTACCCTATCCTCACTCTTTCTTATCACAATCCCCTGGTACTGCCACCTCACTCTTCCTCAGCAGTCACCCACTATCCACACCCCACTCTCCCTCATCACAGTGCCCCACTACCCAACAACACTCTTCCTCATGACAGTAGCCCACTACCACCAACTCACTCTTCCTCGTCACAGTCCCTCACTACCCCCTTATCACTCTTCCCCATCACGGTACAGAAATAGATGGTAAGAGAGCATGTGATGAGAAACCAGTTAGCCAGAGATTCGGTTATTTGTTGCCTACGGTTAAGCTTCAAACAGCCTTTGCTACTCGGCAGGTAAATTTAGCCTAACATGAAGAAGGGAATAAACTGGCTCCTATTCTGAGTGCTATGGAAAAGCAGGCCCAGAAAGGAATGGGTTCTAACACGAGTAAGAGGGTAATAAATCCTGTTTCAAGTCATGTACCCAGAACCTGGCAGTCTGCTCATGTCCCTTTATACGAACACGAAAACCTTGCTATAAATTAAAAATATGATCTGCTACAAGGAAAACTACAGACTTCCTAAATACATATATGGCTATATCGAAAATAAAGCGTCACTAATAAATACATGTCTACATTGGTTTAGAAATGTTAGGGGCTGTCAATCGATTATAAGGAGTGATATTATGAAAGCCACTAGAATTTCTAGCCAGGGGGTTCTGCAATTAGATATTGTTATGAGTCGGCGTTCATCCCCGGCTATCAGCAAAACCCGGTCACTTACGCCGCTGGCGCTTCGGGTTTCCAAATCTACTACCAGAGGCAGTAGGAAATTTATAGCGCTCCCCAAAAGGATTCGGCATCAAACCGCGTCGTTTTATGCACGATGGAAGTTGCCGTGGAAGTTAGCGGCTCGGAGACTACACCCCCCAGGAAACCTGCTTCCGTACGGTAGTTCACCGGAAGAGCCTCACATTGGCTAGCCCCATTGACAACCCGGCTGCTCAGGCTTGTGTACGGGACCTGGATTCAGTCCGTAGGGAAGTTCGATCCCACCTTCTACTTGCACAGGAGAGGGCTAAAAAGTACGCTGATCGACATCGGCTTACCGCTCCAGAATACAAAGTAGGCTCAAAAGTCTGGCTGTCTACACGTAATCTACGTATTCCGGGCAAACGTATGCTTCTACCAAAGTTTGTGGGTCCTTTCTCCATTACGGAGGTGTTAAATCCAGTGGCAATGCGTCTTTCTTTGCCGCCTTCATGGAAGATACATCCCGTATTTCACGTCAGCCTCATCAAACCATGCCTTCTTACCACGCGTCTTCCAACTCGGCCTTGTGCTGTTCGCGTGGATGGCGAGGATGAATATGAAGTGGCTGATATTCTGGACTTTCAACTCCGTAGGGGTCGACCCTTTTATTTGGTCGACTGGAAGGGATACGGGCCTGAGGACAGGTCTTGGGAGCCCTTGGGCAATATCCACTCGCCTGTTCTTCTGCGCCGCTTCCATGCCCGCAGGGGGTTGCCGCCGCCTTTGGGGGAGGATACTGTTATGAGTCGGCGTTCATCCCCGGCTATCAGCAAAACCCGGTCACTTACGCCGCTGGCGCTTCGGGTTTCCAAATCTACTACCAGAGGCAGTAGGAAATTTATAGCGCTCCCCAAAAGGATTCGGCATCAAACCGCGTCGTTTTATGCACGATGGAAGTTGCCGTGGAAGTTAGCGGCTCGGAGACTACACCCCCCAGGAAACCTGCTTCCGTACGGTAGTTCACCGGAAGAGCCTCACATTGGCTAGCCCCGCCTTTCTCCATTATTTAGTTCCCGGAGACGGCCAAGACGCTGCTTCTGTTTACAGCTACTACCGGTAATTAGAAGTTCCTTCTTTGATTGCTATGTGCTTGTGGTTCTTACGGTTTTCGACTCGGATTGTTTATTGGACCTTCTATTTGGAATTCCCTCACCTTCTGATCTGCCTTCCCGTGTACCGAAAATCCTGCTTTCCTCCTGGACTCCTCTTCTCCACGTTCTGTTATAGTTCCTGTCAGCCAGTGTACCAGACCTTGCCTGTTTTTGACCTACCTGTCTCAAGAGTCATCATTCCGATTGGTTGCTCTGTATCCTGCCAGAATTTACCTCCTTAAAACCCATTCACCTGGAAATACCATCCCGACTGTCATCGTCCTTAATCTTTTTCCATCAGTGGGAAGACTTTTGGTGTTAAACGGAACATTGGGTTTGTGCATTTTCAGGACGCTCTGCAGCAGTGCACCATCCCGAATCTAGCGCGACCCTCGTGCCGCCCGGGTAGTAGAACCCTACTAACCTTACCTTTTTCTTATTTTCTCCCTGTCGTTGTGTTCTAACATTTCAAGTACTAAGTCAATTCCCACTGGTAAGATCCTACCCACCTTTTTGTTTGTGTAATTATTTAAACCAGTTAGATACTAAATCTTGTCCTGCTCTTAGGTGATTCCCGGGTTAATTCCTTCATCTATCCTACGGGGGGAGGAAAACAAGAACCCAGGTACTCCTCAGTTAGTAAGGCTTATAAGGGACAACCGTTACCTTTTGTATTACTTACTTGTTGTTCTTTTCTTTTCAGCCTGGTTCGTGGCGGTACGAATTCTCTCCGCCCTTCTGGGTGATCAGTCCCCTTGTCTGGTTAACTACAGCAAGTGGTCATATCATTTTGAAGGTCTATTTTCCCTCGCAGAGAGGAGGCTTAGGTAGAGGCCCTACTTAAGCTCCTTCAAGCAAAATTCTGGGTTTGGATGCTTCCTGGTTCCTCGCACTCATCCCACCGGTGAGTAACAGATATCATTGCATTGAATTATTCCTCTCAATTAATATTGCAGGGAATTATCAATCTTGGACTTTAGAAATTCACCCCGGTGAGTTCCTCTATACAGGTTCGAAGCAATGTGAAGTTATACATTGTCCTATGACACTTCTACATGGACTACAGCCTCAGAGTTGATAACTGATGTTGACAAATACAGCAGGTCAGAGTTTTCAGAGCAGCACTCTTCTGATAAAAACAATTGGGGTGAGACCCCAGGGCCCTCTGATGTTGTTTGACATGTTTCCCCACTTGGGCCTACCCAGTCTTCCCAGAAAATTCCTACTATCCATCATGAGGCTTTTAACTGCCTGAAACTATTATCATGGATTGTTGATGGTCTCGCTTTCGTTATAGGGGATTCTGACTGGCATACATTTCTATAAGAATTTCATGTTATTTTGCTTCAGGAGACGTGAGTTGGTGGAACTCCTGTGAGGCCTGGACATGCAAGCTATGTTGTCCCAGCCTTAAAGGGAGTCAAAGGTAGACCCAAGGGGGTCTGCTATTGTGGATACACATTGAGCTTGATGTTGAAGTGACAAACCTCAGCACTGGCTGTCCGGATGTACAACTTGTTAAGTTATGCTTACATAATGGATTACAGCTCTATCTCTTCAATGTCTGTTTATGGTCATTTGGCTGCCTGTCAGCTATGGCTGCTATTACATGTTTAACCAAATGGCTGGATATAGTAAATTGCTCAGATGCCAACAATAAACTGGATGTTATTATGATATCTGGGGATTTTAATGCCCAACTGGAACCCCAGAATTGTTTAGTTAATATACTTAGGGATGAGGATGATGCATGGGGAATTCCTAGTGCCATGGTACTGGCATTTTGAATTTGCTATAGGCATGCCTTAGAACTGGCACCCATTTTTGCCAAAAGAGTCTTCAGAGTGAAAGTAAGCATCCCCCAATAAGGCAGTTAACCCCCCTCAATGAGAGGCAATAAAGTACACACCCCAGGAGGGAATGAGACCACGACCAAGTGCATTTAAATCGATATAGGGCATGCAAAGGACTCTGCAAACTCCGAGAGTGCTCTGTCTGACAATAGCAAAGACAGTCAGTTATATTACAATTACACGTCATGCATGAGCTAAGCTATAGGGGCCACATAGTCTTGGGGATTGGATGGCGACGTCTAGCTACTATGTTATCTATATGCTCGGTGCTCCATGATTGGCAGGGATCCACGTGGTGGCATCACGAAGTGCTTGGGTCAGCTGGGCTCGTCGGGGTGGAGCTCCAGAGCACTGGCTGTCAACAAAGATTCACCACTTTGGTCCTAGAAACTTGCCCTTGTGGCCATTCATACACATTCGTCACACTCATTTATACCAAGTTGTTATGTAAAACCTTTAATCCATCAATCTAATACCAGGGTAGGGACACAGAAAAACATTATGCAATACAAGGCTTCCTTTATACATCATCATAAAGTTGTTATTAACAAAAGGTCCAGTCTCATGGGTTCAGGTGTCTTATCAGGGATCACGGGTCAAGCTACCTTCATCATTTTATCCTGTTATATGTAGTAAATGATGGCTCTGGGGGATGTTTGTACAAGGACGGATGACTGTCTTCGTGGTCCGTTGAATTTGGGGTGAACTAGAATACCATTAGGTCAGTGGGGGCACATATCTGGCACCTCAAAGGCAGCGGGATTTAGGACCGGGTAGCTCATAATTCACTTGGCCTGGCCATGGCAGTGCACAGTGGTTGTATGTCGGCCTCTGACATGGGGGAGGTAAATACTTGATGCGGGTCCAGCAGGAATGCGGGGAGGTGAAGCGGTGTTGTTCGAACACCAGCAAGCCCCGGTGGGCCTTGGCGGGAGGAGGGGAGATGGCCTTGTAACTTTGTGCGAGTCTCTATTCACTGGGCTGCACAAATACTATTAGTGAGGACAGATTGCTAGGGCTGGGGGCATTAGGTAAAGTGCACATTTCTGCCGTTTCCATGCGCTTACATTACTAGGTTCATAAAATGGAAGTTTTCATTGGCGCATACATTACATAACGTTAGTCAGTCTGATGCTTGCAAATCATGAGGAAGGGGAACATACAAAAAGATTGAGGTAGTACCAGGTTGGGTTATATACTCAGGGGCAAGGAAACAACGTGTTAATCTAACACTTTGTTTACAGTAAGAACTGGCTGAGTGTCCTAGGTGGCTCACATGCAGTACAACATATTTCATCACATCATACGCAAGCATTTTATATTGCTTTTTCGTTACCCTTTTTATGATAGAAGCAAATATTAGTCGGTACAAGGCGGATTTTCGAGTGGTCATACGTTAGGCATCAGAACACGAAGGTGTCTTGGGGTGGGGGGGTCACCTCGCTTTCATACGAGTAACTGGCATTATACGTTTTAACACTTTTTAACACACATCTTAGCAGCATGGATAAGACTGGGAAACTGGAAAGTTTTACATTCATGTTCAACCCTTCATCTGGGGGAACTGGTCTTGGGGTCATGAGCACCATATATCACAAGTGCAGGGGTTAGGTGCAGGGTTAGGGTATACTTGATAGGGACGGCTTTTGTTCTTTCCCAGACCCCAACTAAAAGTCTGGTCACTTCTAGGGCAATGATGTACTGCAGAAGGTAAATGATACAGTGTTGGTTCTGTTACTTGTTTGCGTCTAGTTGCTCATGCGAACGGGTCTTCAGCGGGTCTGCCATGGGGTGGAGGCTGGGGGGAAGTGCAGGACACTTTGTGCGCGGACGAGTGGGGGCTGAGCTGCAGCGTTTGTACGCAGACTGTTCCACTGAGGCCTGGGTTCAGTGTACTCAAAATGCAGTCTTGGTGTGTTACAAAATGGTGTCTATGTTATGCTACAAGGCGAGCCATGCAGCCTCACGTGTCGATCTGCAGCCAGCCTGCCTCCCGGGCCCAGGTGCATGGGGGGCTGCCGACGAGTCATGAGCCTCACGTAGGTGGGCAATGTTGGGTATGGGGGGTCCTAGAGACCTGTCCTCCCATACATTTCCCCTCTTTCGTTACTTAAGTAACAAATATTGTAACTCACCCAACCTTTGGCGTTCTTTTTCATTAGCTATGGCTTCATCCCACGCTGGTGTCCCCTTGATTGGCATCCAGGCTCGACACACCCCTCGGAGACTCTCCCCACCCTAGCATACTCATCCGGTGTGCAGGTCATGTATATGCATGCTGCATCCCACTCCAGGTCTACCAATACCTCCTTATACCATTCTCTTTCCAGAGGTTCTTTTATTGTTGTGTGGTATAACCTATCCACTATGTCCCCGTCATAGTATAATGCCACCATCCTATACTTGGGTTCAGGACCCTCACTTGTTTGCACTTGTGCCTCCTGCATAACGTGTGCTGCTCCCCTAGTGTTGCCCATTGTCACCGTCATCATTGCGCCATTAGGAACTGCGCTTGCACAGCACCGAAGACTTAGCTGGCACACACAAAAAATCAGAAGAAAAAATACGATGATGGGTATCAGCATTTTGACAGTCAATCCTAGCCAGGATGGTACCCAGGAAAAAATGTTGTCGAACCAAGAGCTCGGGTCCACTCCACCTTCTTTCTTCATCCGGTCGGGGGCGTGGCCTGATGTCCACGGAGTGAGGACGCGAGTTCCCTGAGCTCCGTCTGGGCCGCAGCAGTCCGATCCTTTTCTAGGTGATTCAGCCTACAGACACCGCATCCGAGGAGATCCACCGGCGGCCGAAGCGGGAGACCTTGTCTTCCACCCAACCCCGACGAAAATCGGGACCTGAGAAGCTTCTACCGCGACCCGGCGCTGGCTCCCCCTTCTTCCCGGGCGAGGCACACAAGATGGCGGCCGCCTAGCGCTGATAACCCAGCGGCTCGCACTGGATCCGGGAGCCAGCGACTCGCTGACACGAGCAGTCCCACCCTGCAGTCGAGTGCACCCCGGCTCAGGCCTTTCGAGGGCACCGTTAGGACCCGGTGCAGCAGCCAAGAAAGGCCAGAAGGAAGATCGCTACGCGGCCGATAGACACGGGGGAGAGGGTGGCGACGGCATCAAGGAGGCAAGATGGCTGCCGCGAGGAACAAAGCCAAGCACGCCACTCTGGACCCCTTTGTAACATCCAAGCCTGCTGCTCAATCCACACCGAAGACCTCACCAGCACAAGATGCCCCTGGGGATGAGACCAGACATAACGAAGTGCTTGAGGCGATCGCGGCCCTGAGGACATTCATCGATACGAAAATCGGGGAGGTTAAGACGGACATACAACTTATCAGGCAAGATGCCCGCAACTTAACGGAGCGCGTCACCATAGTCGAATCCTCCCAGAAGGACATCTCAGATGAGACGACGTCTCTACAGAAAGAGGTAGCGGACCTCAAACGGAAAGTGCACTTCTTGGAGGCGAGATCCGAAGAAGCAGAGGGTCGGGCCAGACGGAACAATATCAGGATCCTGGGCGTACCGGAGAGGTCGGAGACCATGGATCCGACGGCTTATGTGGAATCCCTGATACAGCAGGAAGTAGGGGTGACGAAACTCTCGCAGGGATTCGCCATTGAAAGAGCTCATAGATCCCTCCAGAAGCGCCCCCCGCCTGGATCCTACCCCCGCCCCATCATTGCCAAGGTCCTCAATTTCCGCGACCGAGAGGTGATCCTGAAATTCTCGAGGGAAGGAGGTATAATCGAGCGGGGTGACTCGAAGATTACCATTTACCCCGACTATACCCAATCGGTGCAGAGAGCAAGGAATTCCTTCGTCCCCATCAAGGCCCAGCTGAGGACACTGAACATAAAATACATGCTGCTCTATCCATCACGACTAAAAGTAATCCACAATGGGCGGGCAATATTCTTGGAATCACCAGAAGCGGCCACTATGTGGATGGAACATAATAACCTTGCTGAGGCTCCCAAAGAAACCACGCTAGAGGAACGCACTTAGCACGCCCAAAAAGCTGACCGCATACTAACGCGGCTGGAGCACCCATTTCCTTATTATACTCCAAACCGAACCGAGGCTATACCAATACTGAAGCAAAACTACCACATTAGAACGCTAAATGACTGCGGGCTCACTCGACCTCCCGCCCATGGACACGGACCACGGACCCACCATTGACCAGTGCAGACCTCTTTCCTGCACACAACCACTCGCGCCAGAGACCTGGATTAGGTCGGACGGCGCGAGGGCCCCCGAGCACTCCACCCCGGTGGCTGAAGCTGGGTGCATTAGTTTTAGTTACTTGTTTCAAGTTGTTATTGTTATGACTGTCCCAACCCGGATGAATAAAGATTTCCTGGGCCTGGGTGGGCCTACCCACCCCACACAAATGGCTCATCACCCATCCTACAATACGGCTCATGCAACAATGGGAGAAGGGGTGGTACACCCCTCATCGAGGAACCCACTTATGCAATGGCAGCAAGACTCAAGCTAATTACATGGAACGTTAGAGGGATGGGAACATACATAAGAAGAAACCGGATCTTTTCTTATCTAAAGAGGAAAAAAATATCATTGGCCCTCCTGCAAGAAACACACCTCACCTTGGAGGCCACAGACAAAATCCTGAAATACTGGGGAGGCCAGGGCAGCGGCGCATCCTTCTCAAAGTACGCAAGAGGAGTCTATACATGGGTGAGCCCGGACACACCATTTCAACAAATGGGAACGGAGCTGGATAAAGAGGGCAGGTATGTCATAGTGTGGGGCATGCTTGAGAACACTCCCCTGTGTATAGTAAACTCGTATTTTCCCCAGCACAACATACCCTCACACATCAAGGACCTATGCGCTAAATTGCTGCACTACCGAGAGTATACGTTCATATGGGGGGGGGACTTCAACTCTATTATGAACCCGGAACTGGACAGATCGACAGCTCCACGCATGCCCCATAGCGCCTCTCCTGGGGCCCTCCCCAGGATGGTGGCAGACCTACACCTGACGGACATTTGGAGAGACCTCCACCCCTCGGATAGATCATATTCATTCTACTCGGCTCCCCATAGCCTCCACACGAGACTGGACTACTTTTTCATCGCCAACGAACTAACCCCGCAAGTTGAATTGGCAGAATACATGGGCAGAACAATATCTGATCACTCCCCCTTGTTGTTGCAGCTCTCCCTCAAGGGCCCCCGCCCCCCCCATCCCGACGTGGCGCATGCCATCAGATGCCTTGACCGACCCAGCATTCAAGGAAACCCTAAGAGAAAAGCTGGAAGAATACTTAGCGATAAACGAGGGTTCGGTCGAGAAGTGGAGCACGCTTTGGGAGGCGCTGAAAGTAGTGACAAGGGGGGAGATAATCGCCGAGGCGGGCGGGATCAGGCGACAACTGAGGAGAGAACTGGAGGTTGTGGAGGAGAGAATAAAGCGACTTGAAAATGGCGTCCCACCAACCACCGAAAGGGAGGCTGAACTGAAACTGATCAGAGAGGATTGCAGGGAGGCATGGGAAAGACTCTCGAAGTTTGACTTCTCTGTGCGCACCTCGAAGGCCCACAGGGAAGCTGACAAACCGGGCAGAATACTTGCATGGCTATGCAGGAAAGAGCACCCGAGACAGGCCCTCAAGGAGATCAAAGATACGAATGAAAAGACCTGCAGAACACGACAAGAGATCAATGATACCTTTACGGAATTCTACAATGACCTATACACTCATGAGACGAAGGTCCCCATAGCAGATATAAAGGATACGCTGGCTGAGGTGGGATTGCCTAGGCTGAGCCAGGAACAACAGGACAAACTTGGGGAGCCTATCACGGTGGAGGACATCACAGATGCAATCAGATCCCTCTCCACAGGCAAGGCTCCTGGCACAGATGGCCTCATCCCAGAATTCTACAAGGCCTACGAGGGGATCATCTCTCCTATACTACACGCATGATATACGGAGGCATATGAGTCGGGCACTCTCCCTAACACTATGAGAGAAACCCTCATCGTCCCGATGCTCAAACCAGGCAAACCAGCCGAAAGATGTGACTCATATCGCCCACTGGCACTCCTAAACTACGACGGCAAGATATTGACGACCATATTGGCCAAAAGGCTCTCGAGGGTGATCGGTTCCCTGGTACATGAGGACCAGAATGGCTTCGTTCCGGGGCGTAACACCTCCGCCAACCTCAGGAGGCTCCAGCATATCATTTCACAGACGTCCGAAAGCGAGGAAGATCTAGCAGTACTCTCACTGGATGCCATAAAAGCCTTTGACTCTATTTACTGGGAGTGGCTGATCGAAACCCTGAGGGAGTTCGGACTTGGCGAACACTTCATCCGCTGGATAGAGGTCCTGTACAGCGACCCAGTGGCAAGAGTTAAAACGGGTGTCATGATATCGAGGGCCTGGCCCATCCAGAGGGGTACCAGACAGGGATGCCCACTGTCTCCAATGCTGTACATTCTAGGCCTGGAGCCGGTGGCAATATACTTTAGGAAGCAGTTCTTTGACGCTGGCATTAACATTGGAGGATCAGACAACATCATCTCGTTATATGCCGACGACGTCCTCCTATACCTGCGCGACCCCTTGGAGAATGCCCCGATTGTATTGGATGTTCTGGACAACTTTGCAAGATACTCGGGGATAAGATTTAGCAGGCAGAAGTCTTGCGCGTTCCCACTAGCAAGACTGAAAAATAAGCCTGAGGAGGAGCTTCCTGAGATCGGGATCCGTTGGCAGGTGGACACTTTTCGATACCTAGGCCTCAACATCACACATTCACCAATATCCACCCACAAAGCCAACACGGAGGCCGCAATGGGCGGAGTGCGGAGATCCATACAGTTCTGGTCAAAGCTCCCGCTCTCCATGATGGGGAGGGCGGCGATAGCTAAAATGATAATCCTCCCCAGGTTCCTCTACTATTTCACCAACGTGGTGTATTACATTCCCCCACCCTTCTTCAGGACACTCGACTCTCTGATCAGGGACTTCCTCTGGGGACGAGCCCGGCACCGACTCACACTGAATACCCTCACACTCCCTTACGCAGAGGGCGGCATTCAGCTCCCCGACTTCCAGAGATACTTTCTGGCGGCTCAGTCGACACACCTGGCAAAATGGCTCTCAGATGAACCTTCAGCTGAGCTAGAACTTCTATCCCACTCCTCTTCACCGCTGTATCCCAAGGAGCTACTCTGGAACCCTCGACTTGGACCCCCCAACCCACCCACTATACTAGAGGTTGGAAGGCGGGTATGGAACAAGGTGAGATCCATGGCGGGCCTGCAACGCTCTTATACACCCGACACCCCCATGATGACGGATGTCTGCAAAACCTCCACCGACCTGGCAACTATGAGGAGATGGGAGAACCATGGTCTCTACACATGGGGGGACATGTTTCATGATGGCCTCTTCAGGGACTTCGAGTCGCTTCGAGAAGGAGAGGGACTGCCACTGGGCCATTTCCTCTGGTACCAAAGGGTGAGACATGTGGCCAGAAAGAACTGGGTCACATGGCCTGAGGAACCAGAAACTCACCCCCTCCTGAGAGAAATGTACGACGTTGGTGACGGATGGAGACCGACGTCCAGGTTGTACACTCAATTGAACAATCGACCCAATCCAAAGAGCGCCCGGCTGAAGGTAAAATGGGAGGCAGACCTCCGGACTGAAATCACAGAGGCCGAATGGGCGAGAGCCCTAATATATCCAAAGGAGGTATCCAGAAACGCCAGGTTCAGACTGATCCAACTGAACGTACTCTACAGAACGTATATGACCCCTCACCGGATATCCACGTTCAACAACAAAGCGGACTCAAGGTGCCCCTGGTGCTCCTCAGACCTGGCGGACATGATTCACATGTTTTGGACCTGTTCCAAATCTCAGAAACTCTGGCAGGCCGCTGAACGGACCTGCAGGAATGCTGGCCTAGAAACCTACGAGTGGACACCCAAGGAGTGCCTACTGGGCACCTACCCGAGACTTGGTAAAATCAAACACTTGACGAAGCTTATGGATATGGCCTGCCTTCTAGTTAAGAGAACAATTGCCATGGCCTGGAAGGCCCCAGCGGGCCCCAGGTATGACCCCTGGATCAGGGAAATGGAAAGATGGACTACGGCTGAGACTGTAGCCTGGGAGGAGGGAAACAGATGTGGCGGCGACGATGTGAGCAATGTGCTGGAGGCCTGGAAAGCCCTCCTTAGAGACATGGTCTTTGCAACGAGCTACAAACTTCCTTGAACCCATCCCCCTTGCATCCTAGAAAGCAACAGACACTACGGATTAGCCCACCACACCCAAGGGCTCCACCCACCAACTGTACTGAGGGAGCAAAGCTGATACCCGCCTCCGGACCCACACCCCGAACCTGGCGACATTGATTAAGAAACCACACCGAGAGTTGGGACAGTCACTGTTACTGTTATTGTTATTTCTTTTCTCTTCTTTTCCCTTTCTTCCTTAGTTTGTTTTGCTCTTTATTAATAGTTTTGTTGTTGGTTATAAGCTGATCATTATATCACATTTACGCCAGTTATTGCATTTTAAATGTAACTGCTTTCAGAATCTTACTCTTGTACAAGTTTATTCACAAATGCCAATAAAGACATTTAAAAATAAAACTTTCTTCATCCGGTCCCCCAAATTGTGTACTGCCGCAATAACGCGTGATAGTGTTCCATTGTCCACATCTGCAGAAGGCACGAATGTCCAGCACACGCTCCCGATATTTCATCAAACACCTCCATCCATCGCCATCAACAGGTCTAGGACATACCTGTTCTGCATTGTCATTAGCCGTAGGGCCCTTAGCTCCACCTTGATCACGTTGGACCCTTCTTCAGTGGCGTTAGCCTATTGTATCAGCTCCCAGCGCGTGATTTACAGCCACTTTGCGTTGGCTCGCGCCTGGATTCTAGGGACGAGGGAGGCAAAGAATGTTTCAGTGGAGTTGAATAGCCGGAATCTGTCAGGAATTTGTGCCAACAGTTCTGTGGAGGCCTTGGATATGTAGTTGGATGATCTCTGCTTTCTTGATATCCCACCTTGTGCGTTGTCCGCGGACAGGACATACATTGGCGGTTCTCCTGTTGGTTGTGAATGTTCTGGACGACGGGCGGCTTACAGTCCTTCTCCTCCTTCGATGTGACTTTCCGGGATCACCATCAGGGCAGAGTGCACCGTCACCAAAGAACATGTGCCCCTCCAAGATTGTGGGTGGTGCAAGTATGCCTGTTTACCGCAGACCCAGTAAGTGTCCATGAGGGCAGCTGTCCCTTTCTTCATGTCTGGGATAATGAGCATTTTATTGCAGTTCTTATTTATGCCCATGTTGTTTTTCCCCTCACCAAGGAAGCATAGTTCATATGTGATTTTTTTTGCAGTTTGAAGGGTTTTTCTATGGCTGTCACTCAGGTTAGCTTTGTGATATGCTCTGTCCAAACTAGTGTGCAGGTTTTCTCGACCCATTGCAATTTCTCTTCTGGCAATCCTCATAGCGCTTCTGCTTTGCATGTTATTACTTCCTCTTTCCACTTATTTTCTGAATACAATGTTCCTTTGATCACTAAGAACGGTTCTTTTAAACATATCACTCCCTTGGGTCTCGAGTAGCAGGTCTTTTCGTTTTGCAGCATTTCAAAAGATACTGTGTGTGCCTGGAAGGTGTTCTCAATTCTACATAAGGTGAGATGAAGGAGACCCTGGGCATCTGCAAGAGGCAATTCTTGAGGCAGTAGTACCTTAGGTGTGCCTGAGGCGTGGGGAATCAAGGAGCATACGTAACAGCTCTCGTTAGTTGTTTGCTTTGCCGTGGAGCTCATATCTGCATACCATTTAATTGATTGATGTGGGTGTCTAGGTTCTTCTATTGTGCCTAGCCCCAGGCCAGAATACTCATCATATTTCCTCCTCCCTACCTTCCTCCTCCTTCTGTTGCTCTTGACGTACCCTCTCGCATTTCCTGCTCCTTGTAGTGTTGTGCCCTGTTCACCCTTCCCCCCCCATATCCCACTGATCATATAGGGACAAGAATCTTTCAGTCATTTCTGGATTTTCTTCCTGCATACTTTTGAGGGTTTCAGATTCTATGGATGGATGCACTGTTGGCGTGACCGGGGTGGCGGTAGTGTCATATAACCATGATAAAACAGAAGGATTACAATAATTTAAACCATAGACAATATATTCAGAGGCATCGTACGGGGAAGTGGGACGTGGGGTCAGCCTATTGCTGGTGTCATTTCGGTGTTGTGCGTGATCCGGGTGAGTGTCATATCCCCATATGATCTGAAAGCCGTCCCATATTAAATAGGCCCCCTCTTTGACCATCTTCGTTCCATTCCCATGTTGGTTCCATTCCCACCCCCTCCTTCATATTGATAGATATGAATGTGATAGCCCAGTAAAAAACTAGTCCAAACATCAATGTGAAAAATATAACAGCACATACGAACAGACCACACTCATACGAATATCTACGCAGATTAAAATTTATATTGCCATTCCTGTCTGCTCTAACACTACTAGGTGAGGGCGGCCCATTCGTTGCCATGGTTTCTCCTATATATTAAAACATAAAAGTGCATTAAGCATCCCCAAAAAAAATATATATATGTTACTTTCATTTTAACATTTTAGTCAGAGAAAGAGAGAGAGAGAGAGAGAGAGAGAGAAAGCTTTGTGTTGCATTTTCTAAATTATATACATTTTAACTGTTACACAGATATTTTACTCAGTTATTTCGTTTTAAGTTACATCACTATCTAATGATAGGGGGCAGCTACATTTTATTTTCTTCACTTATTGTGACACTTGTTCTTTTTCTTCTACTCCTTCATCTTGGCCTTGTGTGACACTATCATAGGCTTTTCGCACATCTGTTAAATGTATCCAATATCTCAGGCCCTTCACCTTAACTGCCATTGGTGTGCAATACACTACTTCGTATGGGCCATGAAATCTTGGGACATTCCACCTACGCATGAAACTCCTTACATACACCATCTCCCCTGACATTAGCTGACCTTTTGGGTTCCCTTCTGTGAGCGTTATGACGTTGCTTCCTTCCTCATTTGTGAATGGTGGCGCAAGCTGTTTTGCTATCATATGATCCGCTTTTGTGAGTTTTGTCAAGTACTCATTAAACTGTTCACCTAGTACAGTGGCGCTTCTATGGACGTCTGAATGTCTGCGGAGTGGGGAGTTTGCTGTGTGCATGTGCCTTCCTGTTACAATTTTGTGTGGTGACAGATGGTGGTCCTTGCTAGGCTGATTTCGCAGCTCGAAAAAGTCCAAGAGCAAACAGTGTACCCAGTTTTTCTTGAGTGAGAAACACAATTTCGACAACCTCCCTTTGAGGAGGCCGTTGATCTTCTCAACTATGCCATTACTTTGCGGGTGATAAATCGAACATAGTTTGTGTTTTATGCCTAACAAAGCTGTTACTTCTTTGAAGAGATCATTGACAAAATGTGTGGCATTATCGGAGCGAATTACATCGCAAATTCGCCAACGCAGGAATACCTCCCACACTAAGAATCTTGCAGCACACTTGGCATCCGGATGTGCACATGGCCCTGACTCGACCCATCCTGAAAACGGACAAACCACTACTATCATGTAACGTGAAACATTGCACCTCTCTCCTTTGTCTGCATAATCAATGTGCAGCTCTCTGAAGGGGCCTATTGGTTTTGATATTGTCCCTCGCAGTGTCCTCAGTGTCATTCCTGAATTATATATTTGGCACGTTGTACATTCCATTGCTATTTTTGAAAGTTGTTCCTGCAAACCTGGGACAAACCAATTCTCCTGTATTTCTGTGGCGATATGTTGTTCCGCACTGTGTGCTGGAAAATGTAGTTGTTGGAAAGCTATTTCTAATAGTTTGATTGGCATCACTACTTTACCTGTGCTGTTTTGATGCCTAAGAGGTCTGTTGATGACTGACTACACCCCCTTTTTTCCCACATTTCTTTTTCCTCTTCCATGGTCCCGTCTCGCAGCTCCAATATTTGCGATACGGGCATGGCATTATAGCCATCTGGGAGATCCTCTTCTACATGTTTTTGTATCAGGTACTCACCTGTTCTCTCCTTTATTAAGTAAGACGCTTCCTTGGCAGCAGCGTCCGCTGCCGCGTTTCCCAAAGAGATGACATCTGTATTGTTTGTATGGGCCTGGCACTTCACTATAGCTACCACGGTAGGGTCTTTTAATGCCTCTATCAGTTCCTTAAGAAGCTCTGCGTGTTGTACAGGTGACCCATCAGCTCTGTGGAACCCTCTCCGTCCCCATCTAGCCAATCCCCCGTGTTCTGTAGTAGTCATGTAAGCTGAATCTGTGTAAATTGTAACTGCACATCCCTTTGCTGCGTGTAATGCTTCAATGTGTGCTACTAGTTCTGCAGCTTGTGCTGAGTAATGGGCTGGTAGGCGCTACTGTATTAGCAGTTTGTACTCATCTTCCTCTAACCTTACAACAGCTATTCCCACGTGTTTTTCTCCTGTCTCTGAATTTATTAGTGCTGACCCGTCTATAAAGAATACTTCTCCTTCAGTCAGTGCATTTTCACTCACCATGGGTGTGTCTCCTCCCTCACCTCCATATGTTGCGCAATCGTGCACTTGCATGTCCTCCACTGTGCATGTTTCAGTAATTAATCTTGCAGTGTTCACTGTCTTGCATCTCACTATGTGTATGTTTGCACTGGACAGAATTATTTCGTACGCTGTGGCTCTTTGCGTTGTGAGTGTGCTTTTTGATCTTTCCAGTATAGCGAAAAGGGAGTGCTCCATGAACAGTGTCACGGAATATCCCATCACTTTTGTTGCACTTTTCTCAATGGCGAACGCTGTAGCTGCGAGAGATTGCTCACAAGCGAAGTGTCCTTGCATTACTGTATCCAGTGTTCCACTGTTATAAGCCAGGGGCTTGTGTCCCAAAGATGTTTTTTGTGTCAGTACTGCTGTCATGAGTGACCCCTTGCAATGTGAGAACAGATAAAACTCATAATCTGGGTTTCGCGAGTACTGGTGCGCTTGAAATTGGTTCTTTGAGTGATGTGAAGTCATCATCCAGTTCTGCTGACCATTGTATTTCTGTGTTTTCTCTTTGAGCTTCTTTGAGTCCCTTCAATAATGGCCTTGTATATGCTGCATAATCTAATATCCATGCTCGGCAGTAGTTACACATGCTGAGAAAATTCTGCATTTCCTTCACTGTTTTTGGTCTGCTTACTGCTGTAATGGCAGCTACTCTGTCTGGTATGATTCTCTTACCGTCTTTTGAAATTAGATGCCCCAGGTGCAACACTTCTCGTTGACAATATTGCAACTTTCCTTTATCCACCTTGTAACCTTTGTGGGCCACCAATGTCAAGGGAGTAATAGAATCTTTCCTGCACTCCTCCTCATTTTCTCCGCAGATCAGCAAATCATCCACATACTGAATAATTGTGCTGTCTGTGGTCACATTTCCTAAATCTTCATGTAGAATTCTTTTGAATATGCTTGGGCTTTCACAGTACCCCTGGGGTAGTCTGAAATGCTCATACCTTTTGCCTCCCAATGTAAATGCTGTTAGATATCGACACTCTTCCGCGAGTGGTACTGAGAAGAATGCGTTCTTCAAATTGACCACTGTGAATTGAGATGCATTGTTGGGTGTCTTGACCCACATTCAAGTTATTATGCTGCAACATTTGGTGCGGTGGGCTCAGAAAATCCAAGATGGCCGAAAAGCCCACATTTGCGCAAGAATCCAGGAAAACCGTGCAGTTTGCGCACACCAAAATGGTCGCCTAACCTGCCACCCACCAGTGCGAGCGTGATGGGCCAGGAGTGCCATGAGTGGAATGTGTGCCAAAGGAAAAACAGCAGTGGCTGTTAGCTCAAAAGCGCTTTGAAATCACCTTTGTTTCTCTGAAATGCAAGCTAAAAATGCCTATTTTAAACATTGCAAGATATTCAAAAATCTCACTGAACACCAGCAGACATTTGGCAGAATGTAGTCTTGTGTGCATACAAAATCTGGAAAGATGAAGAGCCCAAAACAATGTTTATAACAAAACTGGCTGAGCTGTGGATGTCAGCAGCTGAAGTGAAATTGGACTTAAAGCCACTAAAATCGAAATGTTTAAAATAAATCAGTGACCTACTTTGAGTGTCACATAGGTTTCAACTGTTTAAATGTCATAGTTTTGAACTTAGAATCAGCATTCTAGCTGCATGTGTAAAAATTGGAAGTTTGATTTGGATGAAGAAAAACTGGGAACAAAAGTCACATTTGGCTGAAGCCTGGCTTGAAGAGATTGAATTCTGCCCGACAACTACCCCCGACAGGAGTGGAAACTTGATGCATTCCCAGGCCTGGCTGCCTTCTGCTGTTCCCACCAAAAGGAGATGACACCTCCCTGATTGAATCAGGGGAGGAGCACCTGGGAGCAGGGAAACAGAACAATGAGCCTTCCTTGGCTCAGGCAAATGTTAAATTAGGGGGGGTCGTAAATGGCTTCCTCTTGAGAGAAACTGGGAGGGGCAGTGCCTCTGTGAGCAACTTGAGTTGGAGGAAGTGGACAAACCAGAAATTCCACCATGTGCTTTGGGAAACCACACCTCTCTGGGCCAGAGCATCATTTTAAAAAGATGGATAATTCATAGTACAGACTTGTCAAAATTATATAATTAATATCATTATTATTGTGATTTTTCTGTGCACATTTTAAGAGGTGTTAGGACACTCCATTTCCCTCCCCCAATCAAGGGGGAGAGGAAAACCTGGCCAATGATAAGTTGTGAGGGGTATGCTCACGCACACACCCATTTTCAAAAGACATAAAAAGGAACACTGAAACCCAGGAGGGACATTCACTTTCCACTTTCTTGCGACGCATTTTGCCGGACCAGACAATATCCAGAAGGACCATCTCCAGAACCAGAGACCAGACCACTCTGCAGTGCCAAGAACCTTTGCCAGAACCAGAGACCAGACCGCAGTGAAGTGCAGAGCAGAGCTGACCCAGAGAGCTGTGACTTCAGAACCACTTGCCAGGAGTCCAGTCCAAACCTGATCAGACCTTGACGGCCTATTTCAAATTTATAGTGTGAGTACTCAGCTAGAACTGTGCCAGAACTAATCTTTTAGTTTAAAATAATCTGATTCAAAACATTTGAACCTGTCCAGAACTGCATCATAGGAATCGTGTGTTCATTCTGTCATTTCAAAGCTGTAAAAGTGTAATTTTGTCATTCTGAAGTTTACTTTAATTTCGAAAAACTACCTTCACAAATTCGTCCATATCCTTTGAATCGTAGGTGCTAGGAATGAGATTTAACTTTCATTTGAAAGCCAGGATTGTAATCTTTCCAATAAGCCTAAAATATTCTATTCCTTATAGTTAATCCGTAATCACGCTCGACGCATTTGGAAAAATTACCGCAAATTGTCATTTCGCTCAGTTTCGTTTTCTGTCAAAATAGCCGCTTTTGCATGAACTGCTTAAATTCGTTTTCAACCTGCTAATCCCTCATTGAGCATTGCCAGTGTGACATGAACTAATCTTAAATATCTATCACCTACCCTGAACCTCCGACAGGGAATTAAAAATCCTTTTTAGCATATTTTACTTCATTGCCACCACATTTAAAAGGATTTGCCTGCTTTAAAATCATACCTGTTTTCCTCTAAGCTCGCTGGGGGGAACTGGAACTTTGTATTGCATTGGTTTGTATTCCTGAAAATTGTGTGCTCCCCTTCCATCTCCTTATATTGCATAGGGGGGGAGTGAATTGCCACAAGGGAAAAAGTGAACATATTATCTCTTGTGAAACCCTATCAATTATTTCTGTACTGCATTCTTTCCATCATTGTTTTTCCTTGAAACCATAAAAGCATTCTCAGTTACCTTTCCTTCCTATACTAACTCTTAAGTAATTAAATCAGTGTGCTAGTGTAACATCATCCATTGTTGATCACTGTCATATGCCTAAGTGTGATATCAAATATTAATTTATTATAAAAGTGTGATATATAAATATTGTTTAATTTGGCTCAGTGAGGTCAGGGGGATTCAAAGAGAGGGGCGTTATATAAGGGTTTATCATCCAGAGTATAACTTGTCATACAAAAATATATAAATAAGGGCTTCCCTTGGCCGTCCCAGACGAGGCACTGACTTAGTCGGATTGCTGAATTGAAGTCACTTGACAGATTGGGGTTCGAGTTGGGGATTCTGGATTAGATCTATCACTTGTGCAGATTAATACAGTGAGCTAAATGACATGATATATAAATTCTGTTGGATCACCACGCCGTGTTACACTGTAAAAACACCCCTCAAAGGAACGCTCTAAGGAAACAGTCTGTTTTGCTAAATAAAATACGAACTTCTGTAAATCAGGAAGGAAATCAAGTTCCAGAATGACGACCTTGGTAGATATCAAAATAGCCAGAGAACACCTCTTACATAAGCTATTTGTGAGAAGTGAGTGGGCTCATCAGGACAAGGCGGTCTGGTTGCAGGCAATCGCACCCCAGATCACTGAAACAGGGTCGGATATATGGAGAGATCAGTGTCCCTTACATTTGGCCCTGAGTGAACTATATATGGCCCCCAAGGCCAAGGATGAGCACAACAAGATTGTCAGGATAGCAGCATATTTATATTTATATATGGGAGCCATACAGTATAAATGTGCTGAAGGCCAAGATCTGGCAAATAGGCAACTGATGGCATTAGAGAAGGCCCAATCTGACCTGGTCTCTTCTGAGCAGAGGCTGCAGAGGAGCCAGGAGTCAGAAAATGATAGTAGGCAGTATATTATTAAAATAAAGGAGGGTATGGATATCCTGCAACAGGAAAAGTCTGACCAGGATAACAGATTTCTGGCCTTGCAGAAGGAGTACCAAGAAGGTTTGGACGCCCTACTGCAGAGCCAGAAAAAGCTGGAGCAACAACTGGACTTCAATAGAGCCTGCGCAGAGCAGGTAGTCACCCTGCAAAGCCACCTAGATAGGGAGAAGACAGAGAGCAATAAAATGATTTTGAAAGACCTGGATATCCAGGCAGAGTTTGATCAGGAACGCCAGAAAGCTGGTGCTTTTCAAAGGCAGAGGGACGACCTGGCGGCACAGATGCAGGCTCTTAGTCAGGAAAGGGACACCTTAGGCCAGGAAGTCTGCCAATTAAAAGAAAAAATTGAAGAAAATCACTCGGCTCTCCAGGGACTGGGTGACCTCCAAAAAGAGCATCAGAACTTGTTAGAGCACACCAGGAGGGTGGAAGATGCTCTGGCAAGAAAGGAGCAGGTCAGTAGAGATGGGACTCAGGAGGTAACCCTCCTGCAGCAAAGACTGGCCCAGTACTCCAGGACCAACCAGGAAGCGCAGAGAGAAAATGAGGCTCTCTGTCAGCACAATCATAGGCTCCAGCAACAGGTAGCCATGCAGGAGAGACTGATAGAGTCTAGTAAGGCCTTAACTGAGGAACTGAAAGCGCAGGCTCTTGCATTTCAACAGGGAGCAGGGGCTGACAGAGATGAAGTTTGCTGGGAAAGGGAAATACCTGAGCATAACCTCAGTAGCCCTAGTACCAGAGGCCTTCATCTCTCCCAGTCCCTGGACTCTGCCACCCCCATGTCCCCTGGCGCACATGAGCACAGGGCCACAGGGATGGCAGATTACTATCCAGCCAAAAGTATGGGGCTCATACGCCAGTACCGCCCAGGAATGGTTGGGCGGGCATACGGGTATGGGCACCTAAGTACAGTGCAATTTAGTGAGGAACCCCAGGAGAGTAGGCCCACTAAGGGCATCCTGAAAACCTCTGCCCAGTTAGGTCAGTGCGGGGGGTACCCATCAAATCCTGGCAGCAAGGAGGGATCTGAAGACTCCTCTGAGCGGCCCAGGACACAGGAGACTAGGTCCCCACATTCTGCCAGCCATTCCCAGGCTCAGAGAATATGGGAAAACCTGGAAGACCAGACGGGCACCTCTGGGAGCAGTGCTTCTGAGTCAGAGGATAAATGGATCAGGGTTACCCGAACCAAAAAGGCCAATAAGGCAAAAAGGGCCTTGCTTAAGGACCCCTTAAAACAGATTAAGGCAATAAGGAGTGACATCACGCCTTATCACAAGAACGCCAAGTATTCTGTTTGGGAACACTTGGAGCTTTATGAGCAAATGATGGAGACTTTCCATTTGAAGGACAACAGTAACTGCATTCAGTATGTGAAATGGACATTCTCCCCAGAATACTCCAGTTTCTTTGCGGGGCTGGAGGACCAAAATCATTCAAGATGGTCCACCTACAGGGCGGCCATCTTGAAACATTTTTCTGTTCACAGAAATCCCCAAGAGGCTCGCACGGCAGCCTACAATTTGCAATGTGGGGAGGATCAGGCCCCACAAGAATTTGTGCAGGAGTTAAAGCGTGATTTTGCCCAGACTACAAAAAGGGTACGCACGGACAGTAAAGAATTTGTTAATACGTTTTTCCATGCCTTACCCAAATACATAATGACCCAGCTTGTGAGAGACTTCACGAGAAAAGATCTTTAGACTGGGTCATTGAGCAAGCCACCCGCATCTATGAGGTGCAGAAACCGGTGGAAAATAAGAATCAGCCCAAAAACCCCAAAACCAACAGCACCCCTGCTGCTGCCAAGGTGGCAGAGGTAAAGGTTGCCCCCGTTTTAGATTTGGAGATGGGGGGGCCTAAAAACCTGCCTGCACTGAACAATTCACAGCCCAGAAGGCCCTCGGGCCAGTCACAGACAGGGAGTCAAGGAG
The DNA here is from genome assembly GCF_040938575.1 of Ambystoma mexicanum. Taxonomy (NCBI): domain Eukaryota; kingdom Metazoa; phylum Chordata; class Amphibia; order Caudata; family Ambystomatidae; genus Ambystoma; species Ambystoma mexicanum. The sequence continues at coordinate 600,086,151 of NC_090928.1, read as the reverse complement.
GTAATCCCACAAATGGGGTCCCTCGCTCCCCTGACTATGTAAGTCCCAGCTACAAGGGAAACAGACCCATTGTGGTTTACGTGTGGACTCCTCCAGCCCAAGGGGGGGATCCAACCAAGCGCCCAACCCAGGGAACTTCCCTCCGCACTTCCCACAGGAGGGCAGAAATTCACCAAATCCTGGGCAGAACTTGTTCCCCAGGTATCCACCCAACTTCCAGCCCCAAAATCATCCATCCTTCTTTCACCAATTCCCTGAGCCCAGACAACCAAATCCGGGAGAGGGGAGGCCAAGGGTGGAGGGGCACCCAAATCTTTCCAACCCAGGGTACTACCAGAGAAGGGATAGCTACCCTTCCCGGGATCAGCCCAGGGGAGAAAACAGAACCCTGTATCAGCCTGAGCGGGTTTCCCAACTTGAGCGCCAGGTCCAAAATATGGCACGGGATCTGGGTCACATACTGAGGGCTCAACAGAAACCTCAGATGAGCATTCCACCGTAGAATGCCCCAAACTCTGGGCCTGGTGCTCCAGAACAATGACGGGGGCAGCACCCCGACCACCCACCGGTTCCCAGGGAGGAGGCACAAGGGGAAGGGGGGTGTAAAGCCTTGGAGGAAGCTTCCTTCCCCACTTGTAAACAGCCCCAGGAAACCCAGGAACCGGTAACAAAATCTCCTACCCCTGGAAGTCTGCCACCTAAGGAGCAGAGAGGAGGTAGGAGAAACAAAGGACCCAAACTGACCCATTTTGTGGAGGAGGTACAGGTCTTCCAATTTGAGGGAGAGTGATCCCAAGAGGATCCTGGGGAAAGGATCTTCTCCTTCAGAGATGGGGGAACTCCTCCCAAGGAAAAATGGGTCCCAAGGGATTCCAATCCAGACTGGGTAGATGTGGGGATTGAGCTGTCGCCGCCCACCATCCTATCCCAGAACCAACAGCATCAAAATTCCTGGGTTCAAACCCATTCTGGTGACTGCCTCCAAAAGGGGGGGGCAGCCCAGGACCGGAACCAGGGGAACTCGAATATCCTCTTTCAAGTTGCCAACTTTTTCTTGCAGATTCCCATGACTCTCCACAGAATTCTGCCCAAATCTCTTCTCTCGCAATGTCCAAAACCAGAAAATTAGCCCACCAGTTGTCCAAATATGTGCATTATCTATGCCCCCTTGAGGAGAAGGAGGGAAGATACTATGCCCCGGTACAAGTACAGGGGCAGGGTACAATTTTGCCACTGGTGGACACTGGATCCCAAGCTACTCTTCTGTCCAAAAGGGCCTTTGATGAACTAAATGCAGGAAGGAGGGAGAATTACCGAATTCCTCTCACCTCTCTTCCTGGACAAATCCAGAACTTCCCGTCGAGGGGACTGCGGATTTGGACATCAAAATTGGGTGACACAAGGTGAAACACCCGGTCATAGTAGTGACTCCAGAGGGCACCCCTTGTTTACGAGGCAATGACCTCCTGAGAAGGTTGTCACCCCTAATAGATTGCGTAAACAAGGTCCTCTGGACCCAGACTAGCCGACCAATAAAATTAAAACAGAGCGTCAACCAAGTTAGTTTAAACGCCACCTGCCACATGGTTAAACAAAAATCTGACCAAGTAGAATTTCACTTCCAGAACAACCAAATTCCAGACATGACAGTAATAGCAGTAGGACACAGACTGGTGATGGGGGGTCCTCTCTATTTCTGAAAATCAACCTTCCTTCCAGTTTAAGGTGGTATTTCACACTGGAAGGAAACACTCTTAAATTCTTTACTAATCCACAATCAGACATTCCCACTCCGATAGTCCAGAAAGATGTGAAATCAGCTCAGAGCCTGGCTGTTATTCAGCAAATTGGAGAGCAGTTGTTCATCCCTGTTCGTTTAAATGATGGGAAAGACTCTGTTCCCGCCCGAGTGTGTCTGAACAACAGTAAGAGCTTCATCAGCGAAGCCATGTTCCGCCAACTCCCAAAAGATCCAGCCATTCCCACATTCAAACTGATAGACAAATGGGAAATGGATCTGGAAACACCCAATTCCAAACATCTCCTGCCGAGCAGGTGTATGCTCAAAATCTCCATTGGCAACAAGAGCATAGTCCATAATTGTTGAGTCGTGCGAGACGTCACTGCCGCCTTTTACTTAGGCAGTGACATTCTCAATCGCTTTGCCATTAGTTTGGACCTAATAAACTTCAAAGCTTGGTCCCGATTAGCGGATAATCCCATGGGCTTTGATGATCCAGAAAAAGCATTTAGGTCAGCTCAATTGCTACCTTATGCAGTTGAAATTCAGGTTAAAGAGGAAGTCACCATCCCAGAAAGGACCCGCTAATTCTCCCTGGAAGTGAAAGTTAAAAGAGGACAAAAATTAAAAAACCCTGATACTTATATTCATCTAAATGCTTCTCTCCAACAGCAAGGGTTGGGGGTAAACCCAACACCGTTAGTCAACATAGAACATGACACCATTCCAATAGAGGTGGATAACAGCGACTTACAGAGTATTACTCTAGCCGCAGGCACCATTATTGGAATGGCGGTTGATGACTGACATTTCTCCATTGATTTAGGAAATGAACTGTTAGGACCAATCCCCAAGGACTGTTTTGACAGTGACAGTGATGACAAAACAACACCAGACATGATCTTTACCCGGCATGGGGGGAACTTCCTGGTGTACACTTCCTGCCTTATGGCAAGGAAGATGTGACTTGTGACTTCAGAAGGGATGAGGTGATTTTCCAGGTCCATGAGGGCTGCATTTCCCACTTGAAGCCACCAGTCCAAATCAGCACTCTGACCAGGGACTTCTCCACCCAGCTGGAGGAGGCCGCTGAGATAGCGACACCAGAAGTCTTTCCAGGCTTCAGGCAGATGGTGGAAGAGGGAGTCAACCTAGCTGATGCCTGCGTGACTCTGGAACAGAAGCAAAAGTTGAAACAAGTTTTCTTGGATTTCCGAGATCTCTTTGCGGTAGACTCATATGACTGTGGTCGCAACGACATCCACACAACAACAATTCCCACGGACCATGGCATGACTCCAGTGTTTGTGAACCAATATCGTTTGCCTCTCGCATCCATGGAGTCCCTTACTGAAATAATTAAGAAACTTGAGTCCCGGGGGATAATCCATCCATTACACAGCACCTTCAATAATCTGGTGCTTGGAATATTGAAGCCAAACGGCCAGTGGTGACTCTGCGCCGACCTTAGGGAGCTCAACAAACGGGTCCATACTTCCCAATGGCCTCTGTCCTACATTGACCAAGGGCTGGCCCAGATTCAGGGGTCACAGGTATTCACTGCAATAGACCTGACCAATGGATACTGGACCGTACCTGTCAGTAGGGAGGACCAATACAAACTGGCTTTTACCTTTGGGGGCCAGAAGTACACATGGACCCGAACTCCCTTCAGATACCTCAACTCCGGCAATGAATTCAACATTTTCCTACACAAGGCCATGCCCGACCTGGGTGCGAGGGGTAACCTGGCTTATGTAGATGATGTCCTCATCAAAAGTTCATCTGTGGAAGAACACATAGCGGAGATCCGTTATGTTCTGACCCAGTTGAGGGCTGCCGGGGCAAAGCTTTCCTTTCAGAAAGCAAGGTGATGTAGAACCCGTGTTAATTTCTTGGGGCATGAGATTACTCCTCAGGGTCTCTGTCCCCAGGAAAAGATATTGGAAGCCCTCCAAAAATTGAAGGATCCCACAACTCTGCGGGAACTAAGGAGCCTCCTTGGACTGACTAATTACAGCAGAAAGTTCATTGAGGGCTACGCAGAGATCACTAGACCCCTGATTCATCTCTTGAAGGGGGGGTCAAGTGGGAATGGGGTCCAGAACAATCCGAGGCAGTAAGACAACTCAAAAGAAGCCTCTCACAAGCGCCCTGCCTAGCTTACCCTGTCAGAAACAAGGAGTTTTTCCTTTAGACAGGGTTCTCTAATACGTGCTTGACGGCAGTATTATACCAAAAGCATGGCAAGGTCAATAAAGTAATCTCCTATGCGAGCAAAACTTTATCCTCTGTGGAGGAAAAATTCAACGATTGTGAGAAGGCACTCCTGGCAACGGTGTGGGCATTGAAGAATTACCGCCCGTTCATCCAGGGAGAACACATCATAGTGGAGACTGCACAACAGCATCTGCAATATCTCCAAAGTGACAGAATCCGAGCCGGAAATGTGAGTAATTCCCGAATTACTTCCTGGATACTGTCAATGCAAGGCTTTCCTGTGGAGGTCAGATATGGCCAAAACAAGAAGAGTCCCCTCGCGCAAGGGCTGGCTGACTTGCACGATTGTGCCAGAGAAAACTGTCTCGAGGACGAAAGTCTAAAAATCAAGGACAACATGGAGGCATACCTTAATTCCCCACACAAAGTCTTTGAAGAAGACAAGTGTGAGGGAATGCCCACTGTCTATGTGGATGGATGCTCTTACCATGTTGACAACAAAGGGGAGAAAGAAATGGTGGCCGGCGTAGGGAATGCATGGGTGAATGAGTCCCCAGAACCCTCCGCTGGGTGCAAAATTGGTCCCCGAAGTAGTCAGTTGGCAGAATTGATGGCTGTGCATCAGGCCACATCCTCACTGCTGTCCAACATCAACTCCACAAACTGGTCATAATCACAGATTCAGATTATGTACGGAACGGGTTCGTGGAGCACCTGGTTAATTGGAAAACCAGAGGCATGTTATGTGCTAATAACAAACCCTTGAAACATGGGAAGTTAATTCAAAACATTGATGATCTGGTCACCTCGAATGGGATGACCATCTACTGGAAGAAGATCAAGGGTCATTCCAAAGTAGAGGGACCAGACAAAACTGGAAATGACTTAGCTGATCAGCTGGCCGAAACCGGGGCCATCCAAGGGAATCTAATAGAGATTGAGTCCCTGTTGGGGGAAATCCAGGTCACTGCTATCACTAGGTCCCAGACAAATGCTCACAATGATCTTTCAACTGCACAATGGAGTAAGGAGACCCCAGATGCTGATTTGATTACGGCTCAAAAGGGGGATCCAATAATTGTTAAGTTTTACCAACAAATTGAGGACCCTGAGAACTTTCCCCCGACGGATACCGATTACATTGGGAAAGAGGACCTTAGAGTGTTGATGAAATGTCCAAAGATGTTCTGAATCCAAGACAGTTTGTTGGTAAGGAAATCCCAAGCTGACTATGATCAGTGGGTGGTCCCTACCTCATTCCGAAGCCTGATGTTAAGTCACGCCCATGATGCGGCCACCGCCGGTCATAGGGGGTTTCATACAACACTTGAGATCTTAAGAGAGGTTGCATACTGGCCACACATGGGCAGGACCTCGACCAATACTTGAAGGGGTGTCTTGTGTGTGCACAATTTCAGCCAACATCCCTCACACACCGGGCGCCTCTCCAAAAGAGGGGGATGACACTGCCATGGTCAGATTTGCAAATCGACTTCATGGGCCCTGTGATTCGCTCCTCTAGGGCAAACAAGTACATGTTGACGGTCACATGCTTGTTTACCAAGTGGGTGGAATGTCTCCCGGCCCCAAACTGCAAGGCAGAAACAGCAGCTGCCCTGATGATTAACCACATCTTTTCCCGTTTTGGTCTACCTCAAAGGATTGAGTCAGACAGAGGTAGCCATTTCACCAGCGAGGTAATGACAAAAATGTGGGAGATACTGGGGGTCAAAAGGAAGCTACATATTGCTTACTGGCCAGCTTCTTCTGGGGCAGTAGAATGCTGCAACCGGACCATTGTGAGCATATTAAAAAAGTTTGTGGCAGATTCTGGGCCAAGTTGGGATATCCGATTACCTCTGGTCCTAATGGCCATCAGATTTACCCCTTCACCTGCAACTAAAATGTCACCATTTGAGCTCATGACTGGACGCAAGATGGTGCTTCCCCAGTATTTGCTCTACAAGACCCAAGAGCAGACATTGATAAATGCCTCCACAACTCATGAGTATGTGGAGAATTTAAGGAAACACCTTCAACATGCTTTTGCCTATTCTCAGCGGAATCTAGAAAGATCATCTGATAGCATGAAGACTCATTACGATTTGAAGACCACCCGGAAAGAATACAATGTGGGAGACCGGGTCTATCTATACAATTTCCAAAGAAACCAGGCCAAACAGCGAAAATGTTTGCCTACATGGAAGGGACCGTTTGAAATTGTAGATCAGATCTCCCCAGTTGCCTACAAGATCCGCCTCCCCAAAGGTAGTTTGGCAGAAGGGGAAGACAAGTGGGTCCATATAAATCAGTTAAAGTGTTGCCATCCCTGGCACACTCTGCAGCAACTGGAGGAGTCCTCTACAATACCAGAGGGGGCCGCTCCAGAGTAATTCAGTTCCAACCCTAAAATATCCCACATATAGTCTCTAAAATATTATGATTCTTGAATGAAAATAAATCTTGATTATATCTTTTTTTAAAAAAAATAAGAATGTAAATGTCTATTGATTTATAAAATGTATATGCTGCCCCACTATATCAATAGTGGGGGAGAAATGTCTACGAATAGGTATTGCCGCTTTGCTTTGTCATCCTAGGAGAAAGAAAACCTGGAGACTAACCACAGAAGACGACCTGGGGACCGGAAGCAAAGATCCGAGTGGCCCGGGCTACCGCCCAGTACTCCCATCAGGACCGGCAAGGAGAACTGATCGATCGACCCTGATGAAGGAAAAATGCTGAACTGTGCCATCTGCAGAATCAGAAGAAGATGATGCGGACATCCCAGCGCGTGGATCAAAACATCCTTTGCACTCGACTCAGCCTCGACTCGAAATCAAAGTGCAGTCGGGCGGGGGGGCTTGTTGGGTGTCTTGACCCATGTTCAAGTTATTATGCTGCAACTTTGGTGCGGTGGGCTCAGAAAATCCAAGATGGCCAAAAAGCCCACATTTGCGCCAGAATCCAGGAAAACCATGCAGTTTGTGCACACCAAAATGGTTGCCTAACCTGCCACCCACCAGTGCGAGCGTGATGGGCCAGGAGTGCCATGAGTGGAATGTGTGCCAGAGGAAAAACAGCAGTGCCTGTCAGCTCAAAAGCGCTTTGAAATCACCTTTGTTTCTCTGAAATGCAAGCTAAAAATGCCTATTTTAAACATTGCAAGATATTCAAAAATCTCACTGAACACCAGCAGACATTTGGCAGAATGTAGTCTTGTTTGCATACAAAATCTGGAAAGATGAAGAGCCCAAAACAATGTTTATAACAAAACTGGCTAAGCTGTGGATGTCAGCAGCTGAAGTGAAATTGGACTTAAAGCCACTAAAATCGAAATGTTTAAAATAAATGAGTGACCTACTTTGAGTGTCACATAGGTTGCAACTGTTTAAATGTCATAGTTTTGAACTTAGAATCAGCATAAATTGGAAGTTTGATTTGGATGAAGAAAAACTGGGAACAAAAGTGACATTTGGCTGAAGCCTGGCTTGAAGAGATTGAATTCTGCCCGGCAACTACCCCCGACAGGAGTGGAAACTTGCTCAGCCACTGCATTCCCAGGCCTGGCTGCCTTCTGCTGTTCCCACCAAAAGGAGATGACACCTCCCTGATTGAATCAAGGGAGGAGGACCTGGGAGCAGGGAAACAGAACAATGAGCCTTCCTTGGCTCAGGCAAATGTTAAATTAGGGGGGGTCATAAATGGCTTCCTCTTGAGAGAAACTGGGAGGGGCAGTGCCTCTGTGAGCAACTTGATTTGGAGGAAGTGGACAAACCAGAAATTCCACCATGTGCTTTGGGAAACCACACCCCTCTGGGCCAGAGCATAATTTTAAAAAGATGGATAATTCATAGTACGGACTTGTCAAAATTATATAATTAATATCATTATTCTTGTGATTTTTCTGTGCACATTTTAAGAGGTGTTAGGACTCTGTGGTATGTTCCTGGGGGTAGAAGTGGAAAATGAGGTATTACTCTGAATGTCTGTATGTTAAAAATCTGACACTTTATCATCTGATGCCCATATTCCTTGTGCATGTTTGTGTAAATTCTGGAAAAGTTTAGAGGTTGTGTTCTTGATGAAAAGGGCAGAATTCTGTCATAAGTGGACACAACACCTTACAAAGACAGGGATCGGATGGTTTGGTGCTACAGAAAATATGTTAACTGGACATATAATATTAGAAAAATTGTACACAGATAAATGTGTATTTGGGTCAAATATAGATTTGTGTGCAAAGTGACCAGGGGTGGACCCTCTGACTCATAAACTACCTCGTCACGATGACACTCCATTTCCTTCCCCCAATCAAGGGGGAGCGGAAAACCTGGCCAATGATAAGTTGTGAGGGGCAGGCTTAGTTATGCCCACGCACATACCCGTTTTCAAAAGACATAAAAAAGGAACACTGAAACCCAGGAGTGACATTGACTTTCCACTTTCTTGCGACGCATTTTGCCGGACCAGACAATATCCAGAAGGACCATCTCCAGAACCCGAGATCAGACCACTCTGCAGTGCCAAGAACTTTTGCCAGAACCAGAGACCAGACTGCTGTGAAGTGTAGAGCAGAGCTGACCCAGAGAGGTGTGACTTCAGAACCACCCGCCAGGAGTCCAGTCCAAACCTGATCAGACCTTGACGGTCTATTTCAAATTTATAGTGTGAGTACTCAGCTAGAACTGTGCCAGAACTAATCTTTTAGTTTAAAATAATCTGATTTAAAATATTTGAACCTGTCCAGGAATCGTGTGTTCATTCTGTCATTTCAAAGCTGTAAAAGTGTAATTTTGTCATTCTGAACTTTACTTTAATTTCGAAAAACTACCTTCACAAATTTGTCCGTATCTTTTGAATCGTAGGTGCTAGGAACGAGATTTAACTTTCATTTGTAAGCCACGATTCTAATCTTTCCAATAATTCTAAAACCGACTTTCTATTCCTTATAGTTATTCCGTAATCGCGCTCGACGCATTCGGAAAAATTGCAGCAAATTGTCATTTCGCTCAATTTCGTTTTCTGTCAAAATAGCCGCTTTGGCTTGAACTGCTTAAATTAATTTTCAACCTGCTAATCCCTCATTGAGCATTGTCAGTGTGACTTGAACTAATCTTAAATATCTATCACCTACCCTCAACCTCCTACAGGGAATTAAAAATCATTTTTAGCATATTTTACTTCATTGCCACCACATTTAAAAGGATTTGCCTGCTTTAAAATCATACCTGTTTTCCTCTAAGCTCGCTGGGGGGAACTGGAACTTTGTATTGCATTGGTTTGTATTCCTGAAAATTGTGTGCTCCCCTTCCATCTCCTTATATTGCATAGGGGGGGAGTGAATTGCCACAAGGGCAAAAGTGAACATATTATCTCGTGTGATCCCCATCAGTTATTTATGTACTGCATTCTTTCCATCATTGTTTTTCCTTGAAACCATAAAAGCATTCTCAGTTACCTTTCCTTCCTATACTAACTCTTAAGTAATTAAATCAGTGTGCTAGTGTAACATCATCCATTGTTGATCACTGTCATATGCCTAAGTGTATTATCAAATATTAATTTATTATAAAAGTGTGATATATATATATTGTTTAATTTTTCCAATAAATCTTTTAAATGTCTAAACACACCTACTTCTTGGCTCAGTGAGGTCAGGAGGATTCAAAGAGAGGCACGTTATATAAGGGTTTATCATCCAGAGTATAACTTGTCATAAAAATATATAAATAAGGGCTTCCCATAGGCGTCCCAGACGTGGCACTGACTTAGTGGGATTGCTGAATTGAAGTCACTTGGCAGCATCTTTTGGGATGATGCATAGGATTGATGCAGGATTGGGAACCAAAGGGCCTTTTGAATGATGTCATTGAGTGGGCGCAGATATTGGATCAACCTCCAAGCCCCTCCTTTTGCTTTTTTAATGGGGTAGATACAGGTATTACATGGTGAGTTTGATGGCACGATTATTCCCTCTGCTAACAATGCAGTGATTGTTTCTTTTATCCCCTCTTCTGCTTCCCGGGACAGGGGATACTGTTTTACTGTGGGCAATGAAGCTCCTTGTTTGAGTTTTATCTTAACTGGCGTCACCCCATGCCACAGTCCCACATCATGGGGGCTGGTGGTCCACAGGTCACCCGGCACTGACTGCATGTCATCGTCAAAGAATTAAGGTGGTGCTCCTACCACTGCCATCAGTTGCACTGGCCCTTGTCTTGTCTGTATCATTATATCACAGGGGATTGCTATTTCCATTATTATTTCCCCATCACTATCTGAGTCTGTGAAGAGGTCTTTATCTGATAAATCTTGCAGTGCAATGTCAGCATTGATGCACAACACTGTGCGCCACTCGCATCCATGTATGTCCATTGCAATGACCGCTATTCTTTGTGCTGAGATCTGAACTGCATGTAAATCTAATGACATCACTGTTCCTGGAACTATCTCTGGGCGTGCTATGGGGCAGAAAACAAACTCTGCAGGCACCCTCCACTCTAGACGCTTCAATTCTGGGACCACCCGTGCCAATGTTTTTAAGCCCTGGAGGAACATATCTGGGTCCACAGGTATGCAGCGCACTTCTGGTGCTGTCGCTCGTGTGTGCACTACCAGCATCACTCGCATATGGCAAATCCCGGGTGTTGAGCAAACTATTCCTCTCTCTGTAAAGGAAATAGTCATGTTAAGCTTACTGAGGAGATCCCTTCCCAACAAGTTAATCGGGGATTGTTCATAGTACAATAGGGGTGCTCTTACTGTTTTACCCCCCACTGTTACATCCAATTCTCCTGTGTAAGGAACTTCGACCACCGCTCCAGATTTACGATAAGATAGCGGAAACCTGCCTTCATGTAGGCATGATTTTTTGGCTCCGGAATCCACCATAAAAATTAATTGTTTGTTCCCTATCTCCGCCCCATCAATGGTTCCTCTGTTGCATCGAGGGTCGTCGATAGTACTGGACACGCAAGGGCTCTCTGTGGGCTGTCCTACGCGGGGTGCCTCGTGGTTCCCCCTTGGCTGAAAACATTTCCTGATACCGCCGCCACTCCTCCATATGGTGCAGGTGCACCATTTGCTGTTGTGGCGAAGGCGTTACCCTGTGTGTATGGCATGTGTTCGCAGCATTGTGGGTGCTGTTGGACATTATGTGGTTGCTCTCTGTGTTGTTCTGAGCACCTTTACTCCTGCTGTCCTTGACTCCCTCCCATCGGTAACCCGTATGGGCTCCCTGGGTGGGGGTGACCATAATGCTGGTCATCTTGGTAATTATTGTTTGGCCTGCTTCTACATTCTCGTGAGAAGTGCCCCCATCTCCCACAGTTCCAACAGTTTCCTTGTCCTCCTCTAGGTCCTTGCCCCCCATACCTGCCATTTCCTCCATACCCTGGACTACCCCCTCTATGCCCTCTGTACCCACCTCTTCCTCCCCGGATGCTCCACACTTGCCACTGCGGTCCCCCGTACTGTTCCTGTCCATTCCACTTTGACTGCCCATTGCCAGCCCAATTTGCTGCCATCCTTCCTTGTATCACTACCGATCCTTCCTCCTCCGCGTCCCTATCTGTGGGGAGTGCTGCTACGGCTGCAGCGACCTTCACCAGTTTCGTTTGTATTAACTTTGCCTCGTCTGCCAGCCTTCTCTGTGCTATCTCCTTCTCCCTTTCTTTGATTCTTTTGCAGTGGTGTACTATTATACTTTGAATTTCGGGCCAGCCCTTCGCTTCAATCCCTGCTATTTTGTCAAGTGCTTTTTTAACTTCTTTTGGGAGCCCTCTCTTTATTATAAAGTAAAATAGGGATGTTGATTGATCCCAGGCCGTACCTGTCTCCGCTCTCTACACTTCCTACACCCGTAAAATGAAATCCATAGAATCTTCCCCATCATTCATGTTACACTGAATTACTGACTGTAAATCAGGGGTGTCTGGGAATGTGTCTCTCAAAGCATCCCATATCCTTGCGCGCACTGTATTGAAGGAACCTCCATCATGGCGGTCACAATCTAATGTTATTCCACAGAAACCAGCCTTTACCCAGACCCGGTCTACTTGGTCACCCACTGCCGATACCAACAAACTTTTGACATCACCCACTGCTAATGGCACCCCCGCTATGTGCTTCTCGAATGCATATATCCACTTACTTGCTCCTCCCGATAGCGGGGGCAATAATTTTAATAAGTTGGCCTTATCCATCTGAGCCCAGGGTATGTAATTTGGCCTCCCAGCCCCTCTATGTATCAACGGGAGCTGCAGTTTACTTTTTATTCCTTTCCCAATACTCACCTTTGACCCTTTTCTCACCAACGTTGCCATTCTCCCCATGCTATTCCTCAGTCTCCCCGTCCATTCTTCTTCCATGGCTCTCCCCATAGGTGTTTCAACCATCCTTTCTGACATCCCCCCTGCTGCTACCCCCAGCCTTCCTGCTTCCAACTCGTCTTCCTCTATGTACACCACAACTCCTCCAGTCTTCCAGGGGCCATTCCCCCCTCCCCTGTATCTTCTCTTGGCTCTTCCTGTATTCGGAATAGTATTTCCCCCTTTTTCCACCCTTCCTCAGGGGACCTGTCAAGTGCTTGTGCCCTAGGTGTTTGCTCAGTTCTTGCCATGTTTGACCCACTTTGCTGACATATATTTCATATTCTAGATAGCTCACTCTGGGCCATTGAGAGTCAAGAGTCTATGTCTTCTGTTAATTTTTCAATATCTACTGTAGGGGTACTTACCTGCCCACTAGTTCTGGGGCAATCATATGGTGGCGGGGCAGTGGGACGTGGGGCAACTGCAGGAGTAGGTGTGGACACATGCATGGGATCACTATACCCCTCAGCGGGCACTGGTGTATTCAGGAGGGGGTACAACCGCGTTACCTCTATTGACCCCTCTTTCCCCCTACCCTCCCCTTCACTTTCTTCTGTTGCCAGGTGAGTGGTTTTAGTGGTTGTTTGCTCCTGTGCTATTTCTTTCCTTTTGAGTGAGGGCACCTCTTCAAACAGCCTCCATATATCTAGTATTTCTCTACTATTATGGAATTGTTTTCCCTTGTATTTTATGAATAAGCATGTGGCTACCATGTCCAGAACACATTTATCGAACAACCCTCCTTGGGGCCATACCTGGGGTAGCCCTTCTCTCTTTAATTCCGTGACCCACTGGTCGTGGTACTTGGTTATGCGTTCTGCATAGCCTGGTACATTTTTACAAATATGGGCCAGGGGTGTCATAGCCCCCATGTTACCCTCTCCTTGTTCATTCTCCTGTGTTAGCTGCGTCTATTAGGGTACCTTATGTGTGCATGCTTAGTAATAACAATTCTTAAACATTAATGTATTCCTGTGAAATATCTCAACCCTGAATCTTATCAGGTCACACTTACAATGACCATTTCACAGAACCCCTGTTACCATTAATTTAGCATTTTAACCTTGCATTGCAAAAATAGCATGTTCAACACATGATAGACATCCAACAAACATTTAACTTACAGCACATAACAAAGACCCTCCCTTTCTTTGTCCTGTAATTTCCTTTGAAAAAGACCCTTTGTCCCTTACCCAGTTCTTCCCTGTAACACTTAAAGTTTATAGAGTATTCCCTAATATAATTTCACCCAGAATAAGGAAAGAGAGAAAAGCGTTTTCTAATCTATACACCATGTCTCTTTCTTCTGAGACACCTTTATTTCTATTCTCCATTATTTCACTTATTCCGAGCACTAGTCAAGATAGCACTATGCGGTGCCGCCTTCTACCCCCTTACAGAGCTAGGTTCCCGTCTTCCTTTTTTCACCTTGTTATATTAATGGCAATATGCAGAGAAAGAAAAAAGTATTAGAGTATTAAAGTACCAGTCTATTTACCCCTAAGAAAACCCCTTTCTACCTCGCTTGACCTCGTACACTCTGGTCTCTATCCCCCTCCTTTCATTGTCACCCGCACTTAATACTCACATGGCCGTCTTGATCCGAGACTCTCCGGAACGGGTCCGTCCAGGCCCTGCTGCCTCACACTCAATGGCCGCCCCGGCTCCGGCGAGCGCTACTAAGGGTTTTTTGGAGTGGGACCCGTACCCTTTAGCGTTACTGCGTGCGCAGTTGCATTGGCGGGCAGCTCTCTTGAGGGGGCACGCCGTTTGTCTCCACTGTGGCCGGGGACGTCTCGTGCCAAAAGGGGACAATAAAGACGAATCACGTCTAAGGGGTCACCACTGAAAGTAAGCGTCCCCCAATAAGGCAGTTAACCCCCTTCAATGAGAGGCAATAAAGGACACACCCCAGGAGGGAATGAGACCACGACCAAGTGCGGTTAAAAGTAAAAGGTTCTTTATCTAAATCAATAAAGGGCATGCAAAGGACTCTGCAAACTCCGAGAGTGCTCTGTCTGACAATAGCACAGACAGTCAGTTATATTACAATTACACGTCATGCATGAGCAAAGCTATAGGGACCACATAGTCTTGGGGATTGGATGGTGATGTCTAGCTGCTATGTTATCTATATGCTCGGTGCTCCATGATTGGAGGGATCCACGTGGTTGCATCACGAAGTGCTTGGGTCAGCTGGGCTCGTCGGGGTGGTGCTCCATGGCACTGGCTGTCAACGGAGATTCACCACTTTGGTTCTAGAAACTTGCCCTTGTGGCTGTTCATACACATTCGTCACACTCATTTATACCAAGTTGTTATGTAAAACCTTCAATCCATCAATCTAATACCAGGGTAGGGACACAGAAAAACAGTATGCAATACGAGGCTTCCTTCATACATCATCATTGTTATTAACAAAGGGTCCAGTCTCATGGGTTCAGGTGTCTTATCAGGGGGCACGGGTCAAGCTACCTTCATCATTTTATCCTGTTAGATGTACTAAATGATGGCTCTGAGGGATATTTTTACAAGGACGGATAACTGTCTTCGTGGTCTGTTGAAATTGGGGTGAACTAGAATACCGTTAGGTCAGTGGGGGCACATAGCTGGCACCTCAAAGGCGGCAGGATTTAGGACCGGGTAGCTCATCATTCACTTGGCCTGGCCATGGCAGTGCACGGTGGTTGCATGTCGGCCTCTGACATGGGGGAGGTAAATACTTGATGCGGGTCCAGCAGGAATGCGGGGAGGTGAAACTGTTTTGTTCGAACACCAGCAAGCCCCGGCGGGCCTTGGCGGGAGGAGGGGGAGATGACCTTGTAACTTTGTGCGAGTCTCTATTCACTGGGCTGCACAAATACTATTAGAGAGGACAGATTGCTAGGGCTGGGGGCATTAGGTAAAGTGCACATTTCTGCCATTTCCATGCGCTTACATTACTAGGTTCATAAAATGGAAGTTTTTCATTGGCGCATACATTACATAACATTAGTCAGTCTGATGCTTGCAACTCATGAGGAAGGGGAACATACAAAAAGCGTGAGGTAGTACCAGGTCGGGTTATATACTCAGGGGCAAGGAAACAATGTGTTAATTTAACATTTTGATTACAGTAAGAACTGGCTCAGTGCCATAGGTGGCTCACATGCAGTACAACATATTTCATCACATCACACGCAAGCATTTTATATATTGCTTTTTCGTTAACCTTTTTACAATAGCAGCAAACATTAGTCGGTACCAGGTGGATTTTCGAGTGGTCATATGTTAGGCATCAGAACTGAAGGTGTCTTGGGTTGGGCGGGGGTCACCTCGCTTTGATACGAGTAACTGGCATTATACGTTTTAACACTTTTTAACACACATCTTAGCAGCATGGATAAGACTGGGAAACTGGAAAGTTTTACATTCATGTTCAACCCTTTATCTGGGAGAACTGGGCTGGGGGTCATGAGCACCATATATCACAAGTGCAGAGGTTAGGTGCAGGGTCAGGGTATACTTGATAGGGACGGCTTTTGTTCTTTCCCAGCCCCCAACTACAAGTCTGGTCACTTCTTGGGCAATGATGTACTGCGGAAGGTAAATGATACAGTGTTTGTTCTGTTACTTTTTCGCGTCTAGTTGCTCGTGAGAACGGGCCTTCAGCGGATCTGCCATGGGGTGGAGGCTGGGAGGAAGTGCAGGACTCTTTGTGCGCGGTCGAGTGTGGCCTGAGCTGCAGCGTTTGTATGCAGGCTATTCCACTGAGGCCTGGGTCCAGTATACTCAAAATGGAGTTTTGGTGTGTTACAAAATGGTGTCTATGTTATGCTACACAGCGAGCCGTGCAGCCTCACGTGTCGTTCTGCAGCCACCCTGCCTCCCGGGGCCAGATGCATGAGGGGCTGCTGACGAGTCATGAGCCTCACGTAGGTGGGCAATGTGGGGGGGGTCCTAGAGACCTGTCCTCCCATTCAAGAGCTATAAATGGTTGAATAGCTGGTTATATTCCGGCTAGGCCAAATTTTAGGGCTCTGAATGCTGTTAGTTTAATCAATCATTGTTTGCTTAATATTGTACCCTGGAAGTTAGCAAAAGCTATGCCAATTTTGGAATGTCAAGAGAGTGATCATAAAGCACTAGCCATCACTCTGAGTTATGTACTACGGGATAATCATGATGCATTATATATAACGCATGTAATAAGTTCAAGTAATGGTCACAGTTGGAGCATGATAGATAGTGCAGATTTGCTCTCAGAAATACATGATGCAATTAACTCTTTAATAATGGACTAGCTGTTGCCCGGCTTAGCTCGCCCGTTTGTTGGGATTGGGTTCAATAGTGGTTCCACCTTCAGGTGCTAGAATTAATCCGAGAGTTAGGTGAGATCACTCTGTAACAGGCCACATAAAACTGCCCAATGCGAGAAGCAGTCTTCCCTTAGGTCAACCCCCCCTACCTTTAAAATGTGCCCCTGAGATTTGTTGATGGTCATGGCGAAACAAACCTTTAAGGGAACTGAAGTCTTTTGAATTCAAATGGATATTCTGAAGGTATAAGAGGTATTTGTGGTGTGAACAAGGACTCCCTCTGTCCAGCACCGGTTAGCACCATAGCCTCAATTACATTTCTGTGGAGAGCTTTCACTCGTATTCTGGTGCCATTACAAAGCTTAGATGGACAGAGGTTCTGCAATAATATCGCAGGTGCTCCCACCTTGAGAAGACATTGTGTCTGGGAAGACCAGGAGGATTTAAAGTGTTCAAGTACTCAACGGGGTTGTGGACTGTGTCATCACTTTGAACCACTAATTTTTCAGATTCGTACTCCATTTAGACTCCTCCAAAATAATTAATAATTATCTTATTGATTACGGCAGCCATGCTGTTCTTTGGCGTTAAAATAAATGTGAGGTCTGCTAGGGAATTGATGACTGTGTCTAGGTCGTGAGGCATGACAACCTAGCTCTCAAATATGGGATACTCTCTGTCACCAATTTTAATAAGCAGTTTGAAACATCATTTTTAATGACGATTTAAAAAGTGAATTTTTACTTTTTTAACATCTTCAGTTTGTGAGATATGGGCATTGTTCAAAATAAATTCACCCCCCTTTTCCACCTGCCTTAACTGGATTTTCTGAAAACGGTAAAACATTTGTTTCTCTATTTCTGAAGAGGAATCCTCATACCAATCTTCACGTGTTTGGTTTTACACATATAGG